>NW_015552636.1:732352-750147 GCF_001515605.1 Sinocyclocheilus anshuiensis | reverse complement strand
CCATCTATCTATCTATCTATCTATCTATCTATCTATCTATCTATCCATCTATCCATCTATCCATCCATCTATCCATCTGTTTATCTGTCTGTCTATCTATACATCCATCCATCCATCCATCCATCCATCTATCTATCTATCTATCTATCTATCTTTCTATCTATCTATCCATCTATCCATCTATCCATCTGTTTATCTGTCTGTCTGTCTGTCTGTCTGTCTCTATCTATCTATCTATCTATCTGTTTTAACAAGAGACAGAGAGATAAAAATATAGATGGATAATATTATGAATAATATTTTAAATTAGGCAGGTCCATCTATCTATCTATCTATCTATCTATCTATCTATCTATCCGTCCGTCCGTCCGTCTGTCTATTTATCCGTCTGTCTGTTCATCCATCTTTCTATCCATCCATCCGTCCGTCCGTCTATCTATTTATCCGTCTGTCCGTTCATCCATCTTTCTATCTATCCATCCGTCTAACCCATCTCTCTCTCTCTCTGCTCTTGTGTCGAGTGTTCAGAGAGTCTGGACAGATGGACAGCAGGTCTGGACACCTGTCGTTTGTTTCTGTGTCTGTGTGGAAGTGAGACATGTTTCTCAGCGCTGAGATCTCTTCAAACAGTCAGACTGAACAGTCAATGAGATGCAAAATCATACCTGAGCTTCTCTTTGAAATAATGGATTCCAATGCAAATCCAATGACCTTTAATTATTGTATAATTCTGTCAATGATCATAACCTGAAGCAACCATGACTAAATTTTACAATTAGTCTGTTTAACCTGCTGTATGAGTTTGACCTTTAGATGAAATGCCAAATCTGAAACACTCAGAGCGGCCCCTGCATCCTAAAACGCCCTGCGCTGTGTATCAGCCGCTGCCGCAGATGGAGGCGTTATGACTGCTGAGACGCTTTCAGATGATTCTCATGCTGAGATGAATTTAACAAATACTCAAACTCATGAACAAACATTAAAAAACCCTGGATAACCATCAATACATCAGATATCTGTTCATCTGTCTATCTGTCTGTCTCTATCTATCTATCTATCTATCTATCTGTTCGTCCGTCCATCTGTCTATCTATCTATCTATTTTTCTATCTGTCTGTCTATCTGTCCATCTCTCTCTCTGCTCTTGTGTCGAGTGTTCAGAGAGTCTGGACAGATGGACAGCAGGTCTGGACACCTGTCGTTTGTTTCTGTGTCTGTGTGGAAGTGAGACATGTTTCTCAGCGCTGAGATCTCTTCAAACAGTCAGACTGAACAGTCAATGAGATGCAAAATCATACCTGAGCTTCTCTTTGAAATAATGGATTCCAATGCAAATCCAATGACCTTTAATTATTGTATAATTCTGTCAATGATCATAACCTGAAGCAACCATGACTAAATTTTACAATTAGTCTGTTTAACCTGCTGTATGAGTTTGACCTTTAGATGAGCACTGGCTGTTTCCATCAGAGCTCAGTGAGGACGGGGGGGTCAGTGTTCACCATCAGCCACCGAACGCCGGAAAAACTCACTGGAAAAATCAAGACACACAATGCTACAACTCCGTACCGTAAATTCACTTAACACACGAAAAGTTGAGAAGTACAGTACTCTAACCTTAGTGACAATTCACCGAAAAATGATAATTCTGTCATCATTTACACTCCTGCAACGTTGTGAAAGTGTCACAGTGTTCAGATTCTCATGAACATTAACTAGAGGTGAGCTGAACGTCATAACATCAGCTCCAACAACACATTTCTGTATTTGTCGGTAAGCGGAATCACTCTGACGGAGCTCTTTTACCGCTCAGAGGTGAAATCGTGTTTATCTCTGTCCATTTATCCCTGTACTGTATCTAAGCCACCACATTAACATCTGTCCTCTATTTACCCACCAACCCGGCTCCAATAAGCGGATCTGTTCGCCGTAGCGAGGGCCAAATCTCCCAGCTGACTGACGTCAGGCAGATTTCCGCCGCCCTTTTTATTATGAAAACAACTTTAACTCATGTTAGCAGGTCCTCAACCCAAGCACATGCTCTACACTTCACCACAATGGTAGCCCCCAAAAACACTAACATACCAGAAACTGTTTTAAATACAAACATAAAAGACCATTAAACAATAACAAGTCTCTCAATTTTATCATCTTATTAAAAAATGCATAAAACAACATTTTATTTACTCTCCTTATTTTATTTACTCTCCTTATCCAGCCCTGTGCAAAGCTTGATGGGAAGGGGAAATCTACTTCCTAGTACACAAGTAAAATCATTGTACTCTCAACTCAAATGAAATAAGTAAATTGGTTGTAAAGCATTGTGTTGGATTAACTTCATTTACTTCAGTAAATTGAACAAGCATCAAATGTTATTTTTGGCCTATTTAATTGAAACATTTTATTTCAAAATGAAAATATTGAGTTGAGCCAAAACGCAACTGTTTCAAGTCAGTCTAACACAATGCAACTGTTTAAACGGGAAATCTAACACAATGGTGTTAAATGAAAATTATTGTTTTAAATAAACTGAACAGTGCTGTAGAATCTTTTTTTTTTTTTGAGTGCACAAACAAAAATGTAATTATTAAAACAAATCAAATTAAAAAAAGAAGGTTTTAGAAGGTTTTTAGAAGAAGCTGGTTTTAGCTGGTTTAAGCTGGTCTTCCAGCAGGACCGTTTGAGATGTGCACAGAACCATTGAAAACACTTCAAACCTGCCCAGGCCAGGAGGTCAACCGAGACCAGCAAACCGGCTTGTGGAGGACAGCGTATGTTGCATTTTGTTGGCTTGTTTTGTTTTTCCTGTTTCTACAAGATAACCAAATAAAGTTTTCTTTCAAAACGTGTATTTTTGAAAGCATTCAGCCAGCCATTCATTTGATCTGAAAGCACATTTCAAAGCAAGCGTGGCAGTGTGTGTGTGTGTGTGTGTGTGTGTGTGTCTGGTCCAGCACTCAGCTTTGACTCTGCGGCTCTGAGCCGGCCAGCCATGACTGCTTTTAACCTCCTCTGCTCTCACATCCTCCTGCCGCTCCATCTTTCTGTCCCTCACAGAAGCACTTAACCAGCGACATTTCCTGGAGCTGCTTAATCCTCTTTCAAAGAACTCTAACTAAGTTCAGGAAAGTGTGAATTACTGAAACAGCCCATTTCCAGGGACGCTCTGCAGGAAGGGTTTGGATTCATTAGAAACAGAGAGTCAGAAATGGCACGTTAATTCTATAGATGCGTGTAAGAGGGGCAGACAACGCCACAGCGTCAGTAATGAATGTATGTGCTATTAGAGGCTAGAGTAGGTGACTAGTGCTCTCTCTCTCTCTCTCTCTCTCTTCAAACTTTCTGCCAGGCATCGAACAGAAATGAGAAACACATTATCGTTCCATTAATTGATTTATGCTCTTTTAAAATGGAGGTCTCATAGAGATGCAGGAATTAGAGGCACTCTTGGGCCAATTAGAGCAGCAGCGGTTTCTTCCCGCAGCTCTTCCGTGCATCTCAATCACGGCCAATGCCCACAGGTGAAATGCCAAATCTGAAACACTCAGAGCGGCCCCTGCATCCTAAAACGCCCTGCGCTGTGTATCAGCCGCTGCCGCAGATGGAGGCGTTATGACTGCTGAGACGCTTTCAGATGATTCTCATGCTGAGATGAATTTAACAAATACTCAAACTCATGAACAAACATTAAAAAACCCTGGATAACCATCAATACATCAGATATCTGTTCATCTGTCTATCTGTCTGTCTCTATCTATCTATCTATCTATCTATCTGTTCGTCCGTCCATCTGTCTATCTATCTATCTATTTTTCTATCTGTCTGTCTATCTGTCCATCTCTCTCTCTGCTCTTGTGTCGAGTGTTCAGAGAGTCTGGACAGATGGACAGCAGGTCTGGACACCTGTCGTTTGTTTCTGTGTCTGTGTGGAAGTGAGACATGTTTCTCAGCGCTGAGATCTCTTCAAACAGTCAGACTGAACAGTCAATGAGATGCAAAATCATACCTGAGCTTCTCTTTGAAATAATGGATTCCAATGCAAATCCAATGACCTTTAATTATTGTATAATTCTGTCAATGATCATAACCTGAAGCAACCATGACTAAATTTTACAATTAGCCTGTTTAACCTGCTGTATGAGTTTGACCTTTAGATGAGCACTGGCTGTTTCCATCAGAGCTCAGTGAGGACGGGGGGGTCAGTGTTCACCATCAGCCACCGAACGCCGGAAAAACTCACTGGAAAAATCAAGACACACAATGCTACAACTCCGTACCGTAAATTCACTTAACACACGAAAAGTTGAGAAGTACAGTACTCTAACCTTAGTGACAATTCACCGAAAAATGATAATTCTGTCATCATTTACACTCCTGCAACGTTGTGAAAGTGTCACAGTGTTCAGATTCTCATGAACATTAACTAGAGGTGAGCTGAACGTCATAACATCAGCTCCAACAACACATTTCTGTATTTGTCGGTAAGCGGAATCACTCTGACGGAGCTCTTTTACCGCTCAGAGGTGAAATCGTGTTTATCTCTCTCCATTTATCCCTGTACTGTATCTAAGCCACCACATTAACATCTGTCCTCTATTTACCCACCAACCCGGCTCCAATAAGCGGATCTGTTCGCCGTAGCGAGGGCCAAATCTCCCAGCTGACTGACGTCAGGCAGATTTCCGCCGCTCTGCTGTAAACACGACGCTCGTCAGGATACTTGGCCAATTAAGACCCCGATTTATGCTATCGACGGGGCCGAATCGTCACAAATGGACCTTCGCTCGCACATCCTTCCCTTCTTCATCCTTCTCAAAGTTGTGATCTTCCTCGCAGGGCTTTTTCTTTTTTTCTAGGTGTCTTAATTACTCTGAGGAAGTGGCGTTCTGGCTGGCGGTCAGCTGCTGCGACGAGTCCATTTGCATGTCTGTGTAGTGAGAGGTTGGCAGCGAATCCTCCCGTCCAGATTGTGGCCCCTCTCCGCGATGAGACCGCCTTGGAGGAGACTGCGTTGTGGGATTAGGGTTTTAGCAGCGAAGGTAAGTGTGACTACAAGCTTTGGCTGTCCATCTGCTCTCCTGCGGTACCCTGGCCAGCCTGAGCCGCCTGCAGCAAGGACCTGGCCTCCATACCGACACACACACACACACACACACACACACATGCATGCAGCCAAGATCCCTCTGCCTGCTGCTCGCAACCAAACACTCCATATGCACCAAAGTTTTTCTCTCTTTCACCCGCCTGCCGCCACCATCCTTTCCTTTTCTCTCCTTAATAAATAAGACATGAGCGTGTCTCCAGCAATAGAGGCGACCGGTTTAATTTGTAGGGCAGCAATGTTTGCCGGAGTCCTGAGGGATTTTTGCCCTTCCCGTCACACACACACACACACACACACACACACACACACACACCTGATTCTGTCCCTCATTCGCAGTGAATTCAAACGGGTGGATTCAGTGGTGATTGCTTTAAAGGGATATTACGATTAAAGCATGAAATCCAACACTTGTTTCTTATTATTTTTTTATTCTTTCACCCTCTCTATCTTCAACTCTACCTTCTGTAGTACACAAAAGTTGATGTTTAGCAGAGAGTTCACATGCATTTTTTCCATATAAGGAAAGTAAACAGAGAATTGTGACTGTCAAGCTACAGTATATTACTGACAAATAACAACCATAAAAGTATCATTAACACTAGTTCATATCATGCATTACACTGCTCTGCATCATATCTGCTGAATCCAGTACCTGTTTTTTTTTTTTTTACTGGTGCAGATTCCAAAAATAGTCTCTGTTTTGCTCTTTCATGTCACACTTTCTTACAAAATATGACACATTTTGTAGCATTTTTGCTTTCAACTAGCATTCATAAGATGACAAATTCTTGTATTTTGCCTTAATCAGCAGAAAAACACCATAAATGCATGATTCCTGTCTGAATTTGAGCCACATTACAACTATTAGTTTAACTCTCAGCCATTTTTCACATGTATGAATGATTCTGGACATAATTTTATGCCCTGAGTTTCTTGATTTCCACTTCTTTATTAAATGATGCATTATAAATACTTATTTTTTACATTAAAACCTATTTTATTGACTTCTTTTGTTATTTTGATAAGTGCATTAAAGACATAATTGAGCAACACCACACGAATAGCAGTGCGATATGGGTGTATATCATATATGATTCGGCCGTAGGTAATCACAGTGTGCCGATATACAGCAGTATCGCACAGCTATGAGTGTGATATTGCATTTATACAACAGTTCGACGGCATGAGTGTCTATATATATATATATATATATTAGGGCAGTCAGTTTAACGCATTACCTCATTAAAATATTTTAATGCAGTTAACGCACTGGCCCTGCCCCCAGACCTGTATGTCATCTTACATTTCATACAGTTGACTTTTGACAAATATGATGCAGGGCAGCAACTCCATATATGCAGTTATACCCTAAAATTCAAGATATTGCTGCAATGCCCCTGTATGAGTTTTGTCTCATGTTTATATCATACGATCACAGGAGCAGCGAGAGCAGTATTACACGAGTGCTGATTTTGTCCAGAATATCACGAGTTTAAGTGTTATCTTATACAACAGTTCAGTAAATAAGAAATTAATATTGTGTTATATTTTAAACAAAATATGTGTTTTTGCTCAACTTTGCAGAGAACACATTACCTTTAAAGCCACAGCAGAGTTGTTGCGCGTCTCCAAGCAACACAGCGGTGTTTAGTTTCTGAATGAATCTGCGTTTTGAATGAATCGAATGAATGAATGAATGAATGAATGAGTGAGTGAGTGAGTGAGTGAGTGAGTGAGTGAGTGAGTGAGTGAGTGAGTGAGTGAGTGAGTGAGTGAGTGAGTGAGTGAGTGAGTGAGTGAGTGAGTGAGTGAGTGAGTGAGTGAGTGAGTGAGTGAGTGAGTGAGTGAGTGAGTGAGTGAGTGAGTGAGTGAGTGAGTGAGTGAGTGAGTGAGTGAGTGAGTGAGTGAGTGAGTGAGTGAGTGAGTGAGTGAGTGAATGAATGAATGAATGACTCATAAATATATTTACCGCCACTTGCTGGCTGATTTAGTTTCTTATTTAGAGTATCATTTCATTAAAAAATATATATATAATAATAATAATAACATTAAAGAGATTACAAAAAATGACAATTATGTCATTTACTCACCCTCATGTCATTTCAAACCTTTCTTTTGTGGAACACAAAAGAAGGTATTTTGAAGACTGTTGGTAACAAAGCTGTTTTGGTTACTAGTGACTTTCATTGTATTAACAAAAATTCCTGAGATGTTTCTTGAATTATCTTCTTTTATGTTCCATAGTTTAGGCCATTGTAGCCTAAATGTTGTAAGAAATGCTATGTTGAATCAAATAAAATATGTCTTTCTAAAGCTACAATTTGATGTCTACTTGATACTTTCTCATTTAACACAAAAATAGCTTTAAATAATCTTTTTGTGGGTATTTTCATAGTCAGATTTATTTTGCAATTAATTAATCGACACATCATGTAATTAATTTGATTAAACATTTTAATTGACTGTCAGCCCTAATATATATATAGGCCAGGACAGGTCAATTATCACCCCTCGAAATTCATATGATCCTATGAATAAAACTTGAAAAATATTAATTCTTATTCTGTGGAAGAACTGTAAGTGATGGAAAGATTTTATTTATTTTATTTTTTTTAACTAAGCATCATCAAATTAGAAAATGTTAGGCCTTTCATGTCTTTTTTTTCTCATTAAGTTTCATTGTTTATCATGTGTTAAGCATAAGCACAGTAATAATTCACCCCAAAAATGTCATCATTTACTCATCAGTAATGCTCATTTTTATTTAAACAATTCCTTTAAGCTGAATAATCTCAGACATTTGTAGAGAAGACAATGAATAATAAAAATAGAAGGTTTGAGTCATTTCCATCACACTGTAAATATAGATGAGGGCCATGTGAGTTATTTAAGATGATACCTGCGGCCCCTGAGGGCCTCGTGTCTGTCCGGATATATGAGAGGACTAAACAACAGAACAGAGAGAGAGAGAGAACAGAGAAACATAAAGCTGTTTATTAGATTGTGTGCGTGGCGACTCGCAGCGCTCTATTCCTCAGCATTAATTATGCATGCTGTATTTCAATAATGTAATCCTCAGGTGAGCTGCCAGTGATAGAACGTGTAATTTTGAGGTTTAATGTTGATGTAGTCGTGCGAGGGGACGCGGGGTCTCGGTATAAATCACGATGCGACACGCAGACATGCGCTGGAATCGCTCGCGCTGGGGTTTATGGTCCTCGTGACGTCGCTCGGAGGAAAACGCTCACTTCACTTTGACCTTTGCGGCTGAATTCGTGTCACCCTCCCACTGGGAAAATGATATTTCACATTATGTAAGAAAACTCTGTCAGAAAACACGCTCATCAGCATCTTTCTCCGACTGCCACATCTACGTCGCATTTTCAGCGCACAATATTTTGTAGCCTAAATGTTGTAAGAAATGCTATGTTGAATCAAATAAAATATGTCTTTCTAAAGCTACAATTTGATGTCTACTTGATACTTTCTCATTTAACACAAAAATAGCTTTAAATAATCTTTTTGTGGGTATTTTCATAGTCAGATTTATTTTGCAATTAATTAATCGACACATCATGTAATTAATTTGATTAAACATTTTAATTGACTGTCAGCCCTAATATATATATAGGCCAGGACAGGTCAATTATCACCCCTCGAAATTCATATGATCCTATGAATAAAACTTGAAAAATATTAATTCTTATTCTGTGGAAGAACTGTAAGTGATGGAAAGATTTTATTTATTTTATTTTTTTTAACTAAGCATCATCAAATTAGAAAATGTTAGGCCTTTCATGTCTTTTTTTTCTCATTAAGTTTCATTGTTTATCATGTGTTAAGCATAAGCACAGTAATAATTCACCCCAAAAATGTCATCATTTACTCATCAGTAATGCTCATTTTTATTTAAACAATTCCTTTAAGCTGAATAATCTCAGACATTTGTAGAGAAGACAATGAATAATAAAAATAGAAGGTTTGAGTCATTTCCATCACACTGTAAATATAGATGAGGGCCATGTGAGTTATTTAAGATGATACCTGCGGCCCCTGAGGGCCTCGTGTCTGTCCGGATATATGAGAGGACTAAACAACAGAACAGAGAGAGAGAGAGAACAGAGAAACATAAAGCTGTTTATTAGATTGTGTGCGTGGCGACTCGCAGCGCTCTATTCCTCAGCATTAATTATGCATGCTGTATTTCAATAATGTAATCCTCAGGTGAGCTGCCAGTGATAGAACGTGTAATTTTGAGGTTTAATGTTGATGTAGTCGTGCGAGGGGACGCGGGGTCTCGGTATAAATCACGATGCGACACGCAGACATGCGCTGGAATCGCTCGCGCTGGGGTTTATGGTCCTCGTGACGTCGCTCGGAGGAAAACGCTCACTTCACTTTGACCTTTGCGGCTGAATTCGTGTCACCCTCCCACTGGGAAAATGATATTTCACATTATGTAAGAAAACTCTGTCAGAAAACACGCTCATCAGCATCTTTCTCCGACTGCCACATCTACGTCGCATTTTCAGCGCACAATATTTATGTGCAAATATGCAGGAAGATGATTGTTTTTCTGCTCGGATCCGTCGTGTCTGGTCAATAAATCACACGGCAATGCGATTATAAAAACTCGATTTTAGCTAAATGTTTCTATTTGCATGAGAAAGTTGATTTGGCTGGGCTTTGTTTTAGAAGAGGAAGTAAATGTGTTTGTCTCTCGACGCAGATCTTCACGTCGCATGCAATAACTCTGTTTTGAGTTCTGAAAATGATAACGCATATGATTGTGCTTCAAATCCATCCACACTGTGACTCTTCTTGGTCAAATAAAATGCTCATGATATATATCTGAGCTAGTATTGTTTGGAGATGATATCAAAGGAACAGTAAAGTAATTAAGAACATTAAGATCTAGAGCAGTGTCTTATGGATGATTCTGAGCAGCTTGAAACTCTTCGCCCTGGGCTTCTCTCTCTCTCTCTCGCTCTGCATATTTTTCCCCATATGTTTTCACAATATTTCCATTTCTAAATTAATGACCTCACAGGCGTGAGATGGAACAGAAACTCTGTCTTCAGGGTGTGAACAAGTTCACCTGCTGTTCCTCTGCCACAGAGAAAAACTAGCTGAAGAACTCATACCCTACACTCTTTTTTTGGCATTAATGTTCCATGAAGAACCTTTAACATCCATGCAATCTTTCCATTGCACTAAAGGATCCTTAGAGGGAAAAACAAAAGAATCTTTAAATGATTAAAATGTTGTTCTTCACACTAAGAAAAGAACTGGTCACTGAAAGGTTCTTTGAGGAACTAAAGTTTGCTCTTCTATGGCATCGCCGTGAAAACCCCCTTCTGGAATCTTTGTTTTTAAGATTCTAAGTTGTATCAGTATGTTTCTAGATGGTTACTAGGGTGTTGCTAGGCAGCCACCACTACTAATAACAACAATAAAATGGATTGTGTGGATGGTTGAGTGTAAATTCTCCATTCATGCGGCTCTTTGTGCGATTGCTGCCCACATGCTGCATTCAGATCATATCAATAAATCTGCCATTCTTCAGCAGATGGAGATACTACAGCACGCTGACGTCACACACACACACACCAGCTGCTCCCGTCTCATAATAAATGTGTTTCATTTTGGCTTGTGTAATAAAATAAGCATTAGCTAAACATGGTAAAGATGCATCATTGATCTGAGCAATCAGGAGCCGATCACATGATGCCAATTTCACACTAATTCACCTCACAGATTCACACAGCACAATAACTTCACACACCTGCCATTGTGATTTTAGCACAAAGACAAACTATACTTTAGAATTGTTGTGGAATTATTGTTCCTCGTTATTATTCCTGGCAGTGTTATTGTTAACCAAAACTGTTAAAAATAGGTCAAAATAACATAAACTTTAAATATTAGATGAAAAACAAAAGTTTATAAAAAAAATACAAATAAAAATGAAAATGTTGTCTTGGCAACTAACTGAAAAAAAAACATTTAAGTACTAAAATGACTGAAAATAAAATAAAATTGTATTTTGTTGGTTCTGATTGCTTCTGTTGTCCTCATTTGTAAGTCGTTTTGGATAAAAGCGTCTGCTAAATGACAATGTAAATGTAAAATAATAAAACAAAACAAAAATAAAGTAAAATACTAAAATAAAAGCAAAATAGAGATATTTTAAACTAATAAAAATGACAAAAGCACATGACTAAAACTTAAACTAAAAACAAAAACTGAAAATATAAAAATAAAAGCTTATTCAAATTATTAACAAATATTAGTGAGATTAGTTATATGAGTAAACAAATATTAGTGAGATTCCCATAAATAACACAGATTCCCAGCTATAATCTCTCTCTCTTTTCCACACAGTTCAATTGTCTCAGACTATAAAGTCATCTGTTGTCCTGTGGAAATGATGCACACTTCAAATGTGCTTCATGTGGGAGCAGCTACAGTAAATGAACTGTTCAAACGCATCGGTTAACATCAATCAAATCATTTTTAGGAATCTTGGACAGCGTCAGAAATGAACTTTTGCCACACCTAACAATGGCAGCCATTAACACTTGAAAATGTATTTTGTTCACTTAAGAAAATATTCTAAAGTACAAGATTATTAAGCTTTTATTTTTTCCTGTGCGGGTAATAAATGAGTCTTTATTATTCACTACAAAAAAAAATGCTTTTCTTACTTAGATTTTTTGTCTTGTTTCCAACCAAGATATCTAAAAATTCTTAAATCAAGAATGCTTTTCTAGACAAGTAAAAATGATTGTCTTCTTTTCCAAGTCAAAATTAAGTGAGCTTTTGCTTAGAACAAGCTAAATAATCTTACTTCAAACAGAAAAGAAGATTATCTTGCCTACTCCACTGGCAGATTATTTAGCTTGTTTCAAGCAACAAAAAAAAACACTTAATTTTGACTTGAAAACAAGACAGTAATTTGTACTTGTCTAGAACATTTTTAGATATCTGGGCTGGAAACAAGACAAGAAATCTGAGTAAGAAAAGCATTTTTTTCCAGTATTATTATTATTATTAAACTAATGTTACATTGCCTAATACATTTCCTAGCCAACAGTTTCAAAGTGTCAGAGCTCCTTCAGGTAATTGAATTCAATTTCAATTCAAGTTTATTTGTATAGCGCTTTTCACGATACAAATCGTTGCAAAGCAACTTTACAGCAAATTAAGTTTCTACAATATTTAGTGGTAGTTTATCAGTGGTGACTGTCAGTTAATGTACATATGGCAGAAATGTACGGAAAAATCAATTTAAGACGTAATAAAACAGACGATGAACACTATTAACAGCAATTATTATATGATCCAATCAAACTTATAGCAAAATGTGGTAGTTCTGTATGTTGTTTCAGGGGTGGCATCATCTGAGGTCCTCTGAGGGGTTGGCATCATCTCTTCTCAGGTGTTCTGGATCCAGACTGAAGCTTGTGTAAATCCTAGTTACCACGGGATGTCAATCCCGTGGCAAAAAACAGAGAAACAAATAGAAACATAATTAGCATAGCTGCTGTTCCAACCAAGCAAAATTGATTTTTTAACCCAAACTAAAGAATAATAATGTGCATTTTACACAAGATTATGAGATGCATTATTTGAATGCTTGACCAAAGAGAAGGTAACACCTGCACACTGTCACATGTTACAGTGAGTCTGCTGTAACACACACCTCACACGCACCGGGCTCGTCTGCAATCCGCACAGATACACTCCTGCTAAAGGTCAGACACGCTGCTCAGGCCGATCCTGCGGTCCATCTGAACGTGTCGGACATAATTACCCCACCTGCTCCTCTGCTGCCCGTGTCCTAAATAACAAGCCCTCCCGAGCGTCTTTAACCACTGATGGCTGTCTTCACCCGTCTCGCACTCTCTCGCTACCTAAGCGCCGCTGCTGATCAGACGGCTGCTGCATAAATTAGTCATCAACATTAGCATCAGGCGGCGTGTGCCACCAGTGCCAACTGCTCTCCGAGCGGCCATTAAAGGTCATGTTTTGATGACTGAATGCCACACAGACACCTTGGCTCCCGCGAGGAGGTTCCCCAGGTGCACGTGAAAGGTTAGAAATTACCTTGCATCTCGGCGGCTGCTGCCCAAGGAAATAATTAGAGGGCTTTTAGGAGTGTGAGATCGACGCTTCCTGTGGACCACACCGAGAGAGAGACGACAGACAGCCTGTCAGAGAGAACGGCCGCTGAAGTCTGCACACTCTTAGAAATAAAGGTGCTTAAAAGCTTCTTCACAGCGATGCCGTAGAAGAACCATTCAGTCAAAGAACCGTCTCTTTCTTAGCTTATTATAACCTGAAGAACCTTCTTTCGCCACAAAGAAGCTTTTGTGAAACAGAAAGGTTCTTCAGATGTTAAAGGTTCTTTATGGAACCCTTTAGACAAAAAGGTTCTTCTAAGGCATCACTGTGAAGCACCTTTAGTTTTAAGAGTGCAGGTTACAGGAACTGTAAAAAAAAAAAATGCAACTGCATATTTACCAGTTTACGAAACATTCTGAGTCTCAAATACTAAAAAAAAAAAAAAATGCTATTTTCTTGAAACTACATAAAAACCTTTGTCAGACCGACAAAATAGCTCCAAATGTCTGAACACAGAATTTCAAAGGCTTTGTGAGTTCCCAGCATGCACTGCGGCATGCATAAATTATGCAGTTACTGTTATAGGATTATTGTTTTGCTGTTTGCTGCACTTCATTTAAACTTTTTTGTTGTTGTTTCGTCATTATTGTTAGTTATGTGTTGTATTGTGATGTAAAGAGCTCATCTTTTTAACATTTGTTGATTGTCACCGTTCTTGGGGTTTGTGTGTCTAGTTTTGAGGCCTAGAGTTTGTTTAACCACTTATATTCGTTTCTTGGATATCTTAGTTTTGTAAAATGTTTTATTGATAAAGACAATGTTGTCTACTTATTAGACTAAGTTATCCATTAAGGTTTCTATAACAATTCACTGTTTGTCATTCGTAAATAAACAAAATTGATAATGTGGTGACTTTTTACCCTTTTTTTTTTTTTTTTCGAAAGATACGTTATCTCAACAACAGCAATTGTTGTTTCAGTTTCTGTGACAATAATATTTCTATTAGTGAAACAAGACAATCAGCATAGCTTGAACAAGCAAATTTACGTTGTCTAAACAAAGCATCTTTAATGAGAAGAACTAAAAAACCTGTTGTTGAGAGAACTCAAAAGTCTTACTGCATCAAGTTACATTATTTTATTTTTTTTACATTTTCTCAACTAGGAACTCAAGGTTTCTTATCATATTTAATATTTTAAAGACAGTAGAAGAGTGCTCAATTACGCAATAGGTTACTAGAGAGCAGGGCCGTACACAGACCTTTTGAGGGGCATGTGCTGAAACTGAAAAAGTTTGACAAATGAAATAACACAAAATAATAGTCTCAAAAGCTTTATTTGTAAAGCAGACAGACAGATGTAAAGGGTGACCAATATCATTGATTTATTGAAGGAAAAAAAAAAACAGCATCACCAAAAAAAGGGCACTTCGGAGTGTAAGGGCAAAAAGGGCATGTGCTCTGCATAGGTTGAGCCCTACCTGTGGACGTGCCTGCTAGAGAGGCTGTGCTATATTGCTATTGACCAATCAAAACTATTAATGGCATCATCTTGCACTCATATCCCCTTTTTTATTTTCTTTTTTTTAGTGCTTTACCTCCTAAAACCGCTAAAACACTCACTGTTCACATGATGCAAACTCCAGCCACAGGAAATAATGAACAGTTAAAATGAGCAGCTCAGGAACAGTAAAGCTCAAATAAACATCCATTTCTTAATAAATAATATGTGACCCTGGAGCACAAAAGCAGTCTTAAGTCGCTGGGGTATATTTGTAGCAATAGCCAACAATACATTGTATGGGTCAAAATTATAGATTTTCCTTTTATGCCAAAAATCATTAGGATATTAAGTAAAGATCATGTTCCATGAAGATATTTTGTACATGTCCTGCCGTAAATATATCAAAACTTCATGTTTGATTAGTAATATGCATTGCTAAGAACTTCATTTGGACAACTTTGAAGCTGATTTTCTCAATATTTTGATTTTTATGCTTTCAGATGATGCATAAATCTCAATTTCGATAAATTGACACTTAAGACTGGTTTTGTGCTCCAGGGTCACATTTAAGCATTTTACAAACATATGAGCATTTTACTTTTACTTTTAACCCCTGAGGAATTCAGGACTGTAAGTGCCTTATTATAAATGATTTCCCATGTTAATTGATATGATCTTGTTGCTAGAAAAAAAAATTTACCAACTCAAAATGGATGATTTAGGCACATTAAAGCTCAAATAAACTTGTTTCCTAAATAATAATTGTAGGTGTTTCACAAAAATACAAGCTTTGCACTTTTATTTTTAACCCCTGAGGAGCGCTGGACTACAAACATCCACTGTAAGTGCCTTATTGTAAATTATTTAGCATGTTAATTGATACAATCTTGTTGCGCACTGAAGCCGGAACGTTTCTTTAATTAGGAGAGAAATGCGCGTAATGCTGCTTATTTGTCATCCAGCTGTGGGAAGCGAAGACGCCGTGATGTATTCCAGGCCGGCAAATGTCAGAAATCCTGACACGGTTCCACATGGCCTAACTAAAGGTCCCGCTCTCTCTCTCTCTCTCTCTCTCAAGCAAAGATGCGTCATTTCCCTGAGAGGCTGCGCATCCGCGTGTCAGAGCTTGAACCCAGTGGAGCAGGTGCTCAGCGCAGCGCTCCCTAAGGTGCTAAGTGTTGGGAGAAGACACGGAAACAATGGCTCTAAACATAGCAGCGGCATTCAGCGCGCCATAAAGATGTACTTAACTCCGAGCACTGGGGATTGTGCCATTTATATTAGCGGCACCCCATCCTGCTCACTAATGGCAGGGTTATTAACATAACAAACTTAAACGTTGGATGTAAATAATACGGTTTCAGGATGCACGCGCTCAGCTGACAGTATTTAGGCACGAGCTCAACATCTGTTTATGAACACTGGCTCTAATGATATCACTCCATATCATTAAGGGTGGCACGGCACACAGGTGCAGCTGCGCTGGGAGAGAGAGAGGAAAACGCCAGCGGCCCTCTCCCTCCGGCTCACAAACCTATCATTAGGACAATTTTCCTCGCACGCAGATCGGCAGGCCTGTGATTTGAATCTGTGGATCACCTGTAATAGTAGTTTTTAGCGCTCATCTGATTCCATACATTTAGCGGGTAAATGGCAGCGCCGGCCCGAAGCCTGAAAGCACATTTGTGTCGCCAGCTGCAGCCGGGAATCTTTTTAGCCGCTGACACTGATGGTTTTTACAGGCCCTGTCCGTCATATCCTCGTTTCCTCCGTGCACCTAGATGCTCGCAATTACGTTAATTATTGATATTTATTGCCGGAACAATGACAAGGAACCCCGGTTTGTCTGGGTGCGCAGGTTTGCCCCGCGGCGTAATTAACGGGGCGGATCTTTATGATCGTCATCTCTCTATGGGATGTAAACAAATTAAGCTATTTTGACAATATGGCAAGATTCCTCCAAGACTGGACACCGTGAGCGCATCCCGATGAATTTCTCATCTGTGGAGAAGTTTCCAAACGAGATCAAATGTTCAACTTTGCTTTCAGTGTTCATTGATTTACTGCCGCCTTCAGTGATCGAGTTCACACAGAAGCACTATGGCTTTATTAGCAGTGGGAAACAGTTCTAGCAAGTGGGAGCCCAACTGTTATTGATCGTATGTTATAACTGTGAGCATTGACTTCCTGTGTGCCATTGGTGGAGAATAAATAAAGCTCGGAATATATACTCAATATAAAGCATCACTTACATACACTTACATAAATGTCTTTATTGTCACTTTTGATCAGTTTAATGCGTCCTTGATTAATAAAAGTATTAACTTCTTTAAAAAATCCCAAACTTTTGAACAATAGTGTATGAAATGGGCAAAACACATCTTTGTATATATATAATTACAACTTCCAAACTCCTAAGTAGGAGCCCAGAAGGACTGTATGGCCGTGTTCGATTGAAAACCAACACAGCTGTTTTGTTTTGTGGTGCTTTTTGGAAAACATTTGTCAAAAGTAGTTCTCTGTGCTTTTCTTTAGTGGTTTGCTGACCCAGGAAGGGCTTCATCTGAGACTGTGGCTTCAGGGTTATTGAGCAACTTCCTCGTTGTATTTTTCTCTTCTCTCTCCCTCTAAAGACGCAATCTTCTCAGAGAACTTCTATCAGAACGTGATGACATCTGGGTGGCCTTTCTATTGAAACTCATGCGAGCAAACTCTTATTTCCCACTCCAGGACTCTGGTAATGGACAGACAGCAGTGGTCCATGAGCCGCCCGCGGGCACGTCACGCAGCTAATGAAAGCGACGAACATTAGCAGACCCCGCGCTCACCCCGACCTCTCCTCTCGGCCCCAAAACAGCATCTATTAGCGCGGCGGCATTCGTCACGCAGAGGGTCCTGCACTCCGCCGGTGACCTGCGTTACGATAATCGGGCGTGTCTATTAAAATGCAATGATGGGCCAATGTCACGGGATGTTTCTCTGACACTGATATTTCTCATGACAGGTCTCGTTTTGACTCAAGGCAGGGCCATAACCACCATAGACATTGAGTGGGACAAGGA
>NW_015552636.1:728704-732097 GCF_001515605.1 Sinocyclocheilus anshuiensis | reverse complement strand
AAACCCCCCCCCCCCCCCCAATATTTGAAATTCTTGCACTGATCTGATGCGCTTGTCAGTGTCAAAATGTGACCCTGGACCAGAAAACCAGTCATAAGGGTCATTTTTTTTTAAACATATACATCACCTGATATCTCAATAAACAAGCTTCCCATTGATGTAAGGTTTGATAGGATCGGACAATATTTGGCCGAGATACAACTATTTGAAAATCTGGAATCTGAGGGTGCAAAAAAAAAAAAAAAATCTAAATATTGAGAAAATCATCTTTAAAGTTGTCCAAATTAAGTTCTTAGCAATGCATATTACTAATTCAAAATTAAGATTTGATACATTTATGGTAGGAAATTTACAAAATAGCTTCATGGAACATTCTGAATATCCTAATGATTTTTGGCATAAAAGAAAAATTGATAATTTTGACCCATACAATGTATTGTTGGCTATTGCTACAAATATACGTGTGCTGCTTATGACTGCTTTTGTGCTCCAAGTTCGCAAATAATTGAGATGGCCTATCAAATCAAAGTAGACGGGCTTTACTGTTCACAGAAGCAGAGCGCGAATTTCAGCACGAATCGTCAATTTAATGTTGAAAGAGAGCAAGGTATGATGGAAAATCAGCGACTTTACCCCCTCATTGCTGAGAAATATAATGTAGCGATTCAGGATTCAGTATCGCTATTTTATTAATAAAAGTCAGCATATACAGCAAGTTTCTGAATGTTTCTGTGCACGATCTCCAATCTCATAGCAGTGCATTATATATAAAGTTGGTCCCCCCCAATGCTCAAGACATTGTTATGGCCTTGACTCAAGCTGGTGCAATGCTCTCGTACAAAATGACGCGACACATATTGCATTGGGAAAGATCTGAGGCCGTGGGGCCACCTGAGGAAAGAATAAAAAGAAACCGATGAGAGGAAAAAAAACACAATCTGGCATCCGAGGCCCCGCCGACACATCAGCCCTAACAAGTGTTTTTTATCAAACGCGGAGCGAGCGCCTTTGTTATTTTTCTTTCACCAGTAAATTACACTTTTAGGATTTATTAAGACACAAAACAATTTTCAAATAGTGGGTCCAAAGCTTCAGTGGAAAAGCACTCATTACTTCTTAGCCCGAGGCACTGTTTCCTCCGCTGATGTATCTCTCTCTCTCTCTCTCTCTCTCTCTCTCTCGTCCGATGCTGTCGTGTCACAGTGGTTTGTTGAAAGTGAAGATGTGTTTCTGCTCTCAGCAGGTGCTTCTTAAACTCTCGTCAATAATTGAAGAGGGAGGCATGTTAGAAAAAAATCGCAGAGCTTTTTGACATCACACATATTTCTGTTTCCATGCCTTTCTCTTTTGTTTTATTCATCCAGAATCCTTACGTACGCTTTGAGCGACCAAAGACGCATTTGTTGTCTTGAAGTCGGATGACACGTTTGATTTCTGAGCTGTGGTCACTATCGGGTCATGTATATTTCTGGTGTGATTTTGCCGGGTCCCCGGAGATGCTCACGCTGGGCCGCTGTCCGTGATGCATTAATCATGTCCGAATCCTCAAGACAAAGGGCCGCGCATTTCTCGTCTGCATGTGAAATGATGCGGCGTGGGCCTGCCACGAGGTTAAACTCTCAAACGTGCTCTTTGATGGGCTTTAATGAGATGTCAGCGCCCAGACAGATTTCTCTGCTGTCCCGTAAAACAGGCCGTGGAGCACGAAGCCGCATCTCTGTAATCTGCTTAAAAAGCACACCTAGATGTGTCGCAACACTTCCACACGATCACAGCGTCAGAAGTGTGACGTCTATCAAGCAGGATTTAAGCTGAGTCTAATGAAAGAGGCACTAAACTGAAACTCCTCAAGATCAGAACCGTGAGTCAAACCCGCTTCATACTCGTCAACTTCTACAAAATCTGCTTTTCTGTCCTCGGGACTGACGGTATCAGTTCTGTAGCTGCCATAGATCACCTCCTTTGGAAGTTTTTAGTAGTGTTTTGTGGATGTTTTCAGGTAAAAAGAAAAAAATATATATCTAAAAATCTTTGAAACTAAATAGATTTACTTGATAAGCAACAATGCATGAGATTTGTTTTCATAGATCTTAAAAATACATATATTTTGTTATACTGCACTGGTGAATTTTTTCTATTTTTTTTTTTTTGAGTACATTTATCTTTTTTTAGATATTGAAACTGGAAAGTACTCATTAAAAGCAGGATTTTGGGGTTACATTTTATTTTAAGGTGTCCTTGTTACAGTGTAACTACACATTTAAGTACTGAGTAATATTAATTAACTACATGTACTATGGTTAGGGTTTGGCTTAGGGTTACTTGTATGTAATTATGCATAATTTATTGTTATTATAATAGTAAGTGCATGTAACGTGTAACAAGGACACCTTAAAATAAAGTGTTAGCAAATAAAGTGTGTTTGCAGTTCTTTAACTGTTACACAATCCTACATGTGTGCAGCCTTGTAAGTAATCAATAGCTATTTATCATCACTAATACACAAAGCACATCTTATTTCAACCATGTTACAGTCAATTTTGATTTAATATACTTTAATTAAAAAAATGTAAATAGATAATATCTGCTAGAATCACTCATTTTCAGATTCCCTTTTAAATGATAATAACCTGTGATGTTTCTTTCAAAACATTTGAGTTGGATACTTCAAGGTCTGAGGTTGCAAATGTTACACCACAAAATATTATTTACAGCCAATAGTCTGATTTCTGTCCTTTTTCTCAGAACAGATTAGAACTATTATGCATAAGTATAAGTGAAATCATAAAACATACTGATAAAGAGAAACTGACCTCTGACTGAACCTTTGAGTGATGATGTCACTTCCTTAAATACACTGTATCAGAAAGATCAAACAATCATTGTCAAGCATAACAGGGTTGAACAGAAAGTGCAGGACAGAATATGAACTAAACCCTGAAAGCATTACATTTTAATTTTAACAAAAGCAAAATTTAGGTAGAATTATTTTTAGTCTTTATATCAAAATGTAATGGTGTTGATGATAAATGAAGTCATGCAGATTTCAGATCTTCTGTTAAATATGTTGAATAATGTGAATAATCCTGTAAATAATTTCAGTAGCACATCATGGAGAAACAGATGTGCTTATTTCAACACTAAAGAAATCCTCCTTGATAATAACAAAAAAAGAATAAGAATTTATTATAAAACATCAGTGCTAGCCATTGCAGAATAAATCAATAAAAAAAAAAAATTCTGAATGTTAATAAAATTAAATCAGTCCTCTTTGAATTATAGATTCAAATAGAATAGAACTGATTCTGCTGCTTTGTGTCTGAAAGACAAATCTAACATGTCACTCTGTCTGAATATCTGCAGTGAAGCAACAGAATACTGACTGTGTGTGTG
>NW_015552636.1:724793-728546 GCF_001515605.1 Sinocyclocheilus anshuiensis | reverse complement strand
CGTGCGTGCGTGCGTGCGTGCGTGTGTGTGTGTGTGTGTGTGTGTGTGTGTGTGCATGAGTGTGTGTGTGTGTGTGTGTTTGGTGTAAATGCCAACATGCCTCTCTCTCTCTCTCTCTCGCTCTCTCTCTCCTGATCAGTATTCCTGGTCTGTTAATTAGTGTTGGAATATTCCGGCCGTTACTTTTCTGACAGGTGCAGTCGGTCTGCTGGGGTCCAAGACTCTGAAAGACTCGACATGAGAATGATTCTCAAACACACAGACACTGAACGTGTTAATTTCATCCCCCATCTGTTATTACATAATCACTGCCAATGTGTCTCTGCTAAAGACAGAAGAAGAAAAACACACTCAATACAGACAGACAGAGACAGACAGACAGCACTGCTCACAGGCAGGAGACGCTGCTTCTGCTCACGGTCTTTATGACGCTTCACAGTGCTTTTGTGGCTGTGATATTAAAATAATATCTTTAAAATGTCATTTTTACACATGGAATGCAATTCTTTAACAAAAGCAGAAAAACAGCAGAATTCACAACTACACTGGATACATTTTAGACATGTTTGGGGAAAAAACACAAGCTTAGTGAGCGTTTGAGTGTATTTATGTAACAGTTCTCGGAAAAACTCAGTATAACCTCAAAGGTCAAGAGGTCACTGACATGTTTCACAGAAGAGACGGAGACGCGACGATGCTCACATGGTAAAAAATGTAAATAAATATATGAAAATATTTTTTTATATATATTTTAAATATAAAAAAATTGATATTTGCTAAAGTATATCTCAAAATATTTTATGTAAATATATTTTCTACCAATATATTATTGAAAATATATTTTAAAAATATAAATATATATGTGACCCTGGAGCACAAAAGCAGTCTCAAGTCGCTGGGGTATATTTGTAGCAATAGCCAACAATACATAGTATGGGTCAAAATTATTGATTTTTCTTTTATGCCAAAAATCATTAGGATATTAAGTAAAGATCATGTTCCATGAAGATATTTTGTAAATTTCCTACCGTAAATATATCAAAACTTAATTTTTGATTAGTAATATGCATTGCTAAGAACTTCATTTGAACAACTTTAAAGATGATTTTCTCAATATTTAGATTTTTTTGCACCCTCAGATTCCAGATTTTCAAATAGTTGTATCTCAGCCAAATATTGTCCTATCCTAACAAACCACACATCAATGGAAAGATTATTTATTCAGATATCAGGTGATGTATCTGTTTTAAAAAAAATGACCCTTATGACTGGTTTTCTGGTCCAAGTTCTCATATTTTTAAAAAGCATTTAAAAATGTATTTCACCCTCTATTTATTTCAATCCAAAAAAATACATTCATATTTGAAGAAAAATGTTATTTATTGTCTATAACGTGTGGATTCAGCCCACATTTGCATTTAGCCTAATGTAGGCTACTATAAGATTGGAAATGTAATTTCTTGCACTAGATTAAATTGTAAATGTAATTTTAGTGTAATATTTAAAATACATTTTAGCCAGAAAAGTTTTTTTTTTTTTTGCCACAGCATATGTGTCTGAAGTGGCATGTGAAACGTAAGGAGATCCTGACGGGAAGCCATGGATGTTTTTGCAGCTCTGCAGAGCAATGTAAATTCCTGGCGATCGCAGCGCTGCCAGAGTACACACCGCTGGACGATCCGATCGACGTGGGAATGCTCACTGTAATCGTTTGTTCAATTATTTTTCTTGGACGCTGCACCTGAACTCAAGCACAGCAGATTCCAGATTCACGGGGCCTTCAGCGAGAGGAGGTGTAACACTCGACGGGACACTGACGAGGCTCTCGGGGAGTAATTTTCTCCACATTCTTCTGCCTGACACACACACACACACACACTCATACACACATCTGAAGAGTTTAACGTGATGCATAAAGGCCTCAGATGTTCATAAATGGTCCAAATAGCTGCGCTGTTGACCTGCCGCTGTACGACTCACGCTCCTAACCTGAATTCCCTCATGGCTGACACAGTTGTTAGAGTCTTTTCCATGTCTATTTTCATTTTCATTTGCATTTTATTCCTCAATTATAAAATAGTTATGACTCTAAATTCTGAGGCATGTGGTAAAATGGCAATAAACGCAAACGAGCGCACATTAAATTATATGCTAATGCACAGAGTGGCGACTATAAACAGCAGCAACAGTCAAACTAATGTTTTCTTTTTTTTTTTTTTCTAAATATTATTATTATTAAATATAATTATTTATTGAAATATTATCATATTGCTGCTGCCAACGTTTTACAAAAGCAATAAGCTTAAGATTATTTTTAAGTTTTAGGCACTAATTGTACATTGGCAAAAAAAAAAACACACACACACGCACACACACACACTTGCACAGCCTGTCATGGTTTATTGTTTTATTAAAGTCTAATGTCAATCAAATATTTGTGCCAACTAAAAAAAAAAAAAACGTATTTAAATATAATTTATATTTATAATAACAATGATACTTTATATTATTATAATTTTAACGTAACTTGAAACTAGCAATAGATGTTTTAGGTACTTAAAAGTACTTATTTTTAGTATTTCTATTACTAATACTTAGTGCTTATGATGCATCTGCTTATAAAGCATGATTAATAATTATTATTAATAAAGATGTTTATTTGATTATGATTGCCATATGCATTAACATTATTATTTATAATAATAATATTATTATTATTTTCATTTCAATATGATTAACAATTATTAAACATTTAAATGGTAATTTAATTATGATTACTATACTCTTAGTATTAGTATTATTTATATTAATAATATATTTTCTAATTTACAAATAAATTGAAACTAGCACTAGATGGTTTAGCATTTATTTTTATTATTTCTATGAATAATAGTGTTTATAATAAATCTGTTTTTTTAATTATTTATTTTAATTATGAATAATATTTATATTGATATAACTATTAATAATATTGTTATTGATATTATTTTTTATTTAAATATGAATAATATTGGTATTAATATTATTTTATAATTTTAGATTAGCACTGCTATAAATGATATATAAATAAAATAGAAATATTAAAAATGAATACATTTTTATTTATATATAAAAATGTATTTATTTTTATTATTTATATTAATATTAAACAATAGATCATTGTTATTGATATTATTTTTTATTTAAATATGAATAATATTGGTATTAATATTATTTTATAATTTTAGATTAGCACTAATATAAATGATATATAAATAAAATAGAAATATTAAAAATGAATACATTTTTATTTATATATAAAAATGTATTTATTTTTATTATTTATATTAATATTAAACAATAGATCAAATTATTTGTTTCTTTTCCAAACAAATGCTTTTCTATGTATTAAATAAATATTGTAAATAGATTTTTGTCATCTTCATCAGGGCACATGAATGGAGTCTGAATCTGTGGATCTGCGCTCAAATTATTCATTCAGTCACGGAGAACGACAAGAGAGTGAAGCACAGAGAGTCAGTGGGACGGTACAGTCACCGGATTCCTCTATTCTCTCTGCTGTTTTTCCCGACAGTGCAGCTGTCTAAATGAGACGGATTAAGTTAACTAGCTGTGTCAGGAAACAGCGGTGACACTCGGAGCATTCATGCAGCCACTGCAAACCCTTAAACCACCATCACAGCCCACTGACTCCAACACACACACACACACTCACACACACAGACACACACACACACACACACACACACACAC
>NW_015552636.1:721408-724725 GCF_001515605.1 Sinocyclocheilus anshuiensis | reverse complement strand
GGAGAGAGAGAGAGACACACACACACACAGAGAGTGAGAGAGACAGAGAGAGTGAGAGACACACACAGAGAGACAGAGAGAGAGAGACACACACATGCACAGAAAGAGAGAGAGACAGAGAGAGAGAGAGAGAGAGACACACACACACACAGAGAGAGAGAGACAGGTGGCCCGTCTCTGTAGAGAGAGTGAATTGACAAACACCTGCTTGTGAAAGACGAGCTCATATTTGGACAGACTGGATTTGTGCAGCTCATGCGTGGCATTAGTGACACGACTGTGGCCTTTCACACGCTGCTCACATTCACACTGCAAACACACACCACTCCTGCAGGAAACTAACACACAACCACAAGACTTCAGCATTGCACATGATCAAATCAGACCAGAGAATTACTTACTAACCTTAAGTTACCCAGTATTTCGTCACGGCACAAACAGGCAATCAGAAATCCATTGACAGTCGCACATCTGAAAGAACAAACTAGACGCATTACAACTCAAATAATAAACATTTATACTGAATGTCATGTTGCAAATGCTTTAAAATATACCAATGCACCATTAATGCCAAGTATACCAATGCACCACCTTGTCTAGTTGAATCTTGAATGCAAAAAAAAAAAAAATCTGAAACTGGTTACATTTTTTGGACGAGTTAATGGAAAAACATGATGACTTATTGATCTGGTACTATTATTTAAAATTAATATATTTGATCATAAAGTTACTAACAAAGTTTTATAAAAGCAATAAGTTTAAATATAATTGTACCATGATTTGAATCACTAATTATAAATTGGCTAAAAACACACTTTACACATAAAAAAAAATCACCGTTTTGTTTTTTGTTTTTTCTTATACCAATAAACTATCTGTTCCTCTAATATTTAAATAATATTATTATATTATTAATAACTTTAGACTAAATTGAAATTGGCATTAAATGTTTTAGATACTTAAAATATTTATTGTTTTATTATTTCTACTACTAATACTGTTTATAATAGAAAGAAATTGATTAAATTATTAATGTTTTATTTACCAATTTCCTCAGATAGAATGTTTCATGATAAATTTGTATTAAATCATAAAACACAAAATAAATAAAATGGAAAACACAGAATTTAGGGTAAAATAAAGTGAATTTCATGTGGCACTAAATTAAAGGTTGGCTTGAAATAATTTATGACATTTATTTTGTTTACATGCATTCTCAAACCATTTCCTTCCATAATAATAGTAAGTGAATATTGTGATGAATATTGATATATATATATTGTCATATTTCTGGCCATATCGCCCAGCCCTAATTTTAAATTTGTTCATGAAAAGTGCTGAAAATTAAAATAAAAGAAAGGGTAAAATAATATGTATATGCACATACTACATATAAACAAGTCTTGCAAAACATAGAATGAATACACCAAAATGTTTATTTTAAAGGGCATTAATGGAATAAATCAGCTGTCTGCTGTGATTAGACAGGGAACAAATTTGGCTCGTTTTCATTTCTTTGGGTGGGTTTTGAGTAAGCTTTAGGCTGGACATTTTTCTGGGACCTGGCAACCCTGCTGCCTTTGAACATTAAACTAAAAAACTATTTGAACAGTGAACAGATAAATAACATCACCTGCGAGTGTTGTGCTCTGTGAAGAAAAAAGTTAGTTGCACTGAATCACAGCAGCAAAATAAGAGCCTGAATTAATGATTAAGTGTGTTTTAAAGTGACCTGATCTCAAACTAAAGTCCCTGGTTGTTTATTATCTCTGGAATATGAAGAAAATCTCTTGTTTCTCATCTTGCGGTCTGAGCCTGTGATGTGTGTGTGTGTGTGTGTGTTTGCTCAAGGGAAGCACCATTCAATTGTGTTTGTCAAGGCCTCTATTCCTCACGTCTCACACACTCTAATACAGTCTCTCTCTCTCTCTCTCTCTCTCTCATGCTCCAACTGTTTTCTACTAACTGTCAGCTAGAAAACAGACAGAAAGAGTCCGTCACAAACTCTCGATTCTCAATCCTCCAGGGTTGGGAATTCCAAGCATTAATTTATTTTTTTAAAAATCTTGACCTTAAACTTTTAAAAGCTACTATAAATACAACTTGGGTTGAAATATGATTTAGGGTTGGTCAATATATTTATATATTTAGGATTTAATATAATATTTTGAGCACTAATTTGAATATTGAGGGGTGTTCCCTCAGGGTGAAAAATATGATTTATGATTTACTGACAGTTCAACAGAAATCTTTTGAAATGAAATGATAAAAAATAAACCAATGTAAGGTTTCTGGTACAGTCTTTAGAATGACTCACCGCTTTGATTTCTATCTGATCTCGTCACAGCACTTCTCTCTCTCTGTGATGTGCTTTACAGGATCATTCAGGGCACATTAACATCACAAACACAGCACAACGTGTAAAAACAATGACATGGAGACAGAAAAAAGCTAAAGACAGACGGCTCAGAGGTGACGGCAGACAATAAGGTAGATCAGGCCTTGGGTCTATAGCGGTGACAGCAGCATCCGGCGAGGAAGCTTCGCTCGAGGAACAGAGACTGAGGAAGAGCTGTGAGAGAAACACAGCTGGCCTCTGAGATCCAGAGGAGACCACGGCTGTGGACCGCTTGTTTAAGGGCTTTTCACTTCAGTGCTGTATATATTTACTGTTCATAACACAAACAGCTGACTATAATGCATATAGATATATATGCAGCATATGGTGCCTAACATTAACACTTGACAAAAGCCAGATAATGCATTTAAAAAACAATGCTGGCAAGTATATTAAACCATGTTCCTCTGCTTTTTTATCAATTCTTA
This sequence comes from Sinocyclocheilus anshuiensis, assembly GCF_001515605.1. Taxonomy (NCBI): domain Eukaryota; kingdom Metazoa; phylum Chordata; class Actinopteri; order Cypriniformes; family Cyprinidae; genus Sinocyclocheilus; species Sinocyclocheilus anshuiensis. Next base: position 721,899 of record NW_015552636.1, on the reverse strand, counting down.
CAACACCTAAGCATGCAATACGGTTATCACAATTATTGAATCGCATTTATAATGTGCCGCTGAAAATGTGTCCATCATCTTCCCAAGTTTGTAATGAGAATAATTTGTAAACAAAAGTGAAGCATTTCCAAAACAGTTTATTGGCAAAATAAAAGCTCGGTTTAATGTTTAAAAAGCAAAGCAAAAAAAAAAGCAACTACCATAAATATTAGTATTGTAACTGTGCCGTTGTTATATAAAATGCTAATTATTATGTTAATAATAATAATAATAATAATAATAATAATGTTATTATTATATCAATTAAAATTATTATTATTACATAAAATAGTAGTATAGCGATATTTCTTTATTGATTTGTTTAATTTTATAATTTGATCAATAATAATAATAATAATAATAACAGATCAATAAATAAACAAATATTAATAATAATTTATTTCCCTGTGTTTTCCACCAGAATAAAAGCTCTATGGTTTAACGTTTGACAG
>NW_015552636.1:715400-721382 GCF_001515605.1 Sinocyclocheilus anshuiensis | reverse complement strand
AAATATTAGTATTATAATTGTACTGTCGTTATATAATAATACATCAATAAATAAATAAATATACAAATATTCATAAAATGTATTTCCCTGTGTTTTCCACCAGAATAAAAGCTCTATGTTTTTAATGTTTGACAAAAAAAAGGAAGGAAAAAAAACTATAATAAATATTAGTATTATAATTGTACTGTCGTTATATAATAATAATAATAATAATAATAGTAATATATACATTAAACTATTTTTATGAAATACTTTACAGCTCAGTAGTGAACATTTCTTTACTCAATTCTGATATTTCGTTACTGGTTTTTTTTTATATTTTATTTATTTTTATTAACTAACTAATTAATGCAATTATATGTGTTTCCCTACATTGTTCTGCCTGTTCTGCACATACGGTACAGTGTACTTTCATGGCCACCGATTGGCAGGTGTGGCAAATGTTAGTTCTAGCTAGTTTGAACAGCTGATTTAATTCTCAGAATCTGCTCCAGATGAGGTCGGTGCGGTGGGATCATTCCCGTCTCGGTCTGCTATGTGTTTGCTGTCGGAGACACAGGAAGCCGTTGGAGGAGGACAGGAAGCCGTCGGAGGAGGACAGGAAGCCGTCAGAGGAGGACAGGAAGCTGTCAGAGGAGGACAGGAAGCCTGTTGATGATGTGTTTAGAGCTTCAGCTCACGTGTCTGCTCTGCTGTTCTCATGCGTTCACTCTGGAAAAAGCGTCTGTTTTCAGCTCCTGATGGCCGGCGATGATAACCGCTCTCTCTATCCACGCCTGTCCGTGTTTGCTTTCTCCTCGTCTGGGGAATTCTCTTCACTCGGGCTGTTTGACAAAGTTTTCCTGCCTTTCTCCCGTTCAGATGCGCAGCTCCGAGTGTCGAGGGGTTGATTCTCATCTGGAGTCCGGTGGAAAACACAGACACAGCCGGTGAAAGTGAGATCTCCCAGCACTGCACAGCCATCTGCGCTCCTGAGCTGCAGCACTAGATGGCAGAACTGAGAACAAGTTAATCCACAGCTAATCACTGTTCTTTAAACAACCTGTCTGATTCATTACAGTTAGTGGATTGTATGTCCCCTTAAAGCAATACTGCATATTTTACATCAAGTCTTCATCAACTTTCATGCCATGCATAGATCACCCTGTTAGAAAGAAAAAAAAGTTACACTTTATTTTAAGGTGTCCTTGTTACAGTAATATTAATGAAGTACATGTACTTGCTATATGGTTAGGATTAGGGTTCGGCTTTGGGTTACTTGCATGTAATTATGCATCATTAATTGTTATTATAATAGTAACAAGGACACCTTAAAATAAAGTGTTACCAAAAAAAAAGAAAAACAATCCGTACCTAAGAATATCAATAATTAAAAAAAAAGCACTTGACAGACAAATTCCCAATCAGCTTTACTTTAGGTTACATTTATTTCAAAATTAGCAATTTTGAGGTTTTTACATGCACTTATTCTCTTTGACATAAATGTAATTTATTGAAATGCATATTTGTTTAATGTTTAAAACCATTAAATGTGTTTATGTCCACCCTGTTATACTGGTGCTTCTTGCCCTTTAAAATCTTAAGCATGTGCCATAAATCACATGACCTGCTAGAAGTTACATCATTTCCTTGGAGAGACAATGCATCCAAGAACAAATTAAGTATTTTAAGCTTTTCTCTCTTTTCCTCATTTTTTTTAATATAAATCTTATAGTGTAAAACTTAACATGTCCACCCTGTTGAGTCAGTTTACAATGGAAATGAAAATGTTATATGCATTAAAGTTCTTTCTAAATGTTCATATTGTTATTTCATATCAAGTAATGGGCTTCAGTGGGTTAAACGTCCACCCTGTTACACACTACAGTGCAGAACTCCTGTAACAGGGTGGACAGACTGAAACATTTGCTCAGGATTATTAGCTTATTGCTATAGTTTGAGGCCTGAGCTCTGATAAGACTAAAAAGCATTGAATTGTTAACTTTGTTTTCACCTGAATGACCCGTATCAGGTTAGCTGGATATGATCATATCTGTTTGATTTGACAAATGGTGGTTTATGAGATTATTTGAACAAATAAACATTGCGTCAGACCTGCTGCACAACATACGAAGTGTTCAAGACAGGAATATCTCTGTTAGACAGAAATAACACTGCTTATTAATTCAATCTCACAGGAAGTCAGCAGTGCAAACATCTAATGAATGTTACGCAATCTGCATCAAGTCTGTTTATGTATGATGCTTTAAATTGCTTTTTTAATTGTGTAGCCGCTGATTGTCACAAATTAGCCGCATTCAGACTAGCCACGCACAGTAACGAAAGACTTTAACCAAACACATGAGCAACCGCTAATTAGCCTACGAACACTAGCGGGACACGAATAATATCACTGCAAACCACTTTAAATGTTCATGCCTGAGGGAGAAAAATCAATCAATCAATAGATTTTAAAAATCGTAATGAGCCTTTGGTAGACGCTTCTCAGAAGCTGTTAGAGGAAATGACATGAACTTTTCCACGACATTCTAATTTATTGAGATGCACCTGTATATATATATATATATATATATATATATAAACTAGTAGTAAAGGCAAATCAGGGTCATTATAGCTGTCAAAACAAACAAATAAGTAAATAAATAAAAAGTTACTTGAAATAAAATAAAAATTATCTAAACTAAAATAAAATAAAATTGGCTAAAATAAAAAAAAAATGTTTGACTTGAGTTTCTAAAATAAATAAAACTGAAATAAAAATTAAATGCAAAATTAAAAATATCTGCCAATGGGGTAAGAAAAATTATCTTGTTCTTCCTTTGAATAAAGATTATTTTTCTCGCCCCATTGGCAGATAGTTGTTGTTTTAAGCAAAAACTAATACAATTCTAATAGTAGACTTGATATCATAAGTCATTTTGCTTGTCAAGTAAATTCATCTTGCTTCAAGAATGTTCATATATTTTTACAAGAAAAGTCAGAAATACTAAGAAACTCATGTTGTGCAGTGTACTAGATGAACACTGGTTGTGCACTGGCTTTCATTGGGGTCACTGGAGGGACAAAGAGTTCTGGAGCACAGAATCGGTTCACATGCGTCTTTTGTCCAGTGTCTGCATCGCAGGTCTGAGACTCTTAAATCACACAGTACTGTGTCTCCAGACCCCTGCACTGCCGAGCCGCATTTGCCGCAAGTTTTCCTGCAAACAGTTAATCCTACTGTTGACTGACAATGTTGTCAGAACGCAGGACGGCTTTATGCCGTTATTACAAGCGTTTCCCTGTCCATGGCACTTTGGATTATTTGAGATTATGTTGTAATCCTCATAAATCCTCATTGCATTAAGATTTGTCCAAATGCAGCACAGTAAAGCAGCGTTGGGCTCTGATGAAGTCTTAAGCATGTTATGAGATTGGACGTCTGTCGTCATTATTTATTCTGGAGAGACGTCTCTGCTGTCACCGGCTGATTTATCAGTTGTTCAGGAGGGCCAGAGAGATCAGGAGGAAACAAATGTCCCCATAAATCAGCATCAGATGCTCTTTTCTTGCTCTTCACGCGTGTCTTCATCAAGAGCTGGAATTACACGCAAACACACGGACCCCAGCTTCTGATCGTTCAGATTCATTTTCTCACTCTATCTGAGATCTTTCCTCTGCCGAGGAAAGACTTTAACCAAACACATGAGCAACCGCTAATTAGCCTACGAACACTAGCGGGACACGAATAATATCACTGCAAACCACTTTAAATGTTCATGCCTGAGGGAGAAAAATCAATCAATCAATAGATTTTAAAAATCGTAATGAGCCTTTGGTAGACGCTTCTCAGAAGCTGTTAGAGGAAATGACATAATCAGAAATAATTCAGAGATTCTGTGAGGGGAGTTTACAGGCCTGATGCGCACATGCCATAACACAGCGCCGCTCCGTCAACAGATGTAAACAAAACACTTTCTACACCGAGGAGAGAGATTCCCGCTCTGAAAAATCCTCCGGAGCCAAACTCACGACACCAGATGAGGTTTATACAGGTTTCTCTGACAGAGCCACCTCACAAAAAAACAGCCATTCAGAACATGTTTTAAAAGTAGTGCATTACAATACTGCGTTACTCCCTAAACAAGTAACTAATTGTGTTACTTAGTTACTTTTTATGGAAAGTAATGCGTTACGTTAGTTTTGCGCTACTTTGTCTCATCTGGGCTGGGCTTGCTTGTTTGTTTTTAATATAAAAAGTTCTATTTTGGGCAAATCTAAAAGCGCTTTCACACCAAAAGTGAAACGAATAAGCTTTAGGCTGAAGGAAATATAAATTCACATCTGTACAGTCTTTCAGCTGCGCTGCTGTTCTGGATTACATGAAGAATAGGATGCAGGAGAAGAAAGTTCAACACACACAAAATAAGATTCAATTAAACACAAATGTGATGTTTATCTAAAGTCCTTTTTACTTATTAGTATGGTTGAATTGGATCACTGAAGGTCAGCAGCAAAGACACTGGTTAATAAAATGGGATTAAATACTTAATGGATATTTGTGTTATTTAACATATTTAATTATTTCAGGTTTGCATCATATTGTGAGTTTGCATTTCAGTGTTTGTATTCACTTTTTGAGGAATACTGAATAATTGCATGTTGATATTTAGTGTAGAACTACAGTAAGATCAGTCAAGACATGCAAAACTATGTAACTGGTGTTACTTATTTGAAAAAGTAACTGTTCTTGCGAATTAAAAAGTAATGTGTTACTTTACTAGTTACTTGAAAAAGTAATCTGAATACGTAACTTGTAATGCGTTACCCCCAACACTGGTTCTAAGAATATTTTGCTAACATTCCCAGTGAGTTCTGAAATATTTATGTTTGAATGTTCTCTGAACGTTTAAAACATCCAGTTTCTGGTTTAAAAACGTTTTTTTTTCTTGGTTATATATGGAACATTCCATTTTATCATCATGGTAATGTTACTTTTACATTTTCTCTGAACATTCTTAAAGTAGTAACATTTAAAAAAAAAAAAAAAAAACATTAGATGAACATTCAACTAAAATGTTTCAGAAAAAAAGTTCCATTAATCATGTACAAATAGCATTGCTAAGGTGTTGAGAACATTATTAAAGACCAGATAACTGTGAATGAAAGTTCTATTAACGTTGCTGGAAGAACTTTGAGAGAACCCTGCCAGAACGCTCTGAGAACGGGTTAGACTTAGTTTTGCCCGGAAGTTAAATTGTGTGAATCTTATTAAAATGAAATGTAAAGATATAATGCACTTTTTTTCTTATTTTAATTCAAATGAAATGAAATTGTATTGGCCACACATACAGCCATACACCGTACTATACACATGTATAACTCCATTGGCACTTTTACACTATTTGTGAACATGTATTTCTTCTTCAGTAATGTTTGTTTTGTTTTCCAGAACAAATATCTGAGCATTCTTAAAGCAAGATACATTTGAATCAAAATGACTTAAGATATAAAGTCTGGTTTTCTGAAAAATGTATAAAAATCAAGCGAGTTTACACTTAAAACAAGGAAAAATGTCTGCAAATGGGGTTTGAAAAAATAATCTTGTTTTCCCTTTGAATTAAGATTATCTGTTTTACTGCATTAACAGTTGTCTTGTTTTAAGCATAACATAATTAAATTTTAGTCGATTTTTCTGAAAACAATACTTAAAATCTAATAGCGCTAATAGTCATTTAAGTAAATGTACCTTGATTTATTTATAATGGAAAATAAGTCAAAATGCAGTGTTTTTTGCAGTGTATAGAGCAGGTCATTTTGAGTGTTTGAGGGGTTTGATCAAATCACTGAGGACTAGTACTGATGAATGACTTCAACACAAGATTGTTTGTGACAGTATTTAGGAACTCAGCAACATAAGTCATGTTTGTTTGTTTGATTATATACGTGTGTGAGTGTGTGGTGTGTGTGTGTGTGTGTGAGTGTGTGTTTGTGTGCGTGTGC
>NW_015552636.1:712420-714863 GCF_001515605.1 Sinocyclocheilus anshuiensis | reverse complement strand
TGTGAGTGTGAGTGTGTGTGAGTGAGAGTGTGTGTGTGTGTGTGTGTGTGCGTGTGCGTGTGCGCGTGTGCGTGAGTGTGTGTGCGTGCGTGTGCGCGTGAGCGTGTGCGTGTGCGCGTGAGCGTGTGCGTGTGCGTGTGAGTGTGTGTGTGTGTGTGTGTATATATAATATATAGCTATATCTTTTTTTTTTATGTTCATTTTATTTTATCTATTTATTGTACATACTTGATTCATGTGCCAGCCCAAATATCTGCAAAACAAGAGAGAGAATAATTGTAAAAAATTTACACGCAGCTTATTAGACGTCCTACTTCTGTGTGACTGGTTATTGCGGTTTAATATGATTTTTGTAAGTTATTTCCTAATAACCGGAATAGCAGGTTGATCTAAAATTGCGTGTTTTCTTCTTCTTTAGTCAGACGTGAAATCTCTCTCACAAACGCAAACAGAGCATCTGCTGTGACTTTGTGCCTGCGCTGCCCTTGTCGTTTTGAGGACTAGTTGTCAGAGGGAAACTAGGTTACAGTTTGTTTTAAGGACATGTGACCCGGTGACCTCGGCTGAGTTCCCGCTCGTGTCTGTCATCTTCCTCTGGCCGTGACGCGTCGGCCTCCAGCGCACACACACCGGTCAGAGAGCAGCGGACGCCTAGAGACCCGTCACACACTCCTCTGGCAGTCTGAGGACGAGCGCAAGTTTCCCTGAGTTTGTGCTTTCCACACAATGCACTGCGTTCAGAGGTCAGCACCCTCCGCGCCGCGGCTCTAAACATGGAGATGTTTCTGCCGTCTCCACTTTGTTTAATCTACGATTTCAACACTTCAGAATCTAGCAGGAAACAATGGCCACATATTTGGAGCTTGTTGACAGTGTGCGAGTATTTCTGGAGTTTACAGGCCTGATGCGCACATGCCATAACACAGCGCCGCTCCGTCAACAGATGTAAACAAAACACTTTCTACACCGAGGAGAGAGATTCCCGCTCTGAAAAATCCTCCGGAGCCAAACTCACGACACCAGATGAGGTTTATACAGGTTTCTCTGACAGAGCCACCTCACAAAAAAACAGCCATTCAGAACATGTTTTAAAAGTAGTGCATTACAATACTGCGTTACTCCCTAAACAAGTAACTAATTGTGTTACTTAGTTACTTTTTATGGAAAGTAATGCGTTACGTTAGTTTTGCGCTACTTTGTCTCATCTGGGCTGGGCTTGCTTGTTTGTTTTTAATATAAAAAGTTCTATTTTGGGGTGTGTGTGTGTGTGTGTGTGTGTGTGTAGAAAACTGTCCTTAGACAGACAGACAGGCAGGCACCCAGAATTGTCAAACATCATGCCTTCTTTGTCAAGCGTGTCAAAAGTTTATAAAGTTGTGTAACTGGAGCTGGCATCACAGTCACCCATCAACATCAGCAGCGTGAGCCGAGCCGGATTCCACTCGGACCACATCAAACCAGGCAGAACCGCGCATCCATACGGCTCCGCATTAATCCCGGCTCGGCGTTGAAAGGCCTGACCGGCGCGCCGTGATTGACTCGCGCTGAGAAACACACAGAACGTTCCCAAAGTTAAAATAAACAGCTTGGGAAAGGTTGTAAAATACACTTCTTTAGCTGTATAAACAGGTTGGCCGTGTAAACTGTGTACGCAGACGTCAGCTGCCTCCCTTCAGCTCTTAAACGGCTAATATTGCAAACAGCGTTTCCACTGACATCATTTATTCTATTCCTGCATAAACACAAAGAGGCGATTTCATAAAGGTAACAATTGAGTTTGTGTATGATTGACCCGCAGAATTTACACAAAAACCTCTTGCTCAAAATATTTACGTCTGTCGCTCGGCGAGAGCGAGTGAGATTACTGGATTGTTCTGGCGTTGTTTGTCCGTGTGAACGGGAGAATGGTGACAGGTGGCCGTGTGATCGGTGAAGGCTGGAGACGCATAAACAGCTCGAGAGAGAAATAGTTCAGCTTCACCAGCACTTCAGAAGGATGGGTTTTACACAAACTCGGGCTGATTTGTTACCTGCTGCGTGTCGCAATCAAGCAGATCACGGCCCGTGTTTTATTTAGACAGAACTAAACATTCCCGTTTGTCCCGTATATCGGGTGTCGGGATTCGTTAAGAGCACCCCCCGCAATTTCTTATATTGTCAAATGGGAAAATTGTGCATTTTAGGAGGCCGCGTTTGGAAAACAAATGTGATAGTGTGAGTATTAATCAAACAATAACAAAGGCACGTGAAATGAGTTAAAGAGAACTAGACTGAATGCTTTAATTACTCGCGGCGTTAAATATTTCCAGAACAAAAGACGCTGCTTTTGTGCTGAGTTCGGATTGAATTTCTGCACTTCTTCTCTTAACGGCTGTAATTACGGGAAACTGCATGCTGGGAGCACAAAGACCCCGGATACACACAACACACTTCTCTCTCTCTC
>NW_015552636.1:707983-712410 GCF_001515605.1 Sinocyclocheilus anshuiensis | reverse complement strand
GTGTGTGTGTGTGTTTGTGTGTGTGTGTGTGTTTAGTTTTAAAACTACTATTAACACACAAATCTGCTTGTGTGTAGGGATGCATCTCTATAAAAGCATAAGTATGCACTGACCAAACAGACACTTCAACTTTATTCATTATAACTTGATTATTTACACAAATAGGATGCTGATAAAGGGCTAAAGTTGGTGTTTACTCAGTGAGAGACTGACAGTGTGCATGAGGACTTCAACTTTATTATTTGCATTTACGCATTTGGCAGATGCATTATTTTCTAAGTGATTCATGTATTAGTTCATGTATTCCCTGGGAATCGAACCCATGACCTTGACGTTGCTGCTCTACTGGCTCAATCCTTTGAAATGTTGATATCATCACACTAATTGTGTGTAATTTGATCAAACAGGATGAACATTTCCAACTAACACCACAAAACATTCATCAGAATTCACACTCACTGATCTGATGTCTGTGCTACTGTTTTCCCTCCAAAATGAAGTCACTTCCTGGAGGATGATGTCATTCAGGAACTTCTGGAGATATGGAGGGTGCAGGATAAAAAAAACTATATATCGATTATGAATTAAAATAATGTTCTCAAGAAAACATGTTTAGTTTGAAACACTTCAATTTAATAATCTATGGAATATTTCTGAATAATATGTCAGTTTTAGTAGTGAAATCATTTAGAAATTCACCCCAAAGTTCACTTCACTGTGACATTGTGATAAAATAATCCTAACGTAGCTGATATCTTTATCCAGTTTATGGAAGCTTGTTTCCACCATCACACAATTCTGGCTTTTTCAAGATATAAAGTCAAAATTGACAGACATAAACTCAGAATTGTGAGATATAAATTCAAAATTGTGAAAAAATAACTCAGAATTAGAAGATATAAACAGAATTGTCAGATATAAACTCTGAGTTTTAAGATATATACGCATAATTACGAGATATAAACTCTAAATTAAGAGATATAAACTAAGAAACTTAGAAATGAGAGATATAAAGTCAGAATTGCATGAAAAAAGTCAGAATTGCAAGATATAAACTCAGAATCGTGAGAGAAAGTCAGAAATGTGAGATATACACTCAGAATTGCAAGAAAAAACTATGAGATATTAACTCAGAATTACGAGATATAAATTCAGCATTGTGAGATATAAACGCAAAATTGAGAGATATAAACTAAGCAACTTAGAAATTAAATATATAAAGTCAGAATTGCATAAAAAACTCAGAATTGTGAAGGTTGCACTTTATTTAATATTTAATGAATTCTGTGACAGAACAGCTCCCAGAATGACGTAAAGCAGCAGGTGTCCTTACATTCACACGCAGTCTCTCACCTTGTGTGCAGTCAGTCATTACACAGCAGTAATTGCAGGCACTCGCGATATAAAGGCTTTGTTGCATGCAATGGTCAGTCCTCACGCGCTGAGCCGCTGAAACCCCTGGATTAAAATTGCTCTCTTAAAGTCTCTCGCGGCTCGTAAACACGCTGATGAGCTTCTAAAGGGATCAGACTCAAAGATGGTTAATTTGGCCCTTTGGTGGCTGACAGACGGGCCGCGGCAGGTGTTTGCTGCAGTATCTCAGTGTCAACTTAAATACTATATGCTGAGGATCACATTTAGATTCATCTCTGCAAAGGTACTTAAGGCGATATTGTTTAAAGGGGCCATTTACGCCCAAAGCCACGGACGCCTCGCGCCTGACACCGGCAGAATTAATTGGTTACATCAGTCATTCAACAGTTTAAAGGGGGAAAAATATGCTATTTAAATCTGGAATTTAAATTGCATATTAAAGTGTAATACCACGTTTCATTACTTAAAGTGCAGATGGTTTTTGAGCAACCTAATACTTTTAAAAGCCGCGGAATCGCAGGCTGAAACTCATCATAGGTGACGCTTGTTATTTATGACGGGGTCAGTGTGGAGATCTGGGAGGGTAAATGTCACGTATTGATCGCCACTGATTGATCCGTGGCTGCAGTCATTGACATTCTCTTCCCTTACAGCAGTGTGTGTGTGTGTGTGTGTGTGTGTGTGTGTGTGTGTTGTACCTTCAGCCGGAGATGTGCCGGGAATGTTTTCACTTTCTGGGAAGCAGCACATGCATGAAAATAATCCACATGTTTCTGGAAATAGAACCGCTGGGTGATCTTAAATTAACTAATTCAGAAATCAAATTCGTTTTATAACAACATTTATTTGTTTACTACGAATATAGCCATTAACGTATTTTCGAAAACAAATTAAAATAACACACACACACACACAGGTTTCCATGTTTTATGGGTTCATTAATGTTTTTTCTACTGTACAAACTGTATTTGCTTACCCTAACCCTAAAAGATTTATAACAAAACTAAAGACATTATTACATTTTCAAAAGACTTCATTCTGTGATTTATAAGCTTGTTTGCTCATGAGGACCAAAATAAACGTCCCCACAAAGTCTAAACTGACTGGTATTACTATCTTTGTGGGGATATTTGGTCCTCATAACATATGGGTACACACACACACACACACACACACACACACACAAACGAAATAAGACATGGCAATTAACAATTGTGTTTTCTGTCATTAAAAGTGTCATCTGTCTTGTGTGACGTATTTATTACTGGAACACAAGGTTTGTTTGGAACAAAGGGTTTGCTTCTTTTTTTCTTTTTAAATATCCAGGTTTTATGGGTTGTTTACACAACACCATTTTCAACTAAAAACAGAAAACGTTTTATGCAGTTTGGCCATTGAAAAGGCCTGAAAATGCAAACTTTTGAAAACCAGTTTCAAACTGCAAGTATTTGACACCGCTTTGTCTCCAAAACTCCATAAATGTGAATTTGTGAAAACAGTGATGTTATGCGCATGTGTATAACGTGTTCAGTCTATAGGAATGCGTATATCGCCAACTACTGGCCTGGCATAAACAATGCAGTGCTTTCAGTTGTTTTCGTCAATCCGTGTGAACGGGATTGTTTCGACAACATTGTCATCCGTATGCATAAACACACAAATATTGTATGTAATATAATTACAAACAGAATACTAACACGCTCTATACAAAGCTATTTTAGAACTATTTAGAGTAAGATATTCTGAATTTAGCCCAATCGTTCCTCACAAAAGATGGATATTTGCTAAAAGTTTGTTTTGTCATCTTTTAGTAGTAGACCTCAAATTTTGACATCTTTTAGTAGTTTAGTAGTAGTTTAGTAGTATAGTAGAGCTAAAACCTCAGACATCAAATGTTGTCATAGAATCAATCTTTAAAGTTGGCATGAAATGCAAATTGTGATTGTTTTACTTCCCTGGTGTATATTCGAGTAAAGCGGCTTCTGGAATGAGAGAAAAACAGAAGGTCTGGGCTTGATTTAGTCCACTGCGTGGAGATTGACTGGATTGTTGTGGTTTGTTAATTGCTGCAATCATTTCACTTGAGGGACAGGTCACTGGATGAGAGGGACTAAAACTCATCTGGATATAATACAAAAAATAAGATTTGTCAGTTTTGATTTCACAGTGTGTGGCTCAAACAGCAGAAGAAGATCATAGCAACAGAATGTGGTGATATTTGACAAGTTCTACAAGAGTTTGGTCAAACTTTATTATATTAACAGCACAAGCTCACTTATGGGACTGTATTGTGGAATTTAGGCCCAAAAAAAAGCAAGATTTTTTTTTTTTACAACGGTGTATTAGTGTCACTGCCACGTTAAAAAAAACTGGACTGGGTTTGTTACGCAAATCTGGCAACCTTGGTATGGCATCAATCTCTTGGTTGTATTCATTCAGTCGATTAAAAATTCATGTTCTCTCAACAGTTTTAATTGTGTGGGCTATTTCCCATTCAAAGCGATTTTCTAAAATCAGAGAACTACCTTTTATATTTATGCATTTGGAAGACACTTTCATCCAAAGTGACTTACATTGCATTGCATTCTCTCTCTCTCTCTCTTTCTCTCTCTCTCTCTCTTTCTCTCTCTCTCTCTCTCTCTCTCTCTCTGTCTCTCTCTCTCTCTCTCTCTCTCTTTCTCTCTCTCTCTCTCTCTCTCTCGCTGTAACTAAGCGCACCGCGGGGCCGCTCTCCTCGCCTCGGAGCGCGCGTTGTCCCCGCGCGTCTCGCACAGTTAGAGGTGATTTGCAGTGACGCGTGCTTGGAGTGCACGTTCCCAGTTCACTGTCAGCTCAATGCGACCTGGCAGGTCCAGGGGAACACGCTGTCAGTCGCCTGAAAGCGCGGCTCTCTTTGCCTGGACCGCAATGTCGCGGAAGCGCCGCGGAGGTGAGCGACACTCGCGCGTCTGATGTCGCTACAAGGTGAGTTTCAGCTGCCGCCGCGATTCATTCTCTCTTTAAGCTTTCGCAGGTCTGGCATGCCGGCGTGCTGTCGCTGTCTCTCACACACA
>NW_015552636.1:707232-707733 GCF_001515605.1 Sinocyclocheilus anshuiensis | reverse complement strand
TCCCCTAGCCCTAAACCTACCCCTTACAGAAAGCCTGTTTGCAATGTTACACTTTCAGATAAACATAATTTTCTATTTTTACTTTTTTTTTTTTTCCCTCATGGGGACCTCAGGCCGGACCCCACAATGTCAAAACATCTTTCTCTCTCTCGCTCTCTCTCACACACGCACACACGAGTTTGCTGTTTTGCAGGTGGTTTTCCTCTCGGTTTACCACACACACCTTCACTAAAGAGGTGCTTTATAGCGAGTGAGAGCAGATGGTGTGCTTCAGCCTGCAGCGTATCTGTATCTCTCTCAGGTAAGTGGCTGTGTGCACTAGTAAATGTTTACTGACTGCGTGAGTTTGTAAATATTCCCCTGGGCTTTTCCCCTCTGAGGTGAGAAACATTTCCCTGCTCACTGATGCCTGACACACAGTTACACACTAGCCCTGAGTGTGTGTGTGTGTGTGTGTGTGTGTGTGTGTGTGTGTGTGTGTGTGTGTGTGTGTGTGAGTGT
>NW_015552636.1:694745-707112 GCF_001515605.1 Sinocyclocheilus anshuiensis | reverse complement strand
GTGTGTGTGTGTGTTGACAGTTTACAACCTCTTGTTTTACAGTGAACACAGGTGAACCAGAGTAACAGGCCCACTGCATAGTAATAACATGAAGAATCAAATATGGTGGTGCTTTGGGTGTACAGCAACACACAATAAAGCACTATATAAATGCATCTTTCATTCATTCAAATATGCCAAAATAAAGGATAATTACTGGCAGATGTGATGCATGTACTTTAACATTACAGTGTTTCAAAAGTTCACTCTGTCATCAGGTAAATGAGGGAGGAACAGTTTAACAACAGCAGTGTGTAAATGATTCATGACTTCTTTTTCTGTCAGTGATTTTCTGTTGAGGTTTGTTTCTTGCACGACACACATTTGGCACCAGCAACAGGCTAAACGTCATCTTAAGGACATTTTAAACACTACAACTTTATGTGATGGATTTGTGCTGCAGTACTATTCGAAAGTTATAAGGGTCAGTATGATTTTTTAAATGTTTCTGAAAGAAGAATCTTCTGTTCACAAAGGCTACATTTATTTGATCACAAACACCGTTAAAACAGTAAAATTGTGAAATATTATTTCAATTTAAATCAGCTGTTTTCTATGTGAATATATTATAAAATGTAATTTATTTCTGTGATGTGCAGCTGTATTTTCAGCATCATTACTCCAGTCTTCAGTGTCACATGATCGTCAGAAATCATTCTAATATGCTGATTTGCTGCTGAAGAAACATTTCTGATTATTATCAATGTTGAAAACTGGTTTATCCATGAAAGTCAATAGGGTCCAAATGAGAAAGATGAGAAAAAAATACTTGTTCATGATCCTGTTTATAATTGCCATTCCTTCAAAATAAACTTTTTTCTTCAATGGACAAAGACACAGCAATGTATTACTCAAAACTGCATCAGTAGCTCATGCACAAACTCCTCAACATAGCTTAAAATTCACATATACAACATCACAGAAGCTGACATTAGATTTACAATTGTATGAGCATTTCAGTCTATGCAATTCTGCTAAAATAGAAATTTTGAGTAAAATAAGTGGAGAGTAATAAAAACAAACAAACAAACTAATCAGACAAATGACACAAATTGGGAAATAAAAAACACAGTGCAGAAAACACAGAGATATTCCATTTGAAAATACTGCAATATTGTTGTGCTCTGAAAGAAAGCTCTATGCATTATGCTTTTATCTGAATTTACCTTAAAACAAAAAGTTAGCAATATACAGTCAGGGCTTGATCATAAGAGACAAAGAGAGACAGTAAGTGCGTCAGGCATGTGTGAACGCTAAACTGATGGTCAGTAATCACACTGAGGGTCTGGTGAGGGGCTCACACAATAAAGCCTCTATCAGAACTCATTCATCACGTCCTGAAGAGACTCTGAACTCATTCACATCTGATACACATCAGCGGAAGAGGATCACTGTGCTTCCTCTACTACGACTCTGAGAACACACACACACACACAGACACACACTCTCTCTCACACACACACACACACACACACTCACACACACACAGACACACACTCTCACACACACTCACACACACACAGACACTCTCACACACACAAACACACAGACACACACTCTCTCTCACACACACACACAGACACACACTCTCTCACACACACACTCACAAACACACACACACACTCACTCACTCACGCACACAGACACACTCTCTCTCTCACACACACACACACACACACACACACTCACACACAGACAGACATACACTCTCACACACACACAGACACACACTCTCTGGAATTCTCCTCTTGAGCTTTCACATAAAAATACACACACACAGAGCAGCCAGCAAGATGCGTAGACAAGTGAGATAAAGTGATTAGGCCCAAGCACTGAGCCCTGATGCATCCCCAATATCTAGTCACGTGCTTCAAAGTTAATCTCTGACTGCAGTGGAAGTAGAAAAAAAAGATGAAGAGAAACACACCCAGTGAGCTCTAAACTTTTACAAAATGACTACACTGTACAATCTCACCCAGACACACACACACACACACAAACAGACACAGACACACAGACACACAGACACACAGACAGACAGACACAAAGACACAAAGACAGACACAGACACACACACACACACACTCACACACACACACACACAAACACTCACACACACACACAGAGAGACAGACACAGACACACACACACACACACAGGTCGAAATATATACAATGCATAACATATGCAAACATCAACAAATCAATCAAAAAAACAGTTTAAAACTACACACAAACACACTATATCACACTACACTGCACTATTTTAACTCTCTACTGTACACAATCTACCATATTCTGTTTTCTAACGGCACACTGTGAATTTTCACAAACCATTTTAAATGCTAAAACACTAAACCCAACCCAATAAACTCATGCACACACCGTCAGCGGCCTGTAAAACTCACACATCATTTACATGACTCATGCAAATGCAGCAGGAAATTAATATTAATCTGTGATTGTGATGCAGATGTGCTTTGGATATGCAAATGACAGCACACGGTAACGCGGCCTTCAGGATATCAGGAGCGGTGACCTCCACACGACCCCGCAGCTCAAACTACCACATGTGAAGTTACTACAGCTGCACAAACGCCACGAAAATCACATCAGACCAGCACAAGCCAGATGATGTGGTCCAGAACACACATATGAAATGTAACGTATATTTGTAACGTATATACTTGTGTATAATAACACAAGTAACGTAATCAGATTGCTTTTTAAAGTAACTAGTAAAGTAATGCATTACTTTTTAATTTAGAAGGAAATATCGGAGTTACTTTTTCAAATAAGTAACTCCAGTTACTTTGTTTCCATGTGTTGAGTGGCAGCTCTGGTGTTGCCATGGTGACAGAAATCAGGAGTAAGTGCAGAGCGTTGTGTGTGAACATGATCTTACTGTAGTTCTACACTAAATATCAACATGTGTTTACTCAAAAACAGATTCAGCATTCCTCAAAATGAATAAAAATGATGCAATCATTAAAATAGATGACACAAATATCCTTTAAGTATTTATTCACACTATTTATTCACACACTGCTGCTGACCTTCAATAATCCAATTCAACCAGACTTATAAGCAAAAATAACTTTAGACAAACATGACATTTGTGTTTCTTTCTCTCTTTTTTTATTTGCTGAATTTGCCAAAAATATCACTTTTTTTATATCAAAAACAAACAATCATACCGTAAGTTACTGTTTTAGGAAGTAACGTTACATTGTAATGCATTACTTTTAAAAGTAACTTTCTTGGTCTTGTTATCCATGCACTCTTAAAAATAAAGCTTTAAAAAGAGGTTTTTGTAAATGATCCATTTAGGGTTCCCCAAAGAAGCTCTTAAAATAACATTTTTTTTTAGTGTAAAGAACATTTAATAATCTGAAGAACCTTACAGAAGGCTCTGTTTGTCGAAAGAAAAGTTTCTGAGGATGTTAAAGTTTCTTCGTGGAATCATTGGTGCGATTAAAGAACCATCTTTTTTTTTTTAGAGTGTAGCAAAGTAAAAATCCTCTTTTTCTACAGAAGAACCATTTTGGGTTCCACAAGTGTGAAGAGCAATGAAGAACGTTCTTTCTGTATGAAGAACCTTCTGTGGAATGGAAATTTCCCATGGATGTTAAAATGTCTTCATTAAACCATCAATGCCATTAGAGACTGAGAGTGTTTTCCTCATCCTTCACACTGAAAAGATGTAAGATCCCTTTAATAATTTAAAATAAATTTCTATATTTAGAAATATTTAAAGTCTAATTTAAATAAATTGAATGAATAAACATATTGCTGTTGCTGCCGCTGCCAAGATGTAAGCAATGAATTGCTTTATTATTAAAAAAAAAAAATGCAATGCAAGAATGCTTGATAAAACTGATAAAATCAGTCAAATCTAATTGAGAGAAACACGTTTGATCACAAACTTTGGTTTCCAGTAATACAGTCCAGTCGTTTCAACTCAAACGTGCTGATATCAGGAGGCAACATCCACTTTTATAACTCATCCGAGACCTTTTACGCTGCAAATATCACTGAACAATAAAATCAAATCCAGCACATTCATCTTTACTCTTATCAGATGAGCTTTATTGCTCCAAACAATTACTGTCCAATCACACGGCAGATAGGCGGAGGAAGTGATGTCACCGGCGGGACAGTGAAGGATGAAGGCGTGTCAGGATGAGAGATTGGGCCGCTGCGGGTGACGAGACCCGACGGCCCTAAAACAGAGCCGCAATAGTGTTTACTGGCTTATCTGGAAACATAAACCCAATAACACCAACCTCTCCACACCGTTTCATTATAACGTCGTCTAGAAGTTTCTCAAGACTTTCTGCTGTTTGCAGGAGTTTAGATCACTCCAGTGTGAATTTAGAATCACTGAGTTTATATATTTCCATTTTAATTTTAATATTTTTTTTGTGTGTGTTTATATATATATATATATTGGTAGCATTTTACAATAACCTTCCTTAGTTAACCTTAGTTAATGCATTAACTAGCATTAACTAACAATGAGCAATACATTTAATAGTGTTCATGAATCTTTGTTAGTATTAGTCAATAAAAATGCACCTGTTGATTGCTAGTTCATGTTCGCGCAAGTGCATTAAATAATATTAAGATAGTTTTGATTTAAAATGTATAATGTTGAAATTAATATTAGCTATGATTAATTAATGCTTTATGAGAATTTTTCATTGGTAGTTCATGTTAACTAATGTAGTTAACTAAGGTTTATTGTAAAGTGTTACCTCTATGTCTATGCAGTTTTTATTATCATGTTGATCACAAAAAAAACGTCTCATAAACATGGGACTCCGGCTCCGGGTCAATCGAGAGAGGGGGGGGGAGGTATTAAAGTATTACATTTTGAAGAGTGGGATAAAAGTTTAATAGAAAGAACACAACTGGAATTTGCAAAAAAACATTCTAAGGGTAAACAGAGGCACTTCTAGCAATGCCTGCAAGGCTGAACTAGGCTTATACCCCTTACACATTGAAATACAAAAAAGAGCTGTTCAATTCTATCATCACCTGAGTCAATCTGACACTCAATCTATTCAATATACAGCCCTCCTCGCCAATGAATCCCCCACAGTGTCTCATCCTCTAAATACACTCGTGCTTCAACTAATGAAGGAAACTCAAGCTGAGTCTGACTCCAACCGCAACCCCAACATTGACAAAAATCTGAAGTATAATTATGATGAAAAATTAAAAAACGAATTTGACCACCAAACCTGTGACTTAAATCAAATAGAGGATGAGAAACACTTTCTTCTTGTCTGCCCCAAATACACCACTACAAGACAAATATTCTTCCACAATTTGAAGTATTGAATTGTTAATTTTCTTCTCTTGATGACTCAGTGAAACTCCGCTATATACTCGGAGAGGATGAGATCGCCGTCAAACTAGCTGCTAAATATGTATACACCTTACACACCGTACGAAATGGTTAATTAATTTGCTTTATTTGACAGTCTTCATTGTATATAATTGTAATTATTAATATTAGAAATACTGTCTGCTGTTGCTATTTTTATATTGCTGTTGCTTTTATGCTTAATTATTACTAATTTTTGTCTCCTTTTTTACTTTGATGGTGTAATCATATTCTGTATTGTACACATCTGAAATGCTTTGGCAATACTGTAACACAAATGTCATGCCAATAAAGCACCTTGAACTGAACTGAACTGAACTGAGAGAGAGAGAGAGAGAGACAAACAGCCCTCCTGCAGGCGGCCGCTTTTACACACTCTCTATTATTCATACTGACAATATAATATAATCACTATTTTGTTTTATTGTAATCTTACTAGTGCATTGTCATCTCATGAGTGATTTCATGTTAAATATTTAATAAATTAAAATGAGCAACAGCCCACATATAAAATTAAATGTACTGTTGCAGATTTTTGGACGTGGTCTTTGGACAAGCACAACATTTTCACCATCACATATGGACTATACTGGATTAAACATTTGACTTTTAGATTTTATTCAGTTTATTAAAGGAACAGTTACCCTAAAATGATCAATCTGCCATCATTTACGCTCCCTAAAGTCATTCTGACCCTGCATGACTATTTCTGCTGCGAAACACAAAAGATGTTTTGAAGAACATTAACGTCCAAACACCGTTGGACCCCATCGACTTCCACGACACATTTCAATTTTCAAAATATCTTTTTTATGTTTTGCAGAAGAAACACAATGATCATTTTGGGCGAACTGTCCCTTTAAGAAATATTTTTTTTACTTTCTCTAATGAAAATGTTTCAAACTAAACCTGTTTTCTTGTGAATATTGTTTTAACTGATGATCAATTAATAGGTTTTTCTATGTCACGTCCATATTTTGTAAAATCCCTTTAATTAACAAAAGCCTCAATGACATCTTCCTCCAGGAAGTGACATCATTTTGGAGGGAAATCAGCAGCACACATCATTTGTATGTTTTAGCAATGGTTCTGATGAATTCTCTGAAAGGTTTTGTGTCTCTCTACATTTGTGTTCTTTTTGTCCAAATTGCGCAAATCAGTTAGATTATATATATATAAAAGGTTGAAAATATGAAAATGGTTTTGTGTCTCTCTACATTTGTGTTCTTTTTGTCCAAATTGCGCAAATCAGTTAGATTATATATATAAAAGGTTGAAAATATGAAAACGGACTTCAAGCTGAGTTTGAGTGCTTCACTGCAACAACATTAATTCTACCAACATCCTGTTTGTGTAAAAAATCAAGTATTAATAAAAATAAAGTTTTCTGACAAATATATGTTTTTTAAATTTCAAAGAAATACTTAAATGTGCAACTCAAGCCGATTCCGAGTTGGAAATGTACTGAAAACACAATCATCTACAAGCATCCCAGTGTCGTGAAGCCGAGGAGCGCAGGAGAAATGACTCTCATATGCAGCGGATAACTGGAGAGGTTTCCTGAGGCTCATCTGAACGCAGGAGAGCTCATCCATTGACCAGACGCACAAAACATCACGACTGGTTTTCTCAAATCACCCGAGGCCAGGTTCTGCATTACGGCTCCAGAAACGGCCCGATCCTCTCTCATCTGCGGCTCTCGCTCCGTGTGTGTTTAAGGCAAGGTGACAGAGCCACGCACAAGAAAAATCCCGTAATTTCCGGATCCGGACGGTGGGCATTTCTCCCGAGGAGAAACAGAGATGAACTCTGACAATCCCTCCACCCCTACAGCGGCCTGCGCACAAGATTACAATATTTCTCCTGAAAGCTCTTTTAGTGAAGAGCGCAGACGCAGCACTGCAGGAGGAGGATCTGTCTCCTCTTATTAAACACGCCACACACGCCGG
The DNA here is from genome assembly GCF_001515605.1 of Sinocyclocheilus anshuiensis. Taxonomy (NCBI): domain Eukaryota; kingdom Metazoa; phylum Chordata; class Actinopteri; order Cypriniformes; family Cyprinidae; genus Sinocyclocheilus; species Sinocyclocheilus anshuiensis. The sequence goes on along the minus strand of NW_015552636.1, from coordinate 699,733 downwards.
TCACAGATACCTCTGTAATATGGGTCACAAACACATGCGTCTCCGCCGGCCGCTCCATGGGCTGATGCCTGATGTCAGCGCCGTTCCGGGGTCACGGATTGGCTGGCAGGCTTGGATATGTGACAGCACTGAAACTGTCTAACTAGATACAGAGAGACAGACTGAGTTAATCGGGCCACCTGTCCAGACCAAGATCAGAAATAATACTGTTAATAATATAAAGTGCTAGATGGCGCAGTCCAATAGGTTCTAACTCAGTCTGATATAATCACATCATTACTCACATGGCGCAGCTGATTGGTTACTTTTCACATCAGCAGCCAATGAGCTCGCTGCTCAACATTCAAATACTCAGCTTGTGCTCGCTGTAGCAGTTGCAGCCCTCCACCTCCCCCAGCTCCACCTGTATAGATCTGCTATGGGCTGATTGCATGCATGTTATATGCAGAGCTGGGTAGTAACTGATTACATGTCATCTGGATTACGTAATCAGATTCCAAAAATTAAAGTAGCTGTAATTAGATTAAATTACATTTTTAAATATTTAATCAGACTACAGTTACTTTTTTCTTGATTACATGATTACATATTATCCACTCAATAGCAATAAATGTATTCATAATTTACTGATTCTCGCTAATTCTTCCTTTATTTATTTTTTTTTTTTTTTTATTCGTATTATTTATTATTTACATGTAATGCAGTGATTCCCAAACGTTTTTGGGGGATATATAAGATATTTACTTATACCCCCAATATTTTAAAATACATATTTTAATAATTAGGTATCACATTTGCATGTTCACGGTCCTCTGACGTTGGTTAATGGTCACATGACATGCAGGTAAACAAATAAAATATTTAAACGTTTTAGTAAGTGTTTTATTTTGATTGATGTTATTTCAATGTGATTTATTTTAATTTAGCATTTTTATGATTTAATTAATTATTTGCCTTTCATTAAACTCACAAACACTCAGTTTCCTTATGATGTACATCTGTATCATGTGAAATATGGGAGAAATTGTTACTGGGTCTTTACCTATCTATATTAAAATAGCATTAATTTAGAACATTTTATATCATTACATTATTTATTTATTTGTATTTTTTGCATGTGAACACAAACCAGAAAGACGTTTATTCAGACAACAGCCACTGTATAAAGACAGTAGATTTAAACTGAAAGATTGGATTGTGTTGAGTAGGTTACATAAATGTCAGTTCTGGGTATGTTGGGTATTTGATACATTCATATGTATTTGTAATCAATTAATTAGAACTTCTGTAGCATTTTTTTTATTATTTATTTTTTTATTTATTTTTTTGGCTGTTTCATTTATTTTGTTTCTTACCTCATTTTTGAATTTAGCTGTAAAGCCTGCTTAGCTGTAAATATGCTGTTTAGTTTAACAGCTTACTCATATTACAACAGTATGCAGCCCTGTACATTTTCACTTATGCATTTAGTAGACGCATTTAGTAGTTTACAAAAGAACTAAGCAATTTTTTAAAGAATTGTAGAGGTTTAAAGTTTTGTGTCTGTACAGCAAGTGACTTTGAAAAATAAACACAGCACTTGAGTATAATATGTGACAACTAGCCCCGCTCTCCTCTTATATGAGCCAGTAAATCGGTCCAACAAGTTGACCTACAAACACCAGAAAATACATGAATGCAGATTTGCTAGAAAAAAGTAGATGATTTGACACGAGTAGATCTACCGATAGATGGATGCTTCCAGAACATCTGAAATATGAACATGAATCATGTTGAAGATCTCAGAACTAAAGCAGAGCATTGGTTTGATGGTGCTGTTCTGACTCCTGCTGGACACTCACTGCACTGCACATTCACCACCACCTTTGATCAGTGTGTGTGTGTGTGTGTGTGTGTGTGTGTGTGTGTGTGTGTGTGTGTGTGTGAGCTCAAGGTCACGGCTGGTTTTATTTCCAGCATGTCTGTTTTTTGATCTGTGTCTCAGGATGACAAGGTAAAACACACACAAACACACAGCAAACGTGCTGATCAAACACAGCAGACACATGTAGCAGGAAATAAACAGAGAATAAGCCCTCCAGTGACACACACACACACACACACACACACACCTTCTGCTCAGCAGGCGTTTGAGCTCCGGATGTTTCTTGCGATCGGTCTGAAGTCGCTTGGAGCCAAACACACGGGCAGATAAAAATAGTTTGAGATTTTTCGGTGTCAGTGTCAACAATCTGTCAGACTGTCAGACACCTGGTTACGACCCCCATCACATCACATGACCATCACAGCGGCGGCTTCAGGACAACTCCAACACTGAGAAAACACTCAACCACTCAAACCTGAGTTAGGTTATTTGTTCAAGTAAGAATGTTTTCCACACAACAACAGTTCGGAATTACCACAGCTGTCCCAAAAACATTATAACAGCATATGAACGCATAACTAGTGCACTATATCCCAAATGTGTGATGCTCTGTGAGAGAAACATAACCAAATGGAAGTCATTCACTGAAAATCTGAAAGCGAATAACACCGGAAGTCTCGCACGTTCAGTTCGCTAACTGACTTTTAATTACCTTAAAAATAAGGTGGATACTATATGTACTATTAAGTGTTTACATTTGCATTTTTTCTTCATTCATGCATATATTTATATTTTCCTTTTTTCAATAAACGAAAGAAAGAAAGAAAGATCTAAAGTGTTTACACTGTATGATGTATGCTTTTTTGTGCACTAACTAGTTGGTCCACAAGGTGGCGACACTGGTCCAAAAAAAAGCGACGAGCGCTTGTCTGAGGGAATTAAAATAGAAATGTAACTAGTTAAGTATGAGAACAAAGTTGTTTTATACGTCATAACTTCTGGAGAGAAACAGAACACACTGTAGAAAGATGAAACTCTCTAGTGCGCATGTGTGGAGCGCTTGTGTTTTCGAAACGCTGAATCATTTGAACCAATTACTTTGCAAAATGATTCACTATTTTGAAGCGCTCGAAACGCCACACGCTGGTGACGCCTGCTGCTCAAACCTTTTACAAACCAATTGTAAACATTTTATTGAAAGTGTGATCTATTAAATGCAATTAACTTATCATCAAATACTATTAAGCAGTGTTACTTTTAAAAGTAATGCATTACGATATTGAGTTACTCCCTAAAAAAGTAACTAATTACGTTACTTGGTTACTTTTATGGAAAGTAATGTGTTACGTTACTTTTGAGTTACTTTTTAAATTGGGCAGGGCTTGTTTGTTTGTTTTTAATATAAAAAAGTTATTCTTTTACAAATGTAAAAGCCCTTTCACAGCAAAAGTGAAGTGAATACGCCTCAGGCTGAAGGAAATGTAAATTCACGTCTGTACAGTAGAGGGCGCAGCTCAAACAACTGCATGAAGAATATGACGCAGGAAAGTTCAACACTTCAGCAATAACTAAAATTAAACACAAATGTGTATTTTTTGCTTAATATGGTTGAATTGGATCAACGAAGGTCAGTAGCGAAGACATCGGTTAATAAAATGGGATTAAATACACAAATTATATTTGTCTTATTTAACATATTTAATTATAACAGTTTTCTGTAATATTCTGCTTTTGCATTTGATTTCATTTTGAATGCTGAATCTGTTTTTGAGTAAACATGTTGATATTTAGTCTAGAACTACAGTAAGATCAAGTTCACACACAACGCTCTGCACTTACTCCTGATTTCTGTCACCATGGCAACACCAGAGCTGTCACTCAACACATGGAAACAAAGTAACTGGAGCTACTTATTTGAAAAAGTAACTCAGATATTTCCTTCTAAAATAAAAAGTAATGCGTTACGTTGCTTAAAAAAGTAATCTGATTACATAACTCACGTAACTTGTAATGCATTACCCCCAACACTGCTATTAAGTATGAAGTGTTTGTATAATATGTGATATTTGAAGTGTTTTTTTGTTTTGTTTATAAATGAACCTTTTTGAACGTGTTAGAAACCTAAAGAACCTTGTTCGGCTATAAAGAACCTTTTCTGCATTTGAACGGTTCCGTGGATGTTTAAGGTTCTTCACAGAACCATTGAAGCCAATAAAGAACCTTTATTTTTAAGAGTGTAGACACTGGTTCGAATTCACTGCAGATCGCCTCCTAGTGGCTCTGTGGAGCTGGAGAGTCACGAAAAACATCTTCTAAACTTCCAGTGTGAAAATAACATCTTAGGGTTTGAACAACATGAGTGTAAATATAGTGAGCGTGTTTTAATTCTTTAAAGCAGATCAGACGTGTGTCCGCAGACAGCAGGTCATTCTGCTCTAACGACTCAACAACAACAAATAACGCACAGAAAGATCCATCTCCTATCCCCTCTCGTCTCGTCAGCACAGGGTTTTAATTACCCAGAGTCCCGAGCGGCTGAACGACACTCTCTCGGGTCAGTGCGGCCCACCCTCATCATTAATTACTGCGGACCTCGTCACGCTGACCGCAGACGTGTGTCATTAGCCAGAGAGTAACATATGAAACATTAAACGTGCTCGGCGCCGCCACAATCCAAACATTTCATTTGTTCTCAATTATTCATTTCTTTGAAGGTTCAGAAGAGTCGTTAATATGGAAATCAGCTCACATGCTAACGAGCTCTTGCTATCTGATTTGGGACACATCACTGGAGCACACTAACAGATCACTGCACTGTTTCTTTCTTTCTTTCTTTGTCTACAAAGCTCAGAACTATTCAGATATATACATTAAAATCCACTTGAAACAACATTCACAGTCCGTTTAATTTAATGTGACGTATTTCTGAGTGACTGGCGGTGATTTGATCGCCATGTGTTCCAATACGAATGTCTCTGTGTAAAATAAATCATTATTTGATATTATAATTATATTTTAGGCCTTTATTACATGTAACCAGTTAACCAATGTTAGATTGGACCTGCATAAAAAAAAATTACAAATGCACAAAAGCCGCATTACCTACAAACTACGTCCTAAATCA
>NW_015552636.1:678097-693088 GCF_001515605.1 Sinocyclocheilus anshuiensis | reverse complement strand
TTTTTTTACAAATGTAAATACACTTTCATACCAAAAGTGAAGTGAATCTGCCTCAGGCTGAAGGAAATGTAAATTCACGTCTGTACAGTAGAGGGCGCAGCTCAAACAACTGCATGAAGAATATGACGCAGGAAAGTTCAACACTTCAGCAATAACTAAAATTAAACACAAATGTGTATTTTTTGCTTAATATGGTTGAATTGGATCAACGAAGGTCAGTAGCGAAGACATCGGTTAATAAAATGGGATTAAATACACAAATTATATTTGTCTTATTTAACATATTTAATTATAACAGTTTTCTGTAATATTCTGCTTTTGCATTTGATTTCATTTTGAATGCTGAATCTGTTTTTGAGTAAACATGTTGATATTTAGTCTAGAACTACAGTAAGATCAAGTTCACACACAACGCTCTGCACTTACTCCTGATTTCTGTCACCATGGCAACACCAGAGCTGTCACTCAACACATGGAAACAAAGTAACTGGAGTTACTTATTTGAAAAAGTAACTCAGATATTTCCTTCTAAAATAAAAAGTAATGCGTTACGTTGCTTAAAAAAGTAATCTGATTACGTAACTCACGTAACTTGTAATGCATTACCCCCAACACTGCTATTAAGTATGAAGTGTTTGTATAATATGTGATATTTGAAGTGTTTTTTTGTTTTGTTTATAAATGAACCTTTTTGAACGTGTTAGAAACCTAAAGAACCTTGTTCGGCTATAAAGAACCTTTTCTGCATTTGAACGGTTCCGTGGATGTTTAAGGTTCTTCACAGAACCATTGAAGCCAATAAAGAACCTTTATTTTTAAGAGTGTAGACACTGGTTCGAATTCACTGCAGATCGCCTCCTAGTGGCTCTGTGGAGCTGGAGAGTCACGAAAAACATCTTCTAAACTTCCAGTGTGAAAATAACATCTTAGGGTTTGAACAACATGAGTGTAAATATAGTGAGCGTGTTTTAATTCTTTAAAGCAGATCAGACGTGTGTCCGCAGACAGCAGGTCATTCTGCTCTAACGACTCAACAACAACAAATAACGCACAGAAAGATCCATCTCCTATCCCCTCTCGTCTCGTCAGCACAGGGTTTTAATTACCCAGAGTCCCGAGCGGCTGAACGACACTCTCTCGGGTCAGTGCGGCCCACCCTCATCATTAATTACTGCGGACCTCGTCACGCTGACCGCAGACGTGTGTCATTAGCCAGAGAGTAACATATGAAACATTAAACGTGCTCGGCGCCGCCACAATCCAAACATTTCATTTGTTCTCAATTATTCATTTCTTTGAAGGTTCAGAAGAGTCGTTAATATGGAAATCAGCTCACATGCTAACGAGCTCTTGCTATCTGATTTGGGACACATCACTGGAGCACACTAACAGATCACTGCACTGTTTCTTTCTTTCTTTCTTTGTCTACAAAGCTCAGAACTATTCAGATATATACATTAAAATCCACTTGAAACAACATTCACAGTCCGTTTAATTTAATGTGACGTATTTCTGAGTGACTGGCGGTGATTTGATCGCCATGTGTTCCAATACGAATGTCTCTGTGTAAAATATATCATTATTTGATATTATAATTATATTTTAGGCCTTTATTACATGTAACCAGTTAACCAATGTTAGATTGGACCTGCATAAAAAAAAATTACAAATGCACAAAAGCCGCATTACCTACAAACTACGTCCTAAATCACGCACAAAATAACTATTTCACTATGGGTTAACCTTAACATTAACTAGTAACCTGTGCGGCCTAGATTACATGAGCATAAAATGAATGAATGTGTGTTTGTATTTATACGTACAGTACAGTTCAAAAGTTTGGGGTCAGTACAATTTTAGTTTTTAAAAATACATTTTTATTCATCAGGGATGCATTCAGTTGATCAAAAGTGCCATTAAAGACATTTATAATGTTACAAAAGATGTCCAATTCAAATAAATGCTGTTCTTTTGAACTTTCTATTCATCTGTGAATCCTGAAAAACACAATGTATCACAGTTTACACAAAAATATTGTGCAGCACGACTGTTTTCAACACTGATAATAATCAGAAATGTTTCTTGAGCAGTAAATCAGCATATTAGAATGATTTCTGAAGATCATGTGACACTGAAGACTGGAGTAATGATGCTGAAAAATACAGCTGTGATCACAGAAATAAATTACAGTTTAAAAGATATTCACATAGAAAACAGTTAGTGTAAATTGAAATAATATTTAAAAAATTTTCTGTTTTTACTGTATTTAAAAAAAATAAATAAATGCAGCCTTGGTGAGCAGAAGAGTCTTCTTTCAATAACATTAAAAAATCTTACCGACCCCAAACAACAACAAACCCTTGACCTCTGACCTGCAGCCTGCGGCATAATCCGCACCGAATCAAACAAGAGTCCAGAAGCTCCAGAAAACCTCAATCATATTTACTAACATACACGAACTGTGCTCTAACACATTTAAACCCAGTATTGAGCAGAATTTGTCTGACAGCAGATACCCTGAACGCTGACGGAGGAGGCTGCTCGTTACTCTAAAGAAGGTTAATCCATTTAACTCCTGCATATTGATATGCCAATTACATCTAATTGAGGAGGAGGCATCAGTCAAGGTAATAGTGCAGAAAGAGTGTCGGCGCGCATCGGGCCGCGGGAACACGTGTAAGATCGTCTCTTCTAATTGGGCCGGAGCGACTCGGGCAAACGCAGTGAGCTGTGCGACTCCAGACCAGACACATCCGTCAACAGCGCATCCCATAATGCACCTCACCTCCCCATGCTGGGCCTAGCCTGAGTGTGAGCGTGAGGGAGAGGACGGGACGGGACGGGCGCTCAGGAATATTTAGTCTGGAAGCGGCTGGATCAGTGAATGAAGCACAAACAAACCCAGGAGAGATCTGTAGAGTCTGTTCCGAACTCTTCTGCTTTCAGTGTTATTGAGATACTGTTATGGTGTTTATTAATAGTTTGAATTCGTTTAGTCATTTTTAGTCATTATTCTGCATTTGTATTTATTTTCTTTTAATATGTATAAGATTTATTCATTTTTATGCCTGTTTTAGTTCTTTTAGTACATCAAGTTTTTTAGAATCATATAGGATTATTTATATTTATTTAAAATTAGTTTTTAGTTTTATATTTTCCCTTTACATTTTCATTTTTGTTTTGATTTGGTTTTGTCATTTTTATTTTGTATTTTTATTTATTTTGTTTTAATAAGTCTATATAGTATTTATTCATTTGTATGTCTGTTTTAGTTATTTTAGTACATCAAGTTAAACTAAATGAAAACGAGTATTTTAGAATCATTGAGATACTGCTATAGGGTTTTTATATTTATTTAAAATTAGTTTTTATTTTTTATTTTCCATTTTTATTTCATTTTAGTTAAAGTTTTAGTAATTTTGTTCTGTTTTTAATTTTTTGACAATAATCTTTAGAATTTTTTACTAACAATAACAATTTTTGATACATTTGACATTAATATGTGCATATAGCTTTTTTGTCAATTTTATTTCAGTTTTAGTTATTTTAGTACATCAAGTAAAACTAAATGCTAATGAGAAATAATAATGAGAATTAAACATTTTGGAATAAAATCTTTTGGAATAACAAAAATATTTGTATTTGTTTATTTCAGTTTTATGATTTTAGTTTTAATTAACTATAATAACCCTGCTCATTACTTCATACAGACAGCTACTTGTTTAAAATGTTTCCTGTAAAATTATTTGATTTTTTTTTTTTAATATTTGGACAATAAATATTTTGGCTGCATAGTATTTTTCAGTATTTGTGAACATAATTAATCTGTACTGTCTCTGCCAGCTGTTGTAAAATATTTTATCATGCAGTAAGGTCGAAATCAATTGCAACACTAGTTATACTGCAAAACATTGTGACTGAATTGAAAATTGTAAATACATGCATTACAATTGTGCTTGTGTTTCAGTTAATTTTGGAAAGTTGTAAAGAGTGCAGCAGATTCAATGTGAAGTCATGATTGCAGCTCATGCTGAAGTCCAATTATGACTAAATGCAGACGAATGTCATCATGCAAACTTGGCGGCATCCGGAGAGACAGACACGATTAATGGACTTATCCATAAATAAAATGCATCAATGTGTCAAAGTTCCTGCATTACAAGACAATAAAACCTGTTCAGCAAACATTTGCAGAGACAGTCGTGTGTAAAACACGGTAAATGATCTTCTAAATGGTCTTCATACACATGCTAAACAAATACACGCATTGCATCACAGAAACCATCCTCAGCTTGACGAGTTTCTCTTCTTAAGTCTTTGTGGAAGACTGGAGATCTCCTGAGAAGAGCAGAGCTGTGATGAATTAAAGCGCATCAGGATTCATTCAGAGAGTGAAAAGAGACTCAAATAAAGTGTTCAAGTCATCTCAGAGACTCTCAGGTTTAATGAATCTTCTGAACACACTCTGAAGGACAAACGTTTTCTCACGAGGGGCTTGTTTTACGGTTTACTAATGAATAACTCACTCCAGTGCAAAGTACGGATGACTGTTTCACGGTTCTCGTGTGAAAAGACGCTTCGCTGAAAGTTTAAAACTAAGTTTCATTGTTTTATTGCACTGAACACATTCCTGTACTGCTTTTGAACCAGATATCAGTCCACTATTTCAACATCAAAAAAAATAAAAATACATTTTTAAAAATACTAATTTAATATTTAACACGTTGGCAAATTAAAAAGGAATATCTATTTGTCATACTTTTCATTATTGATGTAATGCCTAACTTGAATTTAATTTGTGATTTTCACATATTTACATTTATTTCAACAAAATATTATAGAATTTATTTTTTTTTCCGGCTAGTTATTGGTTATCGGCCATAACACAAAAGTAATAATTGGCTTATTTCTATCGGACAGAATTTTAGTAATAATTGACTTAGTTTTTAGTTTTATATTTTCCCTTTTAATTTTAAAGTTTTAATTATTTTTCTTTGTGTTTGTCATTTTTAATGTCCCTGATTTTGTTTCTGATATTGTTTATTGTTTCTATATTTATAATATTTAATATTTGTATTTGTATTTTTTTTTTTTTCAGTTTTAGTTATTTTAGTACATCAAGTGAAACTAAATTAAAACATGTATTGCAGAATCATTAAGATACTATTATAGTTTTTTTTATTAATATTTTGAATTACTTTGAATATTTTTTATATCAATGCAAACTAAACCATTTGAGCAGAATTATTTGTTTGATGAACAAAGACTAATTTCAGCATGCATGTTAAGTCTACTTTTTAACTTGTTATGAAATATAACAATAATTCAGATTTTTGGCACAGAATCCTTTGAAATCCCTCAGATCATTAGCTGATGTGAAGAAAAACATTTATTAGCTATTTGCAAACAATTTCATATTAAACAGCAGCCAATAAAAAGACGTCATACTTCACGAGGCACCAGTAGAACGCGCTGGTTGTCAGTGTTGGGCTCCGCTGGCGCTCAGCGCTGATCCCAGAACAGTGATAAAGCGGTGAACATCAGTGAAGGAGTTGTAGAGCGGCACTGGAGCGACACGCAGCACGTTGGGCTCTCACATGTCACACTGAAACACCAGACACACAACACACACTTACACACAGCCTTGACAGGTCTACGGAATCACATCACTGAAAGATAGTTTTGATTGGATAAGTGATAGTCAGATCTCACGATAATGGTGTGAGTTAAAGAGATAGTTCACCCAAAATCATGATTCTGTCATCATTTACTCACCATCACGTCATTGCAAACATTTTGTTCATCTTTGCAACATAGATTAAGAAGTTTTTCATGAAACCTATCCTCCACTGAAAGTCCCTCACAACCAAACCTTTCAAGATTTAATAAAAGCATCATAAAACAAATGAATCCATATGAGGAACCGATTTAAAGGGGTCATATGATGTTGCTAAAAAGAACATTATTTTATGTATTTGGTGTAATGAAATGTGTTTATGCGGTTTAAGGTTAAAAAAAAACATTATTTTCCACATACTGTACATTATTGTGAGGCGTTTTAGGTAGGCGTGGCTGACTCTTAACTTTTATAAAGAATATCTCTTTGGATTTGAGACTTTAGTCTTTGCAACTTTACAGATCTTCTTTATGCACCAAGAGCTTGTAACACTCCAAAGAGAAAGGAAAAAATTAAATCGCATCATATGACCCCTTTAAAGCACTGATCAACACATATGCATGGATATAGTGAACATACATATGCATGATGTAGTACGATAGTTGTCGGTATGTTGTATCTGCGTGAGAACCAATGAGCTCGTATGTTTTCCATATGTTATTTGCTCTATGTGTGTTTGTATGGGAATAGAAGGTTAAATTAAATGTTCATCATAAAAAGCAATCTTATCTCTACACAAGACGGATTTAAACCACTCAGTTCTGATGGATTAGTTTCATGAGGTCTTTATGATCTTTTTGGATCTTCAAGGTTTTGGTTACCTGGACTGTTAATGGAGGGAGATAAACCTCTCAGGATCTATTAAAAGTATCTTAATTTGTGTTTCAAAGATGAATGAAAGTCATAGTGGTTTGGAACGACATGATGGAGAGTAAAGGCCATTGCACACTGAGACAGAAATTCTTAGCCGAAATTTTCACATGTTAAAAAAATAAATATGACCTCGCGTTTACACGCTGCCTCCGAAACGTTCATCCGGATCAATCAATTCGGATCGGGTTAAATTTTTTGCGTTTTTCATATCCGTAGCAAGCATGTTGAGAAGTGTTTTGACCATTCTCTACACAGTCTCAGTATTGGATGGACCCAATATTTCCTCTTTAAAAGAAAAAAAGAAAGAGGAAATATTGGGTCCATCCAAGAGAGGACAACAAAATCATCCTCACAAGACTCCTTTTTGTATTATTTTGCGACTATTTTCGCAACTGATTAATTAATACGCATCGGACTCAGTGTGCAAGGTTTATGGGTGTGACAAATTTTTAAGATGACGAATACGAAAAAAAGGCATACGGAAATTTTGTACTCAGTGTGCTAAGACCTTGAGTCCGAAATTTTTGCATATTAAAAAATAAATACGACCTCACATTGTGTCAATCACATTTACACACTGCCTCCGAAACTTTCGCCCGTCATAAAAAAATTCAGATTGGGTTAGATTTCCTGCATTTTTCACATCCGTAGCAAGCATTTTGACACAGTGTGCAAGGTTTATGTCCGTGATGATGCAGTGTGCAAGTGTGCAAAGACCTTAAATGATGACAGAATGTTCACAAAAATAAAGCGGTACGTACGGCGACTCCTCTCTTTTGCAGCTCCTGAAACACGGCTCTGATTGGACGAGAGAAGCACAGAGACAGCTGACAGCCTCTCTGCTCGGGGTCAGAGGGCGTGATGATGTGGACAGAGGGTTTGTCGGGGTCTGACAGGTCTTTGCTGTAGTGATGTCTGATCAGATACTCCAGATACCCCATCAGCAGCACAGACTTCCTCCTCAGATCCTTCATGCTCGTCCGGTTAAAAATCTGGACACCAGAAACTCAGTGCGTCAACACAGAATAAAGAATGAGACAATATATTCACCTACATGAATTAAGATGAATTCAAAACTAAAAGCTGCAGTCCGTAACTTTAGCCTTTTTGTCACCATCTCTGTTTGAAACCTGCAATTGCAGTTATTTGTGGAATTATCTTCTTTACGTGGGTTGTGCGCAGGCGCGACTCCAGCGCGGATTAATCTAAAGTTTTGAGGAGTATGTGTGGCTGTCAGTCACCGCACCGGTGTGGATATTCACTGTACTTCGGAATCACTGATTCTGTGTCTTGGAAGTATGACCCAAATAAAATTTTCACCAGATATTGTCATCTGAAGTCACCGCACCGGTGTGGATATTTACTGTACTTCGCAATCACAGATTCTAGCCTACATCTTGGAATATATGACCTAAATAAGAATTTTCACCAGATATTGTCATCTGAACAAGTAAGCAACAAGTCTGCCACTTTTGTTCTGACCAACTGAGGAAAAAAAACATTACAATAAATCGCGCTAACAATGGTGATTAAATCTAACAAACGGTTAGCTCATATAAAATCAAACCGTGCAAATTATTATTATACTTTGTTCTCCAATTATTTATGTTAACATCAGTATTGCGTGACTATGTGTATATAGTGTGCATTAGCGTGTAGATTTAAATATCAGATTAGATTTAGGTCTAATCTATAATTGTCATACCATTCGAATTTCATATTAAGGAATTATTTTAACCCAAAAATCAAACTATTCTTTGTTAGAACTGGTTCTCTTTAAAATACAAAACTTGTGTAATCTCACATAAGCTATCTGTAATCAGATGCACATTTAAAACTGGAGGTTTTGGTGTGTTGTAAAATGGTTATTAGTGTGTTGTATGATGGCTGTCGGAATGTTATACGAAGGTTGTCATTATGTTGTACGAAGGTTGTCATTATGTTGTACGAAAGTTGTCGGTATGTCGCACGATGGTTGTTAGTATGTTGTACGATGGTTGTCGTTATGTTGTAGGAAGGTTGTCGGTATGTTGTAGGAAGGTTGTCGGTATGTTGTATAATGGTTGTCGTTATGTTGTATGAAGGTTGTCGTTATGTTGTACGAAGGTTGTCGGTATGTTGTACGATGGTTGTCAGTATGTTGTAAAATGGTTGTTAGTATGTTGTACAACAGTTGGCGGTATGTTGTACGAAGGTTGTCGTTATGTTGTACGATGGTTGTCAGTATGTTGTACGATGGTTGTTTGTATGTTGTACGAAGGTTGTAGTTATGTTGTACGATGGTTGTCGGTATGTTGTATGATGGTTGTTTGTATGTTATATGAAGGTTGTATTTATGTTGTACGAAGGTTGTTGTTATGTTGTATGAAGGTTGTTGTTATGTTGTACTAAGGTTGTCGGTATGTTGTACGATGGTTGTCAGTATGTTGTAAAATGGTTGTTAGTATGTTGTACAACAGTTGGCGGTATGTTGTACGAAGGTTGTCGTTATGTTGTACGATGGTTGTCAGTATGTTGCACGAAGGTTGTCAGTATGTTGTATGAAGGTTGTCAGTATGTTTTAAAATGGTTATTAGTATGTTGTACGACGGTTGTCGGTATGTTGTACGAAGGTTGATAATATGTTGTATGATTGTTATCAGTACATCGTCAGTATGTTGTATGATGGTTATCAATAAGTTGTTGTCAGTATGTTGTAAGATGGCTGTCAGCATGTTGTATAATGGTTGTCAGTATGTCGTACGAAAGTTGTCGGTATGTTGTATGAAGGTTGCAAATATGTTGTATGATGGTTATCAGTGTGTTGTATGACAGTTGTCGGTATGTCGTTAGATGGTTGCCAGTATGTTGTATGACGGTTGTCAGTAAATTGTTGTCAGTATGCTTTGTGCTTTGTGATGTCTGACCTCTAGACTGGCCTGTAGTGGACACACCAGTAAGATGGGCTGATTCTGGATGTTGACATCACTGAATTCAATGATGAACTGTCTTTAACTGAAAAATTTGTGTTTACTATTGTCATTTTGCATTATTGACACTATTTTCCTAATTAATGCTGTTCAGTTGCTTTGACACAATCTGTATTGTTAAAAGCGCTATATAAATAAAGGTGACTTGACTTGATTGGACAGACAGAATCCATTAACACCAGGCTGAAGCTCCATTTCTGCAGGAATATTCAAGTCATCCATGAATATTCAAGTAATTTTTTTTTAATATTAGTATTTTTTAAATTTTTTATATTGCAGATATACTGGGACTGACGTTTGACAAAAATCTATAATTAAAAGCATCTACAACATATAAAGCTGCTTTACAGAGTGTAATGCAACTACATTTGTGTCCACAGGATGTCAGCAGAGAGCAGGCCATGAGCTCCCACAATCCCACAAAACTTACAGTGATCACAATAATGTTTGTGTCAGTGACTGATATTCCACCAGGATTCTTATACCGTTGTTCATGAGGAATCTGGTCTTCAGATTGTGTCCCCACCAGCCCGTCAGACTGACTCACACACACACACACACACACACACACTGCATGAGCATCTCATGAGCTTTATTTTATCTGTAAGCATGTTAAAGAGCGTTTGATGTTATATTTTTCTGAAACTGATTCACACACACTCACACACACACACACACACACACACACACACACACACTGCATGAGCATCTCATGAGCTTTATTTTATCTGTAAGCATGTTAAAGAGCGTTTGATGTTATATTTTTCTGAAACTGATTCAGCATTTATCAGCTGATAAATCAAGACAGACGACTCACATTGTGGCCCATTTCTCCAGCTCCTCTTCGATGTATTTTTTGGTGTTTTTCGGCTGGAGACCCAGTGAATTCCCAGCGAAATAAACACAATCTTCAGAACTGTCCACAAGTGACAAATCCGCTAAAAACAGACGAGAAATCAGATGATGCACAGTATGAATCTGAGGAAACACTCCATCATGCTGATTTAATCTGAGTCACATGTCATGCTGTGATATACTGTATGTCGGGTCATAAAGCTTCACTCACATGGCGGCAGGTCTGATATTTTGGGGATGAGGAACTCCTGGCGCAGCTGGCGCAGCTGGCGCAGCTCATCGTGTCGATCCAGGTGTTCTGCCACGCAGCGGGACGTTAGACTGCAGCTGAGCTCCTGAGAGACCCTCGTGATCGTCTGCTGCACGCTCTCCATCATCAGCACCAGATTCAGAGCAACTGAGCTTCACAGACCTGCAGGAATCTCTAGCAGAGACCCAGACGCTCAGGGTGACACTCTTTAACTCTGCACTTTGACCCCTGAGCAAACACATCAGACTTGAGCTAAAGATTTCTAGAGGTCTGCATGGTTTCATGAAATTCCACTCGCCCCGCTGTCTCTCAGGACGCTTCATAACACACAGTTTATTCCTGTGATGGCAAAGCTGACTTTTCAGCAGCCATTACTCCAGTCTTCAGTGTCACATGATCCTTCAAAAATCATTCTAAAATGCTGATTTGATGCGCAAGAAACATCTTATTTATATTAATGTTGAAAACAGTTGTGCTGCTTTATATTTTTGTGGAAACCATAATAAAAAAATATTTTTTGAATGAACTGAAAGTTCAAAAGAACAGCATTTATTTAAAAATACAAATATTTTGTATTTAGTAAAAATGATAACTTTGATCTTTGAAGTTTACATTTCTTTAAAAAAATCTTACAGAGCCCAAACTACTGAGCAGTAGTGCATGTTGAGAAATAAATACACTTCAGTCTTTGTCACTGACTCTCTCACCTAATCTGACACACGTTGTTCCAGATGCTCTCAAATAATGCCCAAACTTCATGATGGGATGTCCGAGGAGGCGGAGCTACATCCTCCTCTATCTCTGCCATCAGAGAGTCCTCTTTATCAGTGTCATCACCCTCTACTGGAGACTCTCACACACACACACACACACACACACACAGTTCATGATGAAATCATTGCATTCTTCCTCTGCACATGGACTCACTTCTGCTTTCAGGGTAAATCTGTGTAACGTGACCCTCGCTGGACCTCAGACTGCTCTTTGTTCTGTTTGATGTCTGATTAGAAATCCTAGCTGTAACCACCATAGAAGACGAATGAATGAATGAATGTCTTTTGTTTTGGGCCAAGAGTCACATTATTGTCTGCTACAAACGTTTGAATTAAACTTGTCTCTAAATGTTCAGTTATTTTATGGTTCTGCTGCCTGCAATTCAAATGAGATATATATTTTATACAAGATGAATGCAGATAACCATAATTAATAAGAATATATGCAACTAAAGATTTATGACTGAAGCATGTTGTAACTGTGAATATTGATGATGCAGTTTAGTTTGTACTTCACTTTATACAAACTACAGCTTGAGAGCCATTAACTGGTTACACTTTATCTTACACTTACCTAAGAAAGTCCTGGATAATACAAGGTAACCACATGGGTTGTAATTACTATAAAAAGTGCTACCCATTAATTAAAGCTGAAATATAATAAAAGTATAAGCAAAAGTAACAAATGTAAATGTTTTGGAAATTAAATTTCATTTTCAGTTTCCCTTTGAATGCACTGAAAAAAAAAAAAAAAAAAAAAAAAAAAAAAAAAAAAAAAAAAAAAAAAAAAAAAGAAGTGTTCTCTGTATTTTTGGCTTGGTCTCCAGTACAAATATTTAAACATTCTTAAAACAAGACAAGCAAAATAACTTAAAATATTAGGTCTTGTTTTATTGCTTAAAGCATAAATTACATTTTTAGAAAATAAGACTGAATATCTTAAGTCATTTTGCTTCTTGCTCTTTTTTTTTCTTTTGCATTGTTATATTGCATTATATTTTTGTTTAGAATGTGTCACACTCATTTGCTTCATTTTAATTCAACACATTCTGTAATAATCCATCAGCAATTACATCCCCAAGTAATCCAAAATGGCTCTGCAATGTGACATTTAAAATGTACTTTATAATTAATTAGAGATGGAGTATGACACTTCAACTACCCATCAATTAACGGCAGCAGATTCCTGTATCTGGATGAAAATCTCCATTAGCTGAATCAAAACTTGCATTTGATTGTGCTGATTCCCAAAAACATTCTGCACATCTGTTTATAAGCTCTTTAAAGATGCGTGGAGTGTCGAACAGTGCTCTGTGTGATAATGTTATGTTAAATCAATCAGCCTATTCATGATGGAATGTCAAAGATAACGGTCATACTGATTCGGTCAGTGAGTGTGATTGGCTCAGCCTCACCGCTCTGCTCTGCTCTGCTCCTATTGGCTGGAGTGTCTGGACCCGCCTCCTGGCACATCTGTTTATAAGCTCTTTAAAGATGCGTGGAGTGTCGAACAGTGCTCTGTGTGATAATGTTATGTTAAATCAATCAGCCTATTCATGATGGAATGTCAAAGATAACGGTCGTACTGATTCGGTCAGTGAGTGTGATTGGCTCAGCCTCACCGCTCTGCTCTGCTCCTATTGGCTGGAGTGTCTGGACCCGCCTCCTGGGTTTATAATGAGGGGCTGCAGGTGAACGAGACACACAGCTGCTGCAGCTCCACCAACTCAACAAGATGGTGAGTGACATCACTTCCTTTCACTGGCTCTCTATTCTATTCTGTTCTATTCTATTCAGTGTCACAGTTGCTCAGAGTGATCCACAGTGACTTTTAGCTGTTTGCTGTGTTGAATCAACAGCATGAACTGATGAAAGCACTGTTTCCTCTGGAGAATCTCGCCGCAGCAACACTGTGATTGCAAAATGAAATGTCATATAAATTAAGAAATTAGTTCAGTTGAATTATTGCATTATTAAGAAATAACATGAAATAATCCAGAATGGACTTGATATGACTTACTAATTATTACTAATTAACCTGAAAAATAAACCTGTAACTTGGAAACATCAGCACATTTTAATATCATGATTTCAAGGCATAGAAAACAGCCACAAAACACTTTAAATATATGCTTTTCCCACACATACATGTGGACATCAGTGGGTTTCAAGAGAAGAGATTGCATAGGATTCAGCAGCACTTAAACTTCTCTTTTAAAGAGAAACGTCACACTCATGTGAGGCTGATCATTCACCTGCTCATCTGCATTGTTATATACATGTATACAAGCCATCTCAATTATAAAATGTGACCTTGGAGCACAAAACCAGTCATAAGGTACATTTTTCGAAATTGTAATTTATACATCATCTGAAAGCTGAATATTAATAAGCTTTCCATTGATGTATGGTTTGTTAGGATAGGACAATATTTGAAAATCTGGAATCTGAGGGTGCAAAAAAAATCTAAATATTGAGAAAATCACGTTTAAAGTTCAAATGAAGTTCTTAGCAATGCATATTACTAATCAAAAATTAAGTTTTAATATATTTACGGCAGGACATGTACAAAATATCTTCATGGAACATGATCTTTACTTAATATCCTAATGTTTTTTGGCATAAAAGAAAAATGGATAATTTTGACCCATACAATGTATTGTTAGTTATTGCTACAAATATACCCCAGCGACTTAAGACTGCTTTTGTGCTCCAGGGTCACAAATAACATCTGGAAATATAAGAATTATAAAAATGATGCAAATCAAAATGATTTTCTCCTCACACCGTATCTATCATCAGTCAGAATAACGTGTGGTTTCAGGGTCTGTATGTCGTCTCGTGTTAGATCAATATTTGCTCACTGGGTCTTCCTGTTCACTTCTTTATGACTTTATTATCAGAGGTTTATCATTAACGTTGGGTTTGGCCGCTCAGATAACACATTCTGACCAACAACCGTTCCTCTTATTGACAGAATCACAGGTTAAACAGTAATTTGACAGATACATCATCACTGAAGGATAAAGAGCATGTGAACCTCTCACAACTGTGTCCATGTCTTATCTTATCAATTCTATTGTGATTTCAAACCCACCTGAGAGTGATGTCTTGAATGGTTCATGGTGTTGTCCTCCTTCTCTCTCAGGTGTTCACTATAAAGGACATGAGCTTTAAGGCCGGGATGGAGATGAAGATCACTGGAAAGACTAAACCAGGCTGTGAAGCGTGCGTACATCTGCTTTTCAACCTTGAGAAAGTCTGTTTTAAATCTGTTTGTGTGCTACATATAGCATTTTGCCGAGTTATTTTACTTTCATTGAGACACTATTATTATTGTTTGTTGTTTTGTTCTTGTTTGAATATTTAATTGTATATTCTATGCTTTCACGTCAATTAATTTTAGTTACAATTTTAATAATGTTGCTGGGTATTTTTAAATGCCTATATATATATAATTTTTTTTTTTTTTCAGTTTTAGTTTTAGTTATTTTAGCACATCAAGTTAAACTCAATGAAAATAAGAAATATTTCCTCCGAAACCAGCTGAAATACAATAAGCTCACATTCATTTTATTTCAAATAACAAAAATT
>NW_015552636.1:676297-677812 GCF_001515605.1 Sinocyclocheilus anshuiensis | reverse complement strand
TTGCATATAGATTGCATGCAATTAACGTAGACAGTGTTATAATGACACTAACAGTGTTAATTTGATGTCTTGTGCAGTGCAGTTAAATCAATAAGATTACTGAATATGAATTATCTTTTAAACCCCACCTGAGCAAACCAAAGCAGGCAACAGTGGCAAGAAACCACTTTTATATATTATCCGTAGAGCCTGTCCATGCGTGTCTCAAAGCGTGCGTCTCTCTGTCCTCAGGTTCTCCATCAACATCGGTCACGACGCAGACACAGTCGCCCTTCACTTCAACCCTCGCTTTAACTCGAACGTCATCGTGTGCAACTCCAACCAGGGCGGCTGGGGAGATGAACATCACGAACCCTGCTTCCCCTTTCAACAGGGCGGAGAGTTCAAGGTGAGCGCCGGTGACCTCTGACCTTTGACCTCGCCCACACCGCGAACAACTCTAACCAGCAGAGTTCATGAGTAATCAAAAGCATTTAACAATCACATGTTAATCTATCGGTGTTCTCTTTATTGGACCTTTTTGTGCTTCACAAGATTCTTTACTTTCATATTTCTGGGCTCCTGACATTTAAAGTCTAAACCTGGCATCCACACACTTTGCTGTTATCATTAATTCATTCAGTGTTAAACCTTAATTAGTCCTTTATCTGTGTTCTTTGACCAGTTCCCCAGTGATTCCTGTATCTAGGTTAGTTGCCCGGCTTTAGTCTTTTGACAGATTACAGTAACTCATGACACAATGAGTCATAAAGCGTCACCCTTTGCACATATTAACCACTCAAGCAATAAACCGCCCGCCGCTCAGAGGTTTGAGGATGAATTATGCTGCAATCACTCGCTTGCAATAGCTTCTCATGTACTCTGTCTTAAAAGTCACATTTATAAATGTCACTGCATTAGATCACAAGTGTCATGACATTTACTATAATAAACATGTACGAATCCCACAGTTCTGAATGTTTTCTTGCAATTCAGTTTATCTCACAATTTTGAGGAGAAAAGTCAGAATTGCAAGATATAAACTCAGCATTGCAAGATGAAATGTTGCAGTTACCTTTTTTAGTTTTTTATCCCGTGGCAGAAAAAAAAACTGAGAATAGTGAGATATAAATTAATAATTCTGACCTTTTCCTCACAATTCCACAAGCAATTCCAAACAATTCTCTTTATTCCCCCACCATGTAGTAAAAATAATAAAGGAAGTTGCAATGTTTTATCGTAATTCTCTCATTTCCCCCTCAGAATTATGAGGAAAAAAGTCCAAATTCTGAGAAATTAACTCAGAACTGTGGAATATAAAACTAATTTTTGCCTCGAAATTGAGAAATACAAACTTTTCGTCTGTGGTGGAATTCTGAGGGAAAAAAAGTGAGATCTAAATTAAAAATTCAGACTGTTTTCTCACAATTCTGAGTTTACAACTTGTCATAAAACAAAGAAAACATAAATAAAAAAGGTAGTTTTGACTTTTTATCTCACAGTTTTTTTTCCTCTCTTTTGCGACTTTATATCTTG
>NW_015552636.1:665924-676212 GCF_001515605.1 Sinocyclocheilus anshuiensis | reverse complement strand
TTTAGTGATAAAAAACTCACAATTAACCGTTTTTTTTGTTTGTTTTTTTTTATCCTGCATTAGAAGCAAGCTTCCATATCTTATAGAACGACATTTGTAGATTTGAAATGCTAGATCAACAGCAACAGTACTGCAGACCGTATGTGTTTGTTTGAGGTTAGTTAGTGGACGAAGCTGCTAGTTACTGTGATTCTCTACACCTGTTAAAAGAGCTGATTTCATACAGACACTTGATCTGATACAGTGACGTTCAGACGTTTATAAGCGCAGCTGAAGCTGATGGAGTGTAAATCTCACCTGTCTCTCCTCCAACAGCTGAGCATCACCTTCAACAACGACACCTTCTACATCAAGCTCCCGGAGGGCACCATGATGAGCTTCCCGAACCGCTTCGGCGACGACGTCTTCAAACACGTGCACGTGACGGGAGACGTGAAGATCAGCAGCATTAAGGTCAACTGAGCAGGCTGTGGTTCCTCGTGTGTCAGACCTCACTCCACTGAATGTACCAAAGAAAACCAAAGAGTGTCAAATAAATCCACTGACAGAATGTGACTCGCTGTTCTTCTGAGTGTTCTTGGGGTTTGAGGCGGTTCTCTTTCAGTGATCATGAAGCTGCAGCCGTAAAAATGTCAAAGCATTGATATTCAGTGTTTGGAAATTCTAAATAGCTTGTAGTTTAGGAAGTTACAAATTCGTAGTTAATTCAGAAGGTATTAATTTTGAAATTAATTGTTTTTATAATGAATCGTTTACAGTAACTGTCTAAAACAACAAATTCAATTAAAGAAAAACAGAGAGTGAGACTTATGCAACCAAGGTGTCTGCAATACCAAAATATGAAATCTCTATAACAGAGCATTCTCAAAATAATAATAATAAATAAATAATGAATTGCAGTAAAATAAATGCATGCAAAAAGTCAAAAGTAGGCTTTATCACCATCAACAGCAAATGACATACTTGATAAAATCACTAATTGCAGTTTCACTGCTCTGGTTTACAGTGACTACAGATGACTCTATATAGAGTTAAATTAAAGAACTGATGAAAAAATTCCTGTGAAGACGATCTGAAATATAGATTTAGCAGATGAGAAAGCTGAACGCTATCAGTCTGAGCCCAGTGTGTGATTTCACATCTGTTAGAGAACTCCTCGATTCAGAGAATCATTTAGCAATGTATTTTTTTCTCGCTGTGCTACACATATGAGTTCAGTTCAGAGTTACAGGATCTTCATGATCATTTACAGAGCCACTCGAAAAGGCCGGAGCAAGAGCTGAGGAATGTGACGGACAGAAAACAGATTCCACACACACACACACACACCACACACACCACACACACACCACACACACCACACACTCACTCATATACACACACACACACACACACACACACACACACACCACACACTCACTCTCTCACAAACACACTCACAGATATACTGTATATATATATATATATATATACGCATGCCTCCATAAGAGTTCAACAGCCAGTTTTCTGAATCATAATAGGTCAATTAACTTTATCAAGCTTGAACTTTTTACTAAAGAAACCTCTGAAGAGACAATAAACACACTCATAAATCATCTGCATGAATGAACTTTATAAGCCTACAGGTACAAAGAAATAAAAACAAGCACCATAAAGACTGTCCATCAGTGTAATATTCAAAACTTAGAGCTACACATACAGACTCTATCCACCTTATTTTTTAACACAGAAGTAAGCTGTTTTCTGTCAATGTGTGAGACTTCCGGTTCATTAGCCTCTGAGGGGAAAATACGAGAAGAATAACGAAGTGCAGTAAACGGAAAATGCAAAATTGTTCATAATTAACATAATACATTAAAATAATATGGTAAGACATACCAGACACATTAAATTTACAAAAATAAGGTGGATAGTGCAGCGTTTCTCTGGTCCAAAACTGGACCTCAGGTCCGATCTGATGGGTCACAAACAGTTAAAACAATGATAAATGCAGATCATAAAATTCTAACCATTAACCAGTGAACTCACTACATAATGTAATAATAGTGAGCAATGTATGAATAGATAACTAATAATATAACACCTTATCAACTTTTCAAAGGGAAGAGAAAACACTTCCCAATTCTCATATCTTCTGCTGTTGATGTCAAAGGTTTGTGTCCAAGCAAATGCTGCAGTACTTCTGTTACGTGATTACATGGTGAATTTTAACATATCAATATTAATATACATTAAGTCACTATAATCCATTTCTAGGTTAATCTTCCTGAAGAGTCAAACACTGACTCTGAGACATTTTCACAACATTGATCTGTTTGTTCTAGCGGCCCATCATTTTACTTCTGAATCAACCAATCATGTGAGCTTGGGGCGGGGCTGTCTTTCTGGCTGACCAGTGACAAGTGAGGGGGGAGTGTTTGAGAAACCTGTTTTTAAAACAGTCGTTATCTTTGCAATTATGTTGCGCTAGTGTTGCGAAATTACACATTTGTGTTGCTTTTGTACGATAAACCGTTTTGGTAATGTGTCAAGTCAAGTGTAAAATACAGAACTGAAGCAACACCAGTTGAAATCTCAAAACTGTGGCTGGTTGCATAAACCGCTTAGCCTAGTTTTACAAGTTAGTCGTAGTTTTCACATTAAGACTAGACGTAACTTTAAAATCAGTTACATAAAAATGTAGATTGCATAGCATTTTTTGACAGCGAAGGTACCAAGTGTTACTTTTTATTTTCCGACCCTTTACCATGTCCGAAGCATGTCCATACTTACATTTATTTATTGATAAATTTTTATCAGTTCACATACAGTAGCTAATGTGACAAAAGTAACCAAGTTTCATTGCAGTCCGATGAAGCAATTTTTTCCCCATTCGTTTCCTATGTCGGTCATTTTTGACCATGAAGATATCAATTGGAGGTACCAAGTGTTACTTTTTATTTTTCTACCCTTTATCATATCCGTATCATGTCCATGATATATATATATATATATATATATATATACTTTTTTTTTTTTTTTCGTGTTCACATAGCTAATGCGACAAAAGTCACCAAGTGTCATCACATTCCAATGAAGCAAAATAAATCTAAAAATTCAAAATGTAACATTTTCCGGTCAAAAGTGACCAAAGAGGCCCAGAGACACAGTCTTAGCATACTGGCTATGTTTACGCAACTGGACCCAGAATTTGTAACTCTCTCCTGAACTCATCCTATATGATCTTTGATAGGGTTGACCCCCGCGGCCGACCCCTGGTCCCCTCGACTCGCCCCTGATGACTGACCTCTCTGGGCCAGGTAGTCCCGGTAGTTGCGTGTCAGCAGCGTGTAAAGCAGCGGGTTGACGCAGCTGTTTCCGTACGTCAGGCAGGTGACGAAGAAGTTGACGTAGGTGTGAGCGGCGGCCGACAGCGAGCGGAGCAACTCGGACGAGAAGAGCTTCGCCATCTGCCAACCCCAGAACGGCAGAAAACACGTCCAGTACGCCACCACGATGCAGAAGATCATTCCCACCACCTTGTGCTTCAGTCGGCGCCTGCGAACGGACGACGAGGATCCGTGAGTCAGGTTAGCCTGGGCGGCCCAGTAATGCCGGGCGAGACCCGTGTAGAGTCCCACCATCAGCAGGCCTGGCAGGAGCATGCTGGTGAAGAAGAGCGTGGTCAGATATGCCTTGAAAGCCTCGGGGGTCCATGTTGGGAAGCAGATGCGTTTGACGAGGCCCACCGTACTGGGACGTCCCTCGCGGAGACGGATCATCACCATCATAGGGAGCATCAACACGAACGCTGCCGCCCAGATTCCCAACGCCATCAGCCAGTGATTACGTGCGGTCGAGCGACGGGCTCGGAATGGAGCGGCCACGGCCCGGTAGCGCTCCAGACTCATGGCCACCAGCACAAACACGCTGGCATGCATGGTGAGCAGATCCAGACTCAACAACAGCCTGCAGCCCATTTCCCCAAAGAACCAGTCGTGGGCGAAGTAGGTGCAGACTACGAACGGGATGGTGCCCAGATAGAGCAGATCCGCCGCCGCCAGGTTGAGGATGAAGATGTACATAGAGCCGGCGCGCCGTAACGTGGCCGATCGCATGATGGCGAGGGTGTACAGGTTTCCCGTCATGCCCAAAACGCACATGATGACAAGGGTGGCGCCCAGGAGCGGAGTGACCCAAACTACTCCGGCACTTCCGGCTGCGGTGCTGCCGTTGGGTGAGTTACTCATCGTGAAAAGATCTGGGAGAAATATATCAATTCAAATGTTTCCTATAAAACAGAGCTGTATTGGTATCAATGGTTTCAAGAAGAACCTCTAACATCCATGGAATCTTTCCCTTGCACAAAAGCTTCTTTATAGTGAAGAAAAAAAATGTGTTCTTTACATGAAGACAAAAATGGTTATTTTAAGAATTGATCACTGAGAGCTTCCCAAAATCATTATTTTGTGGCATCACTGCTGTTGGACAATCGTAAGAAGATCCGGGAGAAATATATCAATTAAAATGTATCCTAATAAAACTGAAGCTTGTACTTTATTGGAATCGATGGTTCAAAGAAGAACCGTTAAAATCCATGGAACTTCTCCATTGCACCAAAGGTTCTTTATAGTGGAAAAATGTTATTAAATGTTCTTCACGTGAAGACAAAAATGGTTCTTTTAAGAACTGATAACTGAAAGCTTCCCAAAATCATTATTTTCTTGCATCACTGCTGTTAGGCGAGGATCTTATTGGCATTGATGGTTCCATGAAGAGCCTTTAACATCGACGGAACTTCTCCAAATGTACTTTATAGTGGTTCTTTAGATAATTCAAATGTTCATCAAATTAAAAAAATTAAAAAAACAGAACTGTTTACTGAAAAGTTCCCAAAACTGTCCTTCTGTGGAATTGCTGTGAAAAACACCTTTTGGAACGTTTAGTTATAAGAATGCTTTTACGGCGGAAAACAGACAGAGAAGCTTCTTCAAACATCACAGCACCAAATGAACACGGAGCAACAGAGTGACAAGTCCTTCTGTAACAAGCCCTAAACATACCCATGATCCAACTCAGGATTGTGGTAAAATAATCCTCCGTTCATGACCACACACATGTTCCTCTGATGTTCTTCGCTGTATCCATGCAGCTCCGAGCGTTTGCCTTCAGCTCTTTGTGTTTGGCTGCTCTATGCGTCTTTGTATCTGTTGTGTCTGCAGGTTTCTCTGATGTCCGTCTCTTCTGTCTCTTTCTCTCAGGTGGGTGTGATGTGACGTTCAGCGTTTGAGCGTCTCTGAACACCCTGGTGCTGTTTCACACACCCCAACCAATCTTCCATTCACACTCACGTTCAAACAAATGTCCACTAATATCCTCCTCCAGCTCACACGAACAATCACAATCAGACCTCAAACACATGGTTAGATCAGTACTTTATTAAAAAGCTGCACTAAACCCTGAGGGATCATAACACTACAGGAAAAGACAATTCTGTCAAGATTTAGCCACCCTCATGTTCATGCTTCAGAATCTTCTCTTGCAGTGTAGCTCTGAAATCTCATTTGTGGCCATGTGTGTTTAAATATTCTGATTGAACGGTCATGTGACACACTAGAACCAATGAGATTTGAGAGCTGCAGTAGATTTACAGTGACTTATATTTGAGTTTGTTCGGCACACAAACCATCATATGACAGAAAACCTAAAAAATACAGTGTTTCTGAACAGCTTTTTTCCATTCATGTATATATATATATATATATATAAACTTAACTTGAAAATCACAAATTTGGTTTTTGCTTTGTCATTATGGGGTGTGGAATGTAGATTAATGGAAAAAAGATTGCAACATGACAAGATGTGATAAAAAATTAATATTTTTGCAAGACACATGATGGATAGTTTTATGACACTTATAAGGCTTTTTGGTCTTTTTTGAGGCTAAATGTGGTCACTATAACCTGTTATTGTATGAAAAAGAGCAGCGTGAACATTCTGCTAAACATCTCCTTTTGTAATCCATAGAAGAAAGGAAGTCATACAGGTTTGGAACAACATTAGGGTGAAAAAATGATGACAGGGTGATATTTTTTATATTTTTTGACTGAACTGTCTCTTTTATATGTGAATAAAAGGAGGTTTAGAATTAGAGAGTTGACTTTCACTAAAAAATGTGTTGCAAATCGTTTTAATAAATGTTAATGTGAAGGGTCAGTGGTTAAATAATTTAATCCCACCACTAGATGGAGCCTTTAATCCTTATAAAAAATCAGATTTGGTAGCAAACCAGTTTGTGGAAAACGCAGACATGCAAATATAATGTTATGGGGACAAAATACTCTGAGTTTCAAAATGTAATGATACAGAATCGTAGTACAGTATACAAACAAATACTTAGTGTAAAACAACTTAAAAACACAAACATCCGTGGCACGTGCTGTGAGATCCGTGGCGGGTCAGCTGCAGAGGTCACAGGTGAAAGGTCAGAGGTCACGCCGAAGGTACATCAGTGTTTGTGTTTGAAGTAGGCCTCCACTGAAAAACACAGCAGCACTCATGTTGTGATATTAACACGCGTATGTGTATATGTGTGTGTGTGTGTGTGTGTGTGTGTGTGTGTGTCTGTGCGTGTGTGTGTGTGTGTGTGTGCGTGGTGTTACCTGTGTATTCCTGTGGGCTCATGCGAGTGTTCATGACTGCATTAAAATGGCTCATCCAATCCTTCTGCTCCGTATCTGTTTCGCAGGTGAACAGGAAGCTGCGGTCGGGCGTTTCTATGGTGATGCCGTACTGCCACGTCCCGTTGTAGTGGGTTCCGGCGGGAAGTCCGATCGTAACGTGGTATCCGTGATCTCTGTGCCCCAGGAACACCTCACCTTTAGCAAACGCATCCTGCCAGACACAAGAGAAACTGCTTTCAGATTTGACAAGTTCTCGTTCCTTACTGTAAACAGTTATTTTGGCAAACAGAGGCAAGTTATTTCTTACGATAACGGACATCATGCCACAAAACACATGAAATGTGCTGTATTGTGTATAATTTTCTAATTTCTTAATGCAATTTCTTAATTTAATGTTAATTATTTTATGTAAGAGTAATATCGTATTACTCAAAATATATCCATGTGCTTTTTTCCAATCATCAGCCAGATTTCAGGTTTAAATGCATGTGAATGTAAAAAATAAAGTGTGTAGCTTTTGAACTGTAATGATATTTTGTCTTCACTCATTCATTTAAATTGGTCTTAAGTACAAATATGACAAAACGTCTCTCAATTACTATGCTCATAAAAACGGCACGCACATGAATAATTATTTTAAAAAAAATCTATATCATATTTTATTTACTGCAATTTACTACAAATATATACCAATTTCTTTACTACCAATTTGTTTATATTTCTTTGTTTATTAATTTTGTTGTTGTTTTTTACCAAAAACAAACAAAACAAAACAAAAAATGTTGTTGAATTTAACAGAAGACTTAAAGGGGTCATATGATGCGATTTCAAGTTTTCCTTTCTCTTTGGAGTGTTACAAGCTCTTGGTGCATAAAGAAGATCTGTAAAGTTGCAAAGACTAAAGTCTCAAATCCAAAGAGATATTCTTTATAAAAGTTAAGAGTCAGCCACGCCTACCTAAAACGGCTCGTTCATAAACACATTTCATTACACCAAATACACAAAATAATGTTCTTTTTAGCAACATCATATGACCCCTTTAAATCGGTTAAACACAGGAACACTGCTGATCTCAGAGCAGGTGCTAACACCTGATGACATTTCCCTCTCATCGAACCTGTCTCTCAATCTGACCGTTTCATTACTGGGTTACAGGAGCGACATGAGCAGACGAGAGACGTCTCACCAGAGGATCTCTGAAGTACATGAGCCGCCGGTGATCCAGCGTGAACCAGCGCTTCTTAAAGCCTTCTGTTTGCTGCAGAAACACATCAGACGACATACAAACCAGCTCCATGTCAATCAAAACAGACCTCCTTAATATACCATCCTAGTCTTATTCATTAATGATGATATTCACTTTATTTATTTGGTATAACGAGCAGGAAAAAGCTGGTCATTCTCACTATATAAACCCGACAGGACGATCAGGAGCAGACGCAGGTTAATAAAATGAACATACATGAGCTCATATGTATGATATAACAATCTAATCACAATAAAATCAAAGCCAATCCTACATTATTTTCTGTGATTCTGTTTAATTTAGAAATGTCACATTGCATTATGAATGCTCTTTCCTGCTGTTGTTAAATACAGTCAAACCAAAAATTATTCAGACACCAGATATAATTTTTGATATTTTTTTTCACTTTGTTACATGTACTTACTATTATAATAATAATAATAAACGATGCATAATTACATGCAAGTAACACTAAGCCAAACCCGCATCCTGACCCTAACCATACAGTAAGTACATGTAGGTAATTAATATTACTCAGTACGTAATGTATAATTACACTGTAATAAAATAAAGTGTATGGCAAGTGTTGTATTTTGTTCAGTTATGACTTCTGAGAGGAGCTGTTGTGAATTATGGCATGAGCGCGTCTCACCCGCGGGCCGGTTTTCTCCATGTATCCCTCTTTCAGAAAGCTGCGTGTGAGTTTGGGCTTCAGCTGAGCAGAAAGAGAAGCTGTGAGTGACGTCACAAACTCACGTGAGGAACGAAACGAGCGCCGGTGTTTCAGGACTCACCTCAGCGTCCGTGGCTCCAGGGAAGGCCACCTTCAGATAGTGCAGCTGCGTCGCTCGGATGCAGTTAAACCACTCCACGATCTCCTGAGAGAGACAGAGACACAGAGACGTGTGTCAGAGCCTCACATAAACTACCAGTCAAAAGATTTTCAACAGTAAGATCTTTAATGTTTTTTTAAAGAAGTCTCTTCTGCTCACCAAGCCAATAGATCACTATTTGATCCAAAGTACAGTAAAAGCAGTAAAATTGTGAAATATTTTTACTTCGTGTGATGTTGTCTCTCAGGTAGGTGATCTGCAGGCCGTTGGGGTTTCCGATCTTGTCCGGCTGGAAGCAGGCGTTGATGGTGTCCACCTTTATAACAGCTTTGGGTACCTTAGCCTACAGAGACGCAGCAGATACAGTGTTAAAGGGCGAGTTTGCACATTTTCAACACATGTCAAGTCAAGTCAAGTCACCTTTATTTATATAGCGCTTTTAACAATACAGATTATGTCAAAGCAACTGAACAGCATTAATTAGGAAAATAGTGTGTCAATAATGCAAAATGACAATAGTAAACACTAATTTTTCAGTTAAAGACAGTTCATCATTGAATTCAGTGATGTCAACATCCAGCTCAGTTTAAATAGTATCTTTGCAATCAAGTCAACGGTATCGCTGGAAATGAAGTGTCCCCAACTAAGCAAGCCAGAGGCGACAGCGGCAAGGAACCAAAACTCCATCGGTGACAGAATGAGCAATGTATACTATTTTCACCCCGTTTGTTTGTCAGCAAAAGTCTTTTGTGAAGACTACAGACTGTACTTCCACATTTTTGTATCCCCACTGACAGATACTGATTGAGCTCAGTGCATTAAGGGTGTTTTTTTGCCACAACCCATTTTCTCTGTTTTCTTTAGTAGGGTAGTAGTAAGCAAATAAATAAAATCACATCTTGCTAAAACTGAAACTAAAACCATTAAAAACATTATGTAATGAACAGTATACGATATAACTTAATACAATCTAATCTCGATGAATAAAATCAAGGAAAGTCCTATATTATTTCCTGCTATTCTGTTTCATTCAGAAATGTCACATTACAGAAGAAATGCAGTATGACTGCTCTTTCATGGTCATGTTGTTAAACACATTGTGTCATAAAGATTTAAAAAGTATCAAAGTATCATAAGTGCTAATAAAATTAATAAAAACTATATAGACACTAATTAAAATGACAAAAACACAACAAAACTACTAAAATTTTAACTAATATTACACATTTAGAAAATAAACTCTAATCTTAACAAAAACTATAGTAGTCTGTCAGTGATACTGCTGCATGCTTGCGCTGACACTCACGTCGAGTTTAGTGTAGTACTTTAGTGTGCCGTCCCTCAGCGACAGGACGAATCGTCTGTTGAGGAACTGTCCATTGTCCCGCCCCCTCTTCATTAGCATGCCGTCTCTCGACTCTGTGATTGGTCAAACGAGCGTGTCAATCATCAGGCAGGATGCTGAGAAAATGAATGAATGCAACAGAAAGTGAGTATTCTGAGATTCACACACACACACACCGTCCTCATAGATCAGCTTCTTGCCG
>NW_015552636.1:653721-665813 GCF_001515605.1 Sinocyclocheilus anshuiensis | reverse complement strand
TCACTCACTCACTCACACACACACTCTCACACACACACACACACACACACACACACACACTCAAAGACAGATTCGCGTGATCTTCTGACTTTGTAAAGCCGCCCGATCAGCTAAATTAACTCAATTAAGTGGCCAGAAGTTGAAGTGACCCTGATCTCACCCTAATATAACGCCTGCCAGAGCATCTAAGAGCATGATATGGCGATATTTCCATATGCAGCTGTGTGTTAATGTGATGTGAGATGCGGCTGGTTGCCATGGAAACTCACTGGCAGTCTCTGTGTGTGGGTTTGTAGTAGTAAACAGGAAGTGCAGCTTCATACACGGCGTTCATGGCATCATTTCCTCGCTCAGACATGAACTACAAACACAGACATCAGCAAACAGGCAGCTCTGTATGATTTACAGCTGACACTGAAATCTCACGCTGTTTTAAACAGTGGAAGAGAAATGGTCAGTCTTCATGCAGCTCTTTTCTGTACAGTTCATCCTGAACATATAAAGTTCCATAGAGAAATAACATGAATGTATCATGAAGGTTAATATGACTCATATGCGCTATATTCTTCAGAAGTCATATGACGATTTGTTTGAGGAACAAACTGAAAATTAAGTTTTGAATGAAGTTCAGCTTGACACTATAAACTGTTTCAGTGTGGAAAAGAGCTGCATGATTTTCCAAACTGTCTCCTTTTGTTGCTCCATGAAAAATAACACCAAACAGATCAGTGTTGTTATTGTTAACTAAAGCTAAAACTATTAGAAATCATTTTCATAATTGAAATAATGCTGAAATAACGTACACATTTTTAATGAAACATTTTAACTTCACAATATATAAAAAAAACATATTAAAAAATGCTATAATAGTATTACAAAAATTAATATAAAGTTAATTACTAAAATTAAAAGTGAAATAAAAATATTATATATATATATTTAAAAAACTAATAATCATTAGAAAACCACATAATAAAACTACTAAAGCAAACGAAAACTGAAAATATAAAATAATAAATAAACAATAACAATCTAATATATAACATAACTGATCACACTTTATTCTAAGGTTAAATTCTCGTGATTAACAAACCATTAACTATGACTTTTGCCTCAATAAACCCCTAATTTGCAGCTTATTAATAGTTAGTAAGGTAGTTGTTAAGTTTAGGTACAACGCTATATGAATATGAATATGCTCATGCAGAATATGTGACTAATAAACAGCCAATATGTTAATAATAGGCATGCTAATAAGCAACTAGTTAATAGTGAGAACTGGTCCATATACTAAAGTGTTACCAAATAATTAATATAATAGTCAGAGCCAGACTGAATTTATGTTGCATTATTTATATTATTAGTATGTAAATGATACAAAATAACACTGATGTGTGTTTGAAGGAGCAAACAAGAAAGAGTGTGATTGTTTTCTGAATAGAAATCTTAATGAACACCTGAACTTCTGAATCCTCCCAGTGTGAGAGTAGGAGCGATCTGACTTTTCCGAGATCGGGAATACTGCGATGGACTCCGGAGCAGCCCAGACAGATGAAGACGCCTAGAGAACACGAGCCACATTCCGGATCTGAGAGAGAGAAATAATAAATAAAACAGCTGTTAACACATGAGGTGTCAGCATTCAATTAAACCGGCAGGTTTAATATCCGGGGATAAATCCTGGAGCGAGAGTCAGTAAATGCTGTAATGTTTATGAGATCCAGATGAACGGATCATCCTGTAACTTTGAGATTACTGACACACAAAACTCAGACTCGAGAGCACAGACACGATTCATACAGTGACAGAATAGAAGAGATACTGAAGACCGACTCGCATCAGAATTACTGGAAAACAGCTGAAGAGCAAAAAACTCAGACACACACCAGAAAGCAGTGAGACGAGCTTAAGAAACCCCGAAGCTAAAGAAACATAAACCATTAACATCCGCCTCGAGCTACAGAAACTCAGCGAGGACATTCCTGCATTATCTGATAAAAACAGGCACAAAACACATAACACTGACTTACAGAGAAAATATGAGATCAAATGATAACAATTCTGCACAGTGAAGATGTAGACCAGAAAACTAAATACAGATGTCATTATGTACTTTACAAATACTCCATACACTGTACCTCATTCATTTATATTAATTAAAAATATATGAGTGTCAGTTTTTGATGCTTTTGAAGTATTTGAAATGCACATATGTGTGTGTGTGTGTGTGTGTGTGTGTGTGTGGGGGGGTGTGTGGTACAGACTCCGCATCATGAGCTCAATCCCCTCAGAGCTTTGCCACTGTAGATGACAAACTCACACGTTGTCATGGTTACCACAACACAGATGCCCCAGTTACATCCAGTGCCATGAAGAGTGGCACATTCTCCATCACAGCAGAAGACACATCTTTCACAGCCTGAATGTTAACGTTATCACAATAAATTTTTTCATATAATTCAATATCGATAATTACAACGATAAATTTCAAATCTTTATTTCTTTCAAGCTTAAAGGCAGATTTTTGCTCGTAAGTGAAAGTTGTAGAAACCAGACCGTTAAATGTGGGTTTAAACTACTCTTTGTGGTCAGAGCATGACAAAATTTTCACATTTTGTAATAATTTACTCTTTTCCATTATCAAAAACAGTGATCTGTAACAACCTCACTTCTATATGGCGAAATTTTATTATTCTGACTGTTCAAATTATTATTATTTTTTTATTATTAACCATGGTCTTCCATAGTAGCTTACATTTAGATTATGATAACCACAGTTAAAACCACACATATAGCACCTAAATGCATGGTAAAATGTATATGGTATACTATATGGTATACAATTGTATGTTCACGGTTCTCTAACTTTATGGTTATGGTCACAAGCATGTAAACACGTTTTTTTTTCAGCAATTGTTTTATTTTGAATCAATATTAAAATTATTTTAAATTATTAATAATATATTAATTATATAATTATATATTAGTTTTAATTTGTTTATTTATAATTTAAGCTTTTTGATCAAACTAATAAAGCCTTACACAATATAATATTTAATGCACTTTAAGTTTTTGATAACAACAAATGAAATATATATGTGAAATATCTAAAAATACTCTTTGTATTTTTATATCAATATGGTACAAGATTATCCTATTTAAATCAATGTGATAAATGAGGTTAAAAGTAATGTAGAAGTAATCTAATGATTATAGTATATGGATTACGTTACTAACTACATTTTTTGTTCTGAATACACTGTAATAATATTAGTGAATAATATAAATATATGCAAATCATAGCTCATGTGATAGCTTAAAGGAACAGTTCACCCAAAAATGAAAATTCCCTCAAACCTGTATGACCTGATGCTGACCACAAAATATGATATTTCTGAAGAATGTTTGCAACCAGACTGTTTAGGTTTCCACTGACTTTCATTTTATACAATGAAAAAAAAAAAAAAACAATGAAAGTAAATGGAAACTGAAACAATGCAGCATCAGGTCGTACAGGTTTGGAACGACACGTACATGATTAATGTTTTTATTGTCCTTTAAATCCTCATGACACCATGACCGCAAACTCTTGTTTACTGTAAAAACAATCAACCTGAACATGTTCCTCGTGTGATTTAAATCAGGTAAAATCATGATATATTAAACATGACAATATGACAATAAAGCTGAGCCAAAGACTTAGATATACAAATATGGTGCATTACTTATTAATGGGATTAAATGTGCATTCATGCAATGATGTAATTACTGTAATTACAAGATTACGACTTGTAAAAAGCATTCACATCCTTGTAGACCTCATAAACACAACTTTGTAAACTGGGAATTTTGAGATTCCACATCTTGGAATGGTCAACACATCGTCACTTGTAGTGAAAATCGATCCCTGCATCCCAGTGTGCATCCTACATAGTATGTGAGATTAGAATAAGTGTGTCCTAAAGCATAGTATGTGTATGCCAAAAGTCCCCAGATGGTCTACTATTTCCGGCAGATTTTTGAAGTGTGGATCCGTGCACACTCTAACAGCTAATATTACCCACAACCCATTGCACTTTGGAGAAGGATTTGGTTAGAGGACTACAAACATGAATAAAAAGCATAAAAACTACAAACATGGAGGATGTGCGCAAACAACGGTTAATTAGAGAGGTTTAGATAAAGGGATTTTAATTATTAATAATCAACATTTCACCTGGTAAAAAATATTTATTTCATTTTATCTGTTATATTTCATCTGCAACAACAATGTGAACTTTCATAAACATCCGTTTGGACATTAACTTTTAAATGCACCATTATGCAAAGAATATTTACAAGCAGCATGTAAAAACCTCAGAGATTTAAAGTAAAATTGGATAATCTTTCACAGTTGAGGATGTGTTGGTTTATTATGTTTAAAAAGTCAACATTACAGGTTTTTAAACTTTTAAATGTTGTGTTAGCTAGCGTCTTTAGTTTTTCAAAATCATCTGCTGAAGTCTATTGCACATATAGATATTCATATATGCATATAACCACAGTTGCAGATGCACAGTCGACTTGCTCTCAAGTTAGGCCTGCACGATTATGACAAAAATCATAACTGTCGATTATTCCCTTGAAATTGTAATTGCGCTTATTAGTTACGATTATCCCAATTTACATTGAATGATGTTCATACCATTGTTTGAAGCAACTGCATGCAATAATTTTAGATGAAAATTAACAAGCTGAAAACACTCTCCATGAAAAACTTATTTTGCTTTTCTATAATAGTAGTTTCTATAGTAGCCTCAAATGTCAAATATACATTGGTTTGGTTTCTTCTTTAAATAAAAAAAGGAAAGAAAATGCATCGTATTATAATGTTATACTAAAACTACAATTAAAACAATGGAAAAACCTTAAGATAACACGTAGGAAAAAAACATCTTAAGTGCGCAGAATAACATAAGTGGACGTTAAACGATTAATTGCCGCTTTGAATGATTACGTAATTGTGACATCCGTAATTGTAATCGAGATTAGAAATTTGATTAATTGCGCAGCCCTTTCTCAAGTGTTATTATTTATGAAGTATTATGATTATCATTTAATTCATTAAAATGATTGCCAGTTTAAATGGTGACGGGATGCACGTAACTAAATGTGACCCTGGACCACAAAACCAGACATAAGGGTACATTTTTTGAAATTGAGATTAATACATCATGTGAAAGTTGAATAAGTAAGCTTTCCATTGATGTATGGTTTGTTAGGATAGGACTCAGGCATGCAAGACCAAAGCTGTGTCCCAAATCGCCTACTTATACTACGCCCTAGAAATATATATATATATATATATATATATATATTTCTAGGGCGTAGTATAAGTAGGCGATTTGGGACACAGCTTTGGTCTTGCA
This sequence comes from Sinocyclocheilus anshuiensis, assembly GCF_001515605.1. Taxonomy (NCBI): domain Eukaryota; kingdom Metazoa; phylum Chordata; class Actinopteri; order Cypriniformes; family Cyprinidae; genus Sinocyclocheilus; species Sinocyclocheilus anshuiensis. The sequence continues at coordinate 660,405 of NW_015552636.1, read as the reverse complement.
TGCCTGAAAATAGCCGCCCAGAGGCATTACAAATGTGGCCGCCGAGTGAATAGACTTTCCTTAAAAGGGACTTTGGCTGAAAATGCCACGATAGAACGGCTCTTTCTGTCTTTCTTCATGTGTTACAGTGGACAGTGTGGAGAAACACGCTTCCTGTTTCTTCCTCTCTCTCTCTCTCTCTCTCTAGAAATATGTAGAAATCACACACAGCCACACCTTCAGTCTATATCTGACACCGTCTCCACCAGCAGCTCTCCAGACAAACTCAATCCTGAGCTCTGGAATACCATTTCTAAACTCCTAAGTGAATCATCCTGAATCAGAAGGAAAATATTCTGCTGTAGAGTTCCTGAAATCAAACCCTGCCTTACATGAGTACAAACACACCATGCGTATAAATAGTACGCCAAATACAAACAGAAAATCGTGCTATTCGTGCATGTTATACGCAATTTGTTGGCGTGCATATATGATACGCAGTTTTTGCGTACATATGATACGCATCTACCCCACACCCCTAATCCTACCCAGTGCGTATCATATGCACACCAATGTATAAATAGTACGCCAAATCGAAACATAAACTCGTGCTATTGATACACACTTTCACGAGATCGGGTAACCCATCATCAGCCCTGTCTCTCCTTCACAGACTCCCGCAGTCTCTGATTACACAGGTATGTCTGGAAACGCACGCACGCGCTTATTTTCAGATTCAAAACAGTGACTTTCCCATCTGACTTTATGAACTCTCACTATAATCGCGTATAATACAATAAGGTTGTAATATGTTGTATGAAACATCTCAATGCCAAGTCGCCAGAGTTCGTCGTGACGCGCAGTGTTTCAGGTGAGTCAGGTGAGTTATCCTCCGCTCGCGCAGGTTCGGTTCCGGTTGATCGGTGAATGTTCGATGCGTGTAAAGAACAATAACTTACTGTCGGCGCCGCAGTCCGCGCAGCTGCCGTTCCCCGGTTTCTGCAGGACGTGTTTGAGGGTTCTGGCGGCTCGCTCGTTCTCCGTCATCGGTCCGGTGTCTCCTCGGGAGCTGCAGGAGGAGCAGGAGGAGGCGCTGGTCTGATGGAGGTGTTTCAAACATTCGGAAGTGGAGCAGCAGTTTGTTCAGACTTGTTGTTCCGCATCAGACACGCCACAGAGTGTGTGTGTGTGTGTGTGTGTGTGTGTGTGTGTGCGTGCGCTCCAGAGCGCCATCACATCAAATACATTATAAACACTCAAACTCCCAGATTAAACATCTATTATTTACACACTACACGGATTATAAGGCAGAACTTGCATACAAAAAAACGCAAATGTACTGTACAACAACTTAAAGATTATGTACACAAAAACGAATTGCGAATTATTTTTTTTACTAACAACATAATCACAGAATATTAACACCCAGGAAGACCAAATCTGCAGAAACTAAAAAGAAGGAAAGACAGAAAGGACTTGCTAAAACAAATGCCATTAACATTTAATTACATTTGTATTACTTTTTACCAATTTGTTTATAATTTCCTTTCTTTTTTATTCTATCTATCTATCTATCTATCTATCTATCTATCCATCCATCCATCCATCCATCCATCTATCTATCTATCTATCTATGGGTTCATTTATTTATTAAACTGAATGAAGTAAATTGTCATTGGAACCCGTTTGTGAGGGAAATGGAAAGAAAAAAAATGCATTTAAAACAGGCTACAGTATAGACTTGATGTCATTTTGGTTACATTTAAACAGCAAATTAAACAAAAAATGCCTGACAGTTTGCTCCAACCTGAAAACTCTTATTGGAAACTTCATAAACATATACCTCACATTTATTTAGCAGATGTGAGAAACCATCCAGTACGCTGATCTCAGCTTCATATAAAAATGTATATGACTGTATATCACTTCTATTCATGCATTCAGTGCACACTTTTATCCGAAGTGATTTACAATAGAGGAACAATTCTTCACAAGGCCACACCTATATTCATGGAGTACAATGGCAGGTTTATTAGAAAGCAGGGATAGGGGGAAAAAAAAAAGTTAGAGCAGAGGTGAAAAGCAAATATTAATTTTATGCAAAGATTTTTTACACATTGATGAAGGATTTAATAATCATACATGACTTACATGTCTGGTTTCACTGTCACTATTTGTCCACATGGTGGAGGCAGATCACTGTGAATCAGTCGCTCTGAAACAGACGAGTCGAGTATCTGATCAGCTGAAATAATCATTTGTACTGATCACAACAGAGAGATACAGGAATATATGATGCTCTATGTACAGATGAATCTGCAGTCGGATTTCTCACAATTTATGAATTCAGAAGAATGTTTTGCTTTTATTATAATAGGTTCTCAGTGTGAACTTACCAAACTCTCTTCGCTGAAGCTGCAGGTGTATCTGTGTGTTTGTGATCTATGAATAAGTGAGATGAGTCGTTCTGTTTAACAGCTGAACGCATTGCTTCTCCTTCAGAGCATCAGTCCTCTGAGTTCAGCACAGACCTTCATCAGACTGACCGATCGCAGTGATACAGTAGATCAGATGTGCTGTGACTGTAACACTGTCTCCATGGCAACCCCAAATGACGCTGCCACAACGACCACCGAAATAGCACAAATAAATAAAGAACTAAAGGAGGGAGTGCCATGCAGGCTTCTTCACGGACATTACAGAAGATCGAATGATAATTCTGTTGCTCCATTAATGTTCAGTACAAACGTATATATTGTTTCTGCAATTATACATTTTAGGCGCAGTGAATGGCACTTTTTTTTTCCTTAAGGTGTGCCTTTAGCCCTGTTGTACCCCTACTGTGCGATTAGAATTCACAGACCAAAAATTGTAAAGGCTCGTCCTGCTCTACAGATTTTACTATTCGCTTTCATGAGAATCTGCAGGGATGTGGAATTCTTTAATCAAGACGAAGAAAGTCTCGGTTCCCCTTAAAGCTCTTCCTAATTTACGTAACCATCTCTTTGAGAGTCTTTCCGGAGCTGTAGCTAAAGCACTTTTCCTTTAAAGCTGCTGTGGAACAATATATTGTAAAAAAGGACTATAATGAATAAACTGAACTGAATCGATGAAATGGAGATTCATCAAAGACTCTATTCACACACAAATCTACTGAAATTACATTTGATTAACTTCCAGAGACCAATGAACACGGACTGTAATGGTGCGTTTCCATTTCCATTCATAAAAATAAATAAATAAATGTTCATTTATAACTTTATTTCTGACCAACATAATCAATCACTACATTTTTTCCTCTTTTGTAAAGTAATAGAAATGCTAATCTTGTCTTTTGCAATTGAAGCAAATGGAAATGCAAAAATGTTATTTTTATTTATTTAAATATATGAAGTAAATTGTCACACTGGGAACCTGTCTGTGGGGGAAAATACTATATGAAATGTATCTGTAATTAAAACATACAATATAATGGATTATTTAATGGCTTTTGTTGAAGATAAACATTCAATTAAACAAAAATGCATGACAATTCACTACAAACTGAAAACTTGCTATATGTTTATAATGGTATTGTGGATTTCGTTCCCTTCCGAGGGAACTTCGAACTGCATCTTGCATTGGGGAACGCCTTCAGCGTGACCGGTGTCTGAAGCATACATATAAACACGACAATAACATTGGCCGGCGACAGCCCTTAGAGGTCTCCAGAGCGCCCACCCCCCCTCCCCATTGGATGTTTTGGTGGCGTGAGGACACGCCTTCTGGGAGGGGGGAGTAATGTCAGACTCTGGGCCAGGTTTTGTGTGTGTCTTTGCTACCTATGTGCTCCGTCTTCCAGTTTCTCTGTCTCGTGTTTTGAATTCATTGTTCCCAGGTGTTTCCTATGTTGATTGTCATTAGTTCCAGGTGTCCCTTGTCTTCCCCTCATCAGTTCCCGTGTATTTAAAGTGTGTTCTAGTTCTTGTCCTTTGTCAGTCGTTGAACGTCATCCTGATGTGTCGAGTCCTGTGATCCCCAGCCTTTGTTAATAAAACCCTTTTGATTTATTCTACTCCGTGTCTCCTCGCTCCTTCGTTCCCGTGTTTCTCGTGTGTGTGCACCGTGACACTACCACAGTATAAAAGTGCGCCGGGAGAGCACGTCATCCTTTTCTTCGTCTTCCAAGGACTGTTTTGTTTGAAGCGTGCATTTCCGGTAAGAACGATTATTCTTCTTTAACATGGCGAGCACTAGTAAGGCGTTTAAGAAGTGTGTTGATCGGTTTCCTCGTTATTTGACACACCCGACACCTGATGACACACACAATCTTTGCGTCTTTTGTTTGGGCAAAGAGCACGCGCACGCGATTTCCTCGAGGGGGCAGCTTGATTGCACTGTGAGCTTTTTTCTTTGAAAAAGCTCCGCTCTCGTTTGTCTCTGTTTTTGAGGTAAGAGGGACAGCCATCGGCTCCCCGTGATTCAGGACCCTCTGCTGCTGAGGCGCGGAGGAAAATGAGCTTATGGGGATCGCAGATGGACCTGGCTAATGAGTTGAAAAAGGGTCTTTCCCTTTCGCACTCATCAGTCACAGACGAGAGTGAGCTGCTGGACGATGATGCTATCTCTCTCACATCGTCTGATCCAGCGGCTAGTGCTCTGCTGGCTCAAAGTCAGGATGAGCAGGAGATGTCAGATGAGGACGAAGAAATCGAGACTGAGTCCTCCCAATCCTCAAGCCCCGCGTATAATGAGCTGCTTGAGGTTATGGATCGCACCACGGCAAGGTTTGACTTGCCGTGGAAGCGAGCCAAGAGAGTGACGCCTCAAGGCCGCTTCGATGAGCATTTTCTTTCTAGCCATAGCCCTCCAGCTCAGGTGAGCCTTCCATTAATCGGGAAGGCTTGTAAAAATCCATTCTCGTCCCGCATCCACAGATTCCAGCATACTAGTTATGCCAACATCGAGGGGATGCGTGGGAATGGTTATGAAAAGATGCCCCCTGTTGAAGAGACGCTTGCCTGCTATCTCTCTATGGGGGAGACATCTTCTCTTAAGGCTCCCTCCCTGCTGTCCAAACCCCTTCAGGATACATCGTTTGAATGGCAGGGAATACGCGGCAGCAGGTCAGGCTGCAACCTCGTTGCACACCATGGCGGTGCTTCAGGCTTATCAGGCTGATCTGCTGAAAGGCCTGGATAAAGGCCAGGATCTATCCCCTGATGAGGTGGCTGAGTTGCGTCACACCACGGATCTTGCTCTCCGTGCCACTAAGCAGGCCGCCACTGCCATTGGCAGATCCATGGCGGCCATGGTGGTTAAGGAGAGACATCTGTGGGTGAATCTGGCGGATATCGGGTTGTAAGAGAAGGGCTTTCTTCTTGATGCGCCAGTTTCCCCTTCTGAGCTTTTCGGCACTTCCGTCGAGACGGTGGTCGAGAAGTTTAAGGAGGCCAAGACGCGCTCGGCTGCCTTTAAATTCTTCATTTCACGAAGGTCCAGGTCTGAGCCCGAACATCAAAGGGGTCCTGGCCCGTCTCGATCTAAGGATCAAAGTCGGGCTCAGAAGACTAGTGTCGTGACTCACACCCCTCCCCTGCCTGCGGTTAGGGCTCATAAGGGGCATGGGTCTAAGGGTGTCAGGCAAGATTTGAGGGAGGTGATCCAGACTAGGCATTCTCAACGCTCTCGTCTGGACCAGAGTAAAACCTGAGCCATCTACTCACCTCCCTCTGAGAGGATTACATCTGTTCTCATCTTTCTCCCCTTAATTCCCCTGAAAAGCTTTCCTCCTGACTGAGGTTAGGTAGGAGCCTCCTGCACTTGCATTGCAGTCTCTTATGCTGGGCCTATGATGTTTTGGCTAGTTTCTATGTCTCATAGAACTACCTACTGATGGTCCGGACCCCAGTCCTCTTCGGACTTCGCCTCCAGCCTATATCCATGAGCCTGAGTCATGCGCGGGAGCCATGGTTTGGTGAGTACAATCCATTTTCATCTACTCTACTGCTAGTTCTTGTGTATTCGATGCTTGCCTTTCTCTGCAGCACACGGATCTTGCTCTCCGTGCCACTAAGCAGGCCGCCACTGCCATTGGCAGATCCATGGCGGCCATGGTGGTTAAGGAGAGACATCTGTGGGTGAATCTGGCGGATATCGGGTTGTAAGAGAAGGGCTTTCTTCTTGATGCGCCAGTTTCCCCTTCTGAGCTTTTCGGCACTTCCGTCGAGACGGTGGTCGAGAAGTTTAAGGAGGCCAAGACGCACTCGACTGCCTTTAAATCCTTCATTCCACGAAGGTCCAGGTCTGAGCCCGAACAAAGGGGTCCTGGCCCGTCTCGATCTAAGGATCAAAGGCGGGCTCAGGAGATTAGTGTCGTGCCTCGCACCCCTTCCCCGCCTGCGGGTAGGGCTCAAAAGGGGAATGGATCTAAGGGTGTCAGCAAGATTTGAGGGAGGTGATCCAGACTAGGCGTTCTCAACGCTCTCATCTGGACCAGAGTAAAACCTGAGCCACCTACTCACCTCCCTCTGAGAGTATTACATCTGTTCTCATCTTTCTCCCCTTAATTCCCCTGAAAAGCTTTCCTCCTGACTGAGGTTAGGTAGGAGCCTCCTGCACTTGCATTGCAGCCTCTTATGCTGGGCCTATGATGTTTTGGCTAGTTTCTATGTCTCATAGAACTACCTACTGATGGTCCGGACCCCAGTCCTCTTCGGACTTCGC
>NW_015552636.1:650552-652506 GCF_001515605.1 Sinocyclocheilus anshuiensis | reverse complement strand
TCTATGTCTCATAGAACTACCTACTGATGGTCCGGACCCCAGTCCTCTTCGGACTTCGCCTCCAGCCTATATCCATGAGCCTGAGTCATGCGCGGGAGCCATGGTTTGGTGAGTACAATCCATTTTCATCTACTCTACTGCTAGTTCTTGTGTATTCGATGCTTGCCTTTCTCTGCAGCACTACTCGGACCTCTTCTGTTTTCTGACTTTTAAGTTTGACCCACCTGCTAAGTCAGGACCTCCTGCTGTTGACGTTTGACGCCCCCTGCTAAGTCAGAACCTCCTGCTGTTGACTGATTATAGTGATGGTTTCACCCAGCAGTACTGGATCCAGGCTGGTGATCCCTCATCTTCAGCTTGGACACACAGCCTGGGCTTCTGAGGAAGCCTCCCAGCATCAGGTCCCCAGTATAACGCTGCAACCTCAGGACCTGCGGGTCCTTCTGACAGGCTAATACTCTTCTGAGTGCTTGCTTCATGACATGCTCCCTATCCTCAAGCCAGGGTGCGCTACTCATTTCTCACCCTGAGATTTGAGTCGTTCCTTAACCATCATGCACGTTCTCTGAGCTAGAGCTCCTCTCGCTGAGGCATTGAGGAGCTCAACGCTCCATAGACGGTCGGGCCCGCGGGTCTTCCCTTTCACACTGCCCTTATGGTTGAACCAGTAATCGCCCCTCTGCGGAGTGGGCTTGAGTACACTGCGTTCCCTGAGGTAAGAGGGATTTGTGTTTCTGCGGAAATCCCTCTTGTATGCTTCTGCAGTAAGCTGTATATGCATGAATGGTTATTGGGTCCCGCTATTTCTTCAGATTCTATCGGGTCTGGTTATACGGGATCCACGCTCTCTATCGAGATAGAGAGCATGAGACCGTGTCCAGTTGCACCAGTTGGGCCCTGCTGGGTTACCCCTTCTAATCTAGCTCCCCCTTCTGGTCGAGCTGAGAAGTGCTCCCCTCACTGTGAGGGTTAGCTATGAGTCGCTCCCAGTTTGTGCTGTAAGGGCCCGCCTCAGCTTGAGAGCCGAGAGCGCTACTCCCAAAAAACTTCATTTGCAACGAACTAAGTGTTAGGCCCGTCTCTGTCGCCTCCTTGGTCAGTTGCCTTTATGTTGGGACCCTGTTGTTCCCTTAGAAATGTGTGATCCCCTTATAGCAGGATCCCATTTCTGATGTCCCATTAGTGATCTATCTGCTCCACAGACATGGCTGTGCTCCCCTCACTGCGGGAGGGTCCCTTTGAGCTCGCCGGTCCTGGGCAGACTGCGTGAGTCCTCCTCTCGACTCAAGAGTTAGGTCCTCTACCCTGGGCTATTGGTCGCTTCGGTCGAGCTGGGTTCCTCTCTCTCATCGCTAGGGGTTGAACCCTCCGCTCTTGAGCTCCGTGGCAGTGACATCAGGTAGTTGGGCCGCTTGCTGCTTCCCTGATAAGCTGCCTCTATCTGGGTCAAGCCAGGCAGTGCTCCCCTTACCTCAGAGGGTTGTCTTTGAGCTTGCCGCTCCTGACTGAGCGTTTGTGGACCTCTCTCTTCAAGTCCTCCGCTCGTTTGAGCTCCATTGAGTAGCGGCCTCACATTGTAAGCCTATCTCCACCTCCCTGTTGAGCAGCTCTCCTTAGGGTCGAGGTTAGCAATGCCCTTGGGGGATCATATGAGCACGCCCCTCTCGATCTGAGCGTTTAAAAGTGAGTGAGTGACGTGACATGTGGCCAAGTATGGTGACCCATACTAGGAATTAGTGCTCTGCATTTATCCCATCCAAAGTGCACACACACAGCAGTGAACACACACACACCGTGAACACACACCCGGAGCAGTGGGCAGCCATTTTTTGCTGCGGCGCCCGGGGAGCAGTTGGGGGTTCGGTGCCTTGCTCAAGGGCACCTCAGTCGTGGTATTGAAGGTGGGAGAGAGCGCTGTACATTCACTCCCCCCACCTACAATCCCTGCCGGTAC
>NW_015552636.1:644722-650424 GCF_001515605.1 Sinocyclocheilus anshuiensis | reverse complement strand
CGGTACGAGACTCAAACCTGCAACCTTTGGGTTACGAGTCCGACTCTCTAACCATTAGGCCACGACTTCCCCACTATTTAAGTCCCCCTTTTATTTTTGAAGTTAGGCCTTAGCTCTTTTGAACTCCGTATTGAAATCATGCCAGGCGGCTGGGCCATCTCCTGCCTTCCTGGCAGGTTGCTTGTTAAGTGAGCTAGCTGTGCTCCCCTCACCATGAAGGGCCTCTTGCAAGCACGCCGCTCCCTTCTGGGCATCTGTGAGTCACATAGGGCCCCTAGGCTGGTTTAATACAGCCTCGATTACCCCTTAAGCAACGATGTTTCTAAATCCATGCTATGGTAAGTGCACACGCTAAGCATTCTGCACACTTTCTAAAATCCTGTATGGTAAGGGTTATGCGCTGTCAGCCTCGTTCCCTTTCTCTGAGTTGGCTTAGGCCCCGGTTCTCGCCTTGGGATCCTCTCAACTTATGTTTCTCTGTTGATACATTTCTGAGCAGGGTGTTGCTACCAAAGCTCTGTCGAGTCAGTTCTTTGAGCAGGTTTACTCAGAACCGGTGATAGCCCTCCTGGGTGGCAGGCCAGGGTCTGGTGTGTTTTATTTAGACACCTGGCCGTATCCCCTTGAAGGAATCCCTTTCTTCTGATTCCAAGCCCTGAGCTCTGCCCTAGGCTTGGGCTTCCTAGCCCAGCCCTTAACAGATCATTTATTTTAGGGTATGCAGCTCAGGCCCTTGGCTGAAGGGGATGTCACTGACAGCCGTCAAGACGTCCTTTGGGGCAACTCCCATGGCTATGGTAGAGTTGGTATTTAGTGCTTGCCGTGGTTTCTGGCTTGCACTCCACTCAGCATGGCGGCGTGGGTATACCGCTCCCCAATGCGACCCCTAGAGGACGCAGTTCGAAGTTCCCTCGGAAGGGAACGTCTCAGGTTCCATATGTAACCATGGTTCCCTGAGAAGAGAATGAGACACTGCGTCCTCTAGTTCCCTTGCCATGCTTCAGACATAAACTTCAGATGAAGAAGCGGATGATGTGTTCTCCCGGCGCCCTTTTATACCGTGGTCGCGCCGGGTGATGACGTCACAGGCTGTCGCCTGCCAATGTTGTTGTCGTGTTTCAATGTATCCTTCAGACATCGGGGCGTTCCCCAATGCAACCACTAGAGGACGCAGTGTTTTGTTCCCTTCTCAGGGATCCATGGTTACATACATAACCTGAGACGTTTTTTGCTATTAGAGCAAAAGGGAACGACAAAAAAATGTATTTGTTGTAGATTCTGTTCACCACTATTGAAGTTCTCTGAACTATGGCAACTTCTGCCGGAGAAGGCCGAAAATATGAAAATGGCTCATAGGAGTGCAGTACTCTCAGCTGCCTTTAACACATTGTACCATGTTTAAATACAGTCTATTATATTCCCCACAAAATTAATGCAAAAAATAATTTTGACTTAGCAGATTTTGATTGAGTTACTCACAGAAAGGAACCTGAACCACAGAACAAATAGAGGAAGAGATTCAGCAATCACACATGTGAAAAATCAGATTGAAGAAGAACTGACGAATAGAAAGAGCGAGAGGAGAAGAGGCCATGGGCTGCTCCTTCAAGCAATCACCACATTAACCAGCAGCTTAACAACCTGACCTTTAGATAATAGAACTGCACATTTAACTGTAATTCATCATTACTTATCAGCTGAAGACACACACACACACACACACCTATCTGAAGCTTCTCTCTGTATGTGCTTTGTTTATTTCTTGGATTCACTTTGGCTTCATCATGACCAAAGATCTCCTTGATAAAAATTCCATTATACTGAAACATCCCGCAACTTTAAGGAGCAAGTTTCAAAAGTAGGTTTTCACAGTGAAGCCATAGAATAACCATTTTTTGGTTCCATAAAGAACCTTTCAGTGATCAGTTCTTAAAAGAACCATGCTTTTCTTAGTTTGAAGGACATTTTATTAATCTGAAGAAGAACCTTTTTCCACTATCCACCTTCTTCTTCAATGCAGAAGTAAGCCTGGGCGAGACTTCCAGTTCATTAGCCGCTAGATAAATAACGAGAAGAATAACAACGTGCAGTAAACGGTAAAACTGTTTGCACTACAAACCAGTGTGTTCGTAATTAAGATAATGCATTAAAATAATATGGTAAGACACACCAAATTTCAATATCAAGCAGCAAAACAAACTGTTCAGTACAGCTAAAAATAGCTGGACGCGGATGAGACCGGAAGCTAGACCCATCGAATTTACAAATGGCCGTGCCAATTTTACGGCAAGAAAAAGGTGGATAAAGAACCATTCATGGAATAGAAAGATTCCATGGATGTTAACAGTTCTTCATGGAACCATCAATGACAATACAGAACCTTTATTTCGAGTGTATTGAAATGCACTAAACCACAGAAAGGACTTGTTCTGAACTTCTGCAGCTTTCTGATGTATATTTTCTTCGTCTGATATTACTGGGAAACTTAGATTCTTACACGGGTTCCTGCTTTCATTCTTCAATATACAGTTTACTGACAACTGACAAATATAACTATACTCTACTATAAGAACACAATATTGTATTCTGGGTGACAATATACTGTATTGTTGTTTTCAAACATGTTGCACAACAAAATTGGATGCCACATTAGTTTGAGGCCCAAATTCTCTCTGTAAACTAACTATTAACTAAAGCTTTTGTTACCAAAAATGTATGTGTATTAGTGAATGAAATTGTTTTCAATAGAATACATGGGTTATTCTTATAAAATCAGGTAAATTTCACACCAAAACTCAAGTTGTTTTCATTTTTATATATATATATATATATATATCGTCTATTTTAGGATCGTTAAGATTGTTTGCATTACTTTGAAAAGTCCAGGTATACTTTTGGGTAATTTTTTAATGATTTCCCATTACTGTATTACGTTAATAAAAACTATCCTGTTCAGACACAATTAAAACATAATAATAATAAAATCAACATAAATTAAGAGCAATACAGTATATACAATCATAATGCATAAAGTACACAACTGTTTGGAAACATTATGATTTTTAAATGGTTTTAATGAAGCTCACCAAGGCTGCATTTATTTGATCAAAAATACAGTATAAATTATGAAATATTATTACAATTTAAAACAGCTGTTTTCTACTTGAATATCTGTTAAACTGTAATTTAGGCTATTTCTGTGATGCGCAGCTGTATTTTCAGCATCATTACTCCAGTCTTCAGCGTCACATGATCTTCAGAAATCATTCTAATATGCTGATTTGCTGCTCAAGAAACATTTCTGATTATTATCAATGCTGAAAACAGTTGTGCTGCACAATATTTTTGTGGAAACCGTGATACATTTTATTTTTACATAAATACATTATAAATGTCTTTACTGTCACATCTCATCAATTGAATGCATCCTTGATGAATACAAGTATTAATTTCTCTCAAAAGTATACATATATCTAACTGAGCGCAGCGGCAGCGACTCAGTGTCTCAGTGTGTCGTTGAGCTCATGTGGTGCTGCTGATTATTGTCTCTCTGCTGTTGTAATATTTCATATGATTGTTTCTCTGCTCAGTCCTGATACCAAACTGTGTGTTTGAGCAGCGGCCGCGTTAATATTGATGAGGGGAAACTCTCCAGCATCATCAGAGCACTGCGGCGCTCACAGCTGAAACCCATCATCACACGTCACCATCTCACCTGAAACCACAGGAATCAGACGCTGGGTTTAAGAGATCGACGAGAGACCAAGACAAAGACAGAGAGGCATCAATTAGTCAAAGATTCAGGGTGACGCAATTGCGCTGCTGAACAACAACTGCGAACCAAACATTTTTTTGAGTTTAGCTTTTGTGTCTGCTGAGGTTTATGCATGATGGATCATAGGAGGAGATCAGTCTTTGCTATAATAAGGGTTTCTGTAACGCTCTGCGCAGTGATGCTGACTCGAAACACGGAGAACAAGATATGGACTGTAACCCTTCGTAAGGAGGATGATGATGATGATGATGGAGAGTGTGTTCACTTTATATTCCGTGAGGCGTGAGATGCACACACCAGCATTTAAAGTGGTGCACTGGTGTCACTTTTCATACGTCTGCTATTGCAGTGTTATAAAAGCATTAAAGTGTTCATTAAATGGAGAATCAAAAGGTTCTTGATATTTACACATATGAGAGTTTGCGCTGCAATGTGAGTGTTGCTAATAAAATCAGTGCATACCCGCACACATGCAGCGTCTTTTGTAACACGACAAGTAATAATATACTGTAGTTAAAACTGAATATGTAGCAATTAAGCAAGCAAAAGCAATTTGAAACAGACTGTTGTGCTGTTTTAAACATGCAACTATCACAGCAATTGGCATCTCAACTACCAAACCACATGACATGCTGTAAAGGAGGGCGTGGCTACAGTGTGATGAAGTCAGCCAATCACAGCAGCGGGATTCTGTGATTCTTTCAATTGAGTGTTTTTCAAAGATAGTGAAAATAAGGATGCAGTCGAAGTCAACTGTCACCAACATTTTTTCATAATTCTATAAAATATTTTCATGTGTGTTTTGCCAAAGAAAAATCATACAGGTTTGGACTATCACTTTTTTCACTACTTCAGCGCTACAGTGATTTTACCGCAGTTAAACGCAGCCTCTCATGACTGCAATGCTAATCACCTCAGCGTTCACAAATATTGTCCTCAAACATATCTTCTGTTTCTTCAGTGTTTGTTTTTGTAACTAGACATTTTCACTGGAATCTGGGTCATGCACCGCAGTACCTGCGACAGACATCCATCACCAGAGATCTGAAACTCTTCTGCATGCTCTTCCAACAGTAATCCAGAAAACAGACTAAATTAAGCCTGCTCTGAGCCACCTCAGCAACTAATATCTAAGCATACTGTTGTATTTAATGTGTAAATGCATTAAACAGTCTGTGTAAAGACACCTAAATGCCACTTCAGAAGGGCTTCTGTGCCATTTTTGCAGTGTAAAGTTGGCATCAGTTTTATAAGGAGAAAGAAATTGCAATTCATATCAAACTAAAACACTAAAATGACCTTCATGTGTTTCATCATGAAACTGATCTGACGGCACATTCACACTGAAAACATATTAACATTCCCGTGAGAGTCACAGGACGGATCATGAGGACTCTCTTCTGGTTTGTTTTTACTCAAACGCTGACAGACAAATTGTAGAGTGTTTTGGGAAGAAAAGCAGACGGAGGCTTTTATTCAGACCCAGTTATCAGGATCAGTGAACGACATGATTCACAGCGACCCAAACACAATTAATATCCTGAGCATCTGCCTCAAGTAATCGATACTCATCCCATCATCACACGCAAACAAACGCAGACACGACCGACATCAGAGCAGCAGAGGACAGATGAAGGTGATTTAAGCAGAATAATCCAGAAGAAAACTAGAAACCTTCACAGCCAGTGCGCAAGGAAATGAGCAATTATTACAAAAAGGAATCGTTACAGTCCTGAATGGATGCTGATTGGTCAATAGATCATCTCAGAAATCCTGAAATACACTAATGATTAAAAGTTGGGGTTGTTTTGAAAGAAGAAAGTAATGCTTTTTACTCATCAGTGACACATTACATTGATTAAAAGTGACAGAAAATACATTTACAATGTTACAAAAGATTTCTATTTTAAATAAATGTTGTTCTTTT
>NW_015552636.1:639986-640204 GCF_001515605.1 Sinocyclocheilus anshuiensis | reverse complement strand
TGGTACGTTCAAAATAAGTTAACAGGGTCAGAAATTAACCAAGGCTCGAGGGGAAACGGCCATTTAAAGTGTAAAATATGACCTAGTTATTTGAAATATGCAGGCAAAAAATGCTCGTGTTGAATTGGATGGATTAAACGACAGAAAACAGAAAATACATTTACAATGTTACAAAAGATTTCTATTTTAAATAAATGTTGTTCTTTTTTATTCATCTG
>NW_015552636.1:639616-639885 GCF_001515605.1 Sinocyclocheilus anshuiensis | reverse complement strand
GCGACTCCACCGGGACCAGAACACACACACACACACACAAAGATCCAACACAACCCACAATCTGCTGCTCAAACAGACAGGACACGAGCTGACAACACGAGGAAAGCTGATGATGTTGGTGTGTGTGATTGTATTTGAGTGTCGACGGCTGACAGTGACAACAAAAATAACGACATGCTCCTGAGAGAAACCGACAGATCAAAGAGACTTTCTTTGTGTTTCTTTCTTTTATCACAGACTGACACGACACGCGCACACACACACACACT
>NW_015552636.1:627291-639523 GCF_001515605.1 Sinocyclocheilus anshuiensis | reverse complement strand
GCTCCTGCACTGGATCTGCTGTAAACCTCACTGTTGAACAGTCAACAATCAACTCTACATGGGTGTGAAACAATTATTAACGGTGTTAATACTTAATAAAAACATAAAACAAGCCAATGTTATACTGTTCACTGCGGTTAGAATTTAATAATAAATATTTTAAGGCCACTTCTGTGGCTGATGATGAATTTATTGTCAATTTACACGTATTAATGAGAAATGCCACATTTGTTACAATTATTAGTCCACACGTACACACACACGTCTGGTCAGCTATCCTTATGGTGACATTCCATAGGCGTAATGGTTTTTCTACCGTACAAACTTCACCAACCCTACACCTAAACCTACCCTTTACAGGAAATGTTCTGCAGTTTTACAATTAAAAAAAAAACGTTGTTTACTTTATTTTTATGCCAGTTTTACAAATGAGGACGTCCCCAAAGAGAGGTTTTTCACACGCATACACACACACACAAACACACGCACACACAGACACACACACACACACAGGGCACGCGTGAGAGAGCAGAAACTTCATGGATTAACACATACCTCAGAGGCACAGAGAGAATATTTAAAGAAGCTCAAACCAATAAATCATAAACTCACATTTCAAAGACTCCGATTCAAGACGATTTGAGCATCAAATACAATTTGATTTGCTTTAAAATTGTATGAACTGGAAAGTGGCTTTGTAATGATGCTTTGTGAGAGGAACAACATTAAACTGGAGTCGCTATTTGTAACTTTCCAAACCTGCCAAATCCAGACGCCTCGTGTTCAGGTTTTACGTCAGTAACATCAAACAGCATAAAAATATGTACAGATGACTGCCTCGGAGAGGAAGATTATCAGCTAGTATCTCATATTTGGGGCTGATCCTCACACAAAACATCACGTGACTTCAAGAAGACTCTAAATCACATGAACGATGATGCTTTAAAGTCGCCATGAAATGTAAGAAGCAGCAGATCTTCTGTATTGTAACGTAGCCTATGTGAGTGAAACGTAGAACAAAATAAGAAGGATTTATATTAATAGAGTTTTCACTGGAAGATCAGGATTGGACATTTTGAAGGAACATCTCAATTTTGGGGGGTTTTCAAAGCAATGCCATAGAAGAACAATTTTTGGTTCCCCAAAGAACCTGTCAGTGATCAGTTCTTAACAGAAGAGAACATTTTAATAATCAAAATAACTTTTTTCAACTATAAAGAATCATTTGTCCAATGGAAAGATTCCTTGGAGTTTAAAGGTTCTTCATGGAACCATCAGAGAACCCTTATTTTTAAGTGCTCAAGGTCCAAAAAATGAAACATATGCATTGCACGGATGAATCTTTCACAATAAGATCTATAAAATGCATTTACAAAACAGATATGAATTTACATTTCATGCCATGTAATTTCATCAAAAAATCCTGAGAAAATATCACAGTTTCTGCAAAACAAATATTGTGCAGCACAACTGTTTTCGATATAAATGTTGATGAAACATTATTTTCGACTTTAATGGTACTTTTGTGCATTTTAGATTTTAAAAAGTGCAAAATATCTTATTGAATGTTCTAATTTTGCCTGAAGTACTATTTTAAATATAGAGGTAAGCATATGCCATTTGCCATCAGGCTCTTGCATCACATTTTCTGTCACAACTTACTAAAGTTTGTAGACTAAAGACTTCAGTTTGTGCTCATCACTGAACTGCAGTAATTAATGTGGTTTGGGGCAAATCGTCTCATTCATCATAAATCGTGTGTGCGTTGAGCTATTCTTGTGTTTTTCTCACAATCTCTTGCAACAAAAGATGAATCTGAAACTGAACATTCTGTCGCAGAAACCGATCATGAATACAGCTCCTTCATTCTCTCCTCGTCCAGGGACGTCGTTCCGCTGTGTTAAAATCATAACTCTCTTATAAGTGCAGATATTGCATGTAACGATATTAATTGTGAATCTGTGCAGTGGCATATATCTGAGCGTGATGAGCTGTCGGCTTCCAGCGGGTTTGAGCGCCATCATGGTGTCTAATTAAAGCGCTATCGGTGCGCTGCAGATCGCTGTAATTATAGAAGTAAATTGAAATTCAAATTGAATCGGGAGCTCTTATTGTAAATGTCTGTAAAACTATTAACAATTACGTAGTTGAGGCTGCATGAGTTTTGTCATGACTAGACTGACTGAACCAGCGGAACAAGTGCATACTTCACCTGGAGAATCAACATGAAATCATAAATTACCATCTCATTAAGAGTGCATTAAGAAAATCAGTTGCAGCTGTGTTTTTGATTTATTTAGTGTATTGTTATACCTCAGTCTAATTTCTAGCTTCCTAGACAACAACTTGAAAAGTTCACCAAAAAATGAAAATTTGCTGAAAGTGAAGGAAGCGTTATTATGGATTATGGACTCTATTGTATTTGTTAAAAACGTCTTAATGCTGGATTTGTTTCAGCTTTTGTCTTCTCCAGATGTGAACTGATGGACTGGAGTGCTGTGGATTACTTGTGGATTATTGTGATGTTTTTATCAGCTGTTTGGACTCTCATTCTGACGGCACCCATTCACTGCAAAGCATCCATTGCTGAGACACTGATGCAATGCTACATTTCTCCAAATCTGATGAAGAAACACACTCATCTACATCTCGGATTAGCTGTGGGTGAGTACATTGTCTGATCATTTTCATGTTATGGTTGAACTGTTCCTTTAAATCAACTGTATGTAGTTTATGTATTTTTATGAGTTTGAAGCCTGTACAGTGAAGTGAAGTCAGAAATATATCACTAAGTAAAAAAAAAAGTAATTTTTAAATTGAAAATCTATATTTACAGAATATACTGATGGTACGGTCTTTCGTATTGACTCTAATATTTTATCAATACTTTGAGCAGGTGAGAAAGGGGGTGTTCAAATGTGAAAGATGATTGGTTGCCCAACGAGTGAACTGTCCAATGGCATTTTTCTTTTCAACTCAAGCATTTGACAAAACACACACACAAAAAAAACTTTTTTTTTTTCAATTTAAAATGTAGTTCTAAAAATTATTGTATTAATTTACTAAATTTTAAAATGTATATATTTATTTTATCCTTTAAAAATAATTTATTAATGTATTATTTAACTACATCTTTAAAAACATAAATAGTTTAAATACAACTATTAATGTCCATTTAAAAAGTTATTTATTTTTATGTTTGAATTAGAAAATTGCTAACTGAATAATTGAGTCATCTGTACTGGGATAGATTCTCAGAGTCAAAACTCCAGTAACTCTGACATACAATCTATCGATCAGCTTAAGGCCAGATGAACAGAGAGAGAGAGAGAGAGTGAGGAGGACAAGACCATTAGATAGAAACGACTGCAGAAAGCCAGTCACACTCACACTGAGCCATTATCTCATCATGTCACAGTAAATCCAGAGAGACAGACTGAATCAGACTCTGACCATCTACAGCCGATGGACCTGCAGCGCACACACACACACACACACACACACACACTCTCTCTCACACAGACACACACACACACACTCTCTCTCTCTCTCACACAGACACACACACACACACTCTCTCTCTCTCTCACACAGACACACACACACACACTCTCTCTCTCTCTCACACAGACACACACACACACACTCTCTCTCTCTCTCACACAGACACACACACACACACTCTCTCTCTCTCTCACACAGACACACACACACACACTCTCTCTCTCTCTCACACAGACACACACACACACACTCTCTCTCTCTCTCTCTCTCACACACACACACACACACACACACACTCTCACAGACACACACACATACACACACACACTCTCTCTCTCTCACACAAACACACACACACACACTCTCACACAGACACACACACACATACACACGCACACTCTCTCTCTCTCTCACACACACACACACACACACACACACACACACACTGGATGAATGAACACTGACCGTGATGTTATTTCTGGAGAGTTGAGAGCTGTGATGATGGCCGTCGTGGGCGTTTCTACTGCATGATAACTGACCACTGCTCACTTGCATGGAGTGAACTGAGGAGAGAAACACCACACACACACACACACACACACACAGGTGGCAGATCTGCTCTGCTCTTGTTCAATCTCATCCAGACAAACAGTGACTGATGGGCTTCCTGCTGTGGCCTCTGCGAGCTTATTAGAATATGTTAATGAGACTCTGGTCAGCTCACGGTCCAGCAGCAGATGTGGACAGATGTCCAGAAACACACACACACACACACACACACACACACACACCTGCCGCGTCCATCTGCTGCTCTGATCGGCTCACAGGTCAGGAGAACATCAGTCCAGTCTGTTCTGATCCAGACAGTTAGTTAGGACAACAAAATAAAGAGTTTCATTCTCAAAAACTATGAACACAACTACAGCAAACAAGGTTTAACATCACAGGAATAAACTACATTATAAAATACATTACAAAAGAGAGCAGTTTACCAGTTTAATGCTATTAAAATGGCACAAAATTACTGTTTTACTGCACTTTGGGTTTAAAAAAAAGACTTGGTGAGCAGAAGAGACTCCTTTCACAATTATTCCAACAGTGAGGATTCATCATTTATCATGACGCGTTTTGTGTGGTAAATTCTTAACTAAATAAAACCATCACAATTAAAAAAAAAATCTAATAACATTTAAAAACAACATAACACTTTACAATAAGATTTAATTTGTTACACTACACCAGTTAACATGAACTAACAATGAAGGAACCACATTTATTAATCTTAGCAATGTTTTACTTAAACCTTTTTAAAATTAAAAGTGTATCTGTTAACATCCGTTAAATGCAACTAACATGAACAAACAAGTGAACAATTGTACTTGTTAACAATATATCGCTTGTTAGTTCATGTTAGTTAATGCATTAACTAATGAGACCTAATTGTATAAAAACAAGCCTGTTAAGTTTTTCACTGAGATCCTCTGACAGCTCATTAAGATCTCCTCTGAAGGAAGGCATCGTTACTTGACTTAAACGAACCCTTCACCCTAAAATCAGACTCATGAGATGATTCCTCACCGTTCTGACAGACATCAACGAACCGAATCACGCACTGACACAACTAGAGGATGTGATTAACTACCCATGCTAACCAAAACTCTGCTGATTCACTGACATCAGTAAAGCAGTTCAGTCACTTTATTAGGATTGTGAATGATGAAATGCTACAGCACATGGGAAATGCATGAAACTCCTGTGAACTTCATTCAGTGTCATCTAAATGGAAATCTCTGAGATAAGGCTGGGCAATATACAGAATATTTACTACAGAATTATATTGGCAATATAAATAAAGTAAGTCAATATTGCAATGGTTTAAATGCTTTTGATGCTTTATATTTGCTCATAAAGTTTCATAAAGACCGTGTCAGCAGGCCGGTTTCACACCTGCAAGCATCAAGACAGAGATGTTTCAACAGAGTCTTGAGTTTAAACTTCAAGAGCAAAAACACTGATCGAGTTCAGTTCATTTACATGAATCCCTTTTGAATGGTTCATTACAATAAATCGATTCAAAACAATCAGATGCTTCATCATTCAAAAATGATCACTGAAGTCATGTGCAATTTAACATGCTTTCGTAAAATTATATATATAGGTCAGTATTGCTATGTATTGTTCACTTCATGTATTAAATATCATTCTTGTGTTCATTTAGTGAAAAATGTTGTGGGAAACATGCCTTGATTATTTGAACTAAAGCTTCTTCTGGCAACAATGACTGTTTGGTTGAAAAGACGGTACTAAAAAGAGTTTCAGAGCAAATGCATAAATATTGGAGATGAATACATATTTCAAATATCATCAAAAGTCTTAAAAATATTAAGTTTTTTTTTTTTTAAGTCTGAGAAATGAATGACTTTGTGACTGATTTGCCCAGCGCTGTAGATCCAGTGAGAGTGATTCGATCACAGCAGGAGTTTTGCAATAAGGACACTAAAGTATACATGAATTTAGATGCAATCATGCAAATGAATGTGCATTGAGAGTCCTCTCAATGAGAAACAAAATCAGTAAAATCATTTCACTGATCTGCCACCATTTCAGCATCTCATTAAAGGCCAGAAACATACGCTACACATAGTACACTGCCAGTGATGCAAGTGCAAGAACACTGCAGGACTGAAGGGGGCGATAGAGTTTCCATCAAATGTCTGTAAGTGACTGAAAAAAAGATTCCTTATCTGGAAGAGAAAACTGAGCATTGAAGAAGGCAGTTTACAGCAATGGCAGCTTGAGTGACGCTTGCAGCAACACTGAAACCGTGACTCAAACTTGCATGGCATGCATACGAATGATGTGCATACGAAATATAATGCAGAGCTAGAAGAGACTGTGTTCATGTTCTTGTATATAGTATGTTTTGGGCCTCAGAACCACAAGTGATTGTGTTTTTAGGGAGACGTTTGTACAAAATGCAAAGTGGAAGACAGCACTATGCAAGTAAAAGAATGAAATGTCACATAATACTTTAAAAATAAATCAACACTTTTTGCCATCTTCACAGTACAGTGACATCATCTCTCATGCATGATTTCCAGAGACGAACATCAGCTCTAATCCAAACCCTAGTGAGTGACCTCCCTGTTTACATTAGAGATAGAAATGAAATACTCATGAGCTGAAACAAAACTCCACAACAGTAAGCCAACAGCTCAACATCCTGGACACAAAAATACAAGAATCTTTCCAAAAACTCACGAACGCCTCAAAAAATAAAGATTTGATAAATGCATGTTAATGGGTGCACATGCATGTTCATCTACATGTATGCTATGGGATCTTCTGCCAATCTGCTGGATGATAAAACATGATGAAAAAGGTCAGACCAACTGCAACATCGTTGTCTAGCTGGGCAGCTCACTGGGTTTAGGATCAGAGCTCATGTTTCTGCTTCTACCGTCATTATGCTAGAAACACAGAACATCCAAAAACAAACCCTACAAGATCCTCAATCATCCTGTAGAGTCCAGCATTCAGTGTGTGTCGTGTTTTCTCAGTCAAGTCAATATTCTTAACTACCATCACACATTTATAAACTCACCCTGCAGCTCTAATGATCTGTGGGCAGCTGCTAAAACTCACTCCTCCCACATAAAAATGAAGCGAAAGATGCCGTTCTAACTCCACGCTCACGTCACGTCAGAATTACTGCATGAGATCCGAACACCGACACGGAAATGATGCGCTTCTAGAGCAACGATGAGTTTAATGATGTTTAATTTGTCTTTAGCTCATTTTCAGACGTATAAACTGTCCTGCATTAAATGAAATATCAATCGAGAACCAGAGGTGAATTAACCTTCTGGGTTTTGACGTCGCTGCTGCAGCACTCTTTGCTGTAGGTACCAAATGACCAGTTTTGGTTTTTACACAAGTCAGAGCTTTCATAATTTGCCAGTTTCCTGTAAAAAGTCCATCCAGTGCATCAGAATATGCATATTTTCCTACTGTAAAACAGTATCTGAAATGAGTAGTATGCTAAAAATCGTAAAACAGTAGGCAAAAAGTACCTGGATGACCTTCTGCTTGTGGACACTTTACTATCCCATGAGGCCACGGCAGAGTAATTTTGAACGGCACTAAAACCACGCTAAGCTGGTTTCATCTGGCCAGAGGAGAACTGGCCCCCGACTGAGTCTGGTTTCTCCCAAGGTTTTTTCTCCATTCTGTCACCGATCGAGTTTTGGTCGTCTTTGGCTTGCTTAGTTTGGGACGCTTGACTGATTGCACAGAAACTATTGGAAGAGAGCTAAACTGGATGATGACATCTTTGCTATTGTCCTCTTGCATTACTGACAAACTATTTTCCTGTTGACACTGTAAAGCTGCTTTGACAGAATCAGTATTGCATAAAGCGCTATATGAATAAAGGTGACTTGACTTAAAGCGGTGCAACTGACACCACAGATAACAACATGAAGTACGTCCACATCCACACACTGATATACAAGAACAAGGAAAGTACACATTCCTCATCAAAATGTAGTACTTAGACACTATCAGATTTCAGATGCACTTCTTGTCTTGTTCAGTTTTTTGTCTCGTTTCCCAGTACAAGCATCGAAACATCCTTTGGGAAAACATGACAACCTAAATTTAGTAAAGTTTATGCTTTAAACAAGACAATTTGCCAACAATTTTCTCTTGAGAAAAAAAAGGCATATCCTCCACAGTGTTTCAAGATGCTTTTAGAAGAATATGACTTTCTCAACCACGATACTCAAAATGGCAGTAATTTCGACATGAACGCAGCATCATACGGCACCTTTCCGCATTTAAACATGTCATGTGCTACACACTCAGTGTCACCTAAAGACCGCTACACACTCCAGCTGGTGAGGTTCTTAGTCTGTTTTTGCCTATGAATGAATGAACTGAATGTTCCAGAACATTCTACGCTACTCCATGACTACTGCATCTCCTCCGAGGCGTCCAGTGTAATGCCCTGAAGAAGAAAAGACACTGTGTTGCTGTGGCTTTGAGCTTTAGCTGGTCAGTAGCACAACAGGAAACAGGTTTGTGTCATTCGAGACATACAGTACATGGAGACGAGTTCACGGAAGAGACCAACA
Source organism: Sinocyclocheilus anshuiensis (assembly GCF_001515605.1). Taxonomy (NCBI): domain Eukaryota; kingdom Metazoa; phylum Chordata; class Actinopteri; order Cypriniformes; family Cyprinidae; genus Sinocyclocheilus; species Sinocyclocheilus anshuiensis. Next base: position 630,884 of record NW_015552636.1, on the reverse strand, counting down.
CTGTCCCATACCTGGACCGAACCGTGCATTTCATCTGTTCTTACGGCAGCCAGAACCTACAGTCTGGTTGCACGTCTTGGTGCCAACGAGGGACGCATCCCTCTCAGTTTCCTCACTTGTTGCTTCAATCCAAGGATCGAATCCGTACAGGCACCTCCCATCTTTATTCCGGACCGTTTGGCTCCCCAGTACTAAACTCCCAGTGCTGTTGCACTTCTTGGCCAGCGGCGGCGCCAGCGAATCAGGCGGGTGCAGAGACGTCAAAGAGTAGCTACTCAGATTATCCGATAACTGTTCCGCATTACCAGCCTGACCGGTTCCTCCAGCCCTAAACCCGGATCCAGTGTCCTCATCGGAGGGGTCCTGTCGGATCCAGTTAGGATTTGTGCAGTCACTGTATCTGCTCCGATTCCTGTGGCGCCCCCTGGTGGCCTGGAGATTGAGCAGAGTCTGTGGAGTGCGGGATCTCTGGCTGAGTTCTGGAGGAGGGACGTGGGTTCTGCAGATCAGGGGTAGCGTAGAGACACCCTCCTCCAGCATGGTCTGCAGGCTGCTCACCGAGCTGCCCGTGGCCAGCGAGGAGTTACTGTGGGACGTCTGCAGCAAGAAGTGAAAAGAGAGTCAGGAAAGAGAAACAAACCTAGATCTGGACATGAGAGGGCTTAGTGATCTGCAACTGTACATTTTCTGTCTGCAACTGCCACAGAAAATTGGCAAAACTGATTGGTGGGGTTTGCCCAACCTACGGGAGTCAAGGGTGCACCAGTCCACCTAGAAATCAGGTTTACACAAGTGTGCCACACAAGTCCTGAAAAGTGAAGCCAAAACATTTCGATTGCCCCAAGTGGCTGGACCCAGTACAGGTCGTAAATGTAATCTAATGGCACGTGAGACAAACTAAATAATCAAATTACACTTCAAATAAATGTTTTCCAAAGATGGTTTCCATCATTTTAGGTAGTTCTTAGCATGGTGATGTATATATAAGTGTTCGTTTTTTTAATAAGTTTGATTTTAGTTAGTTATTTGATGCTGTAAAAACGGGCTGTGGTGTCATGATTGTGAGCTTGTGATTGGGTCTGCGGGAGTTTGGGCGGGACTTTGATACCGCGGCTCCACCTCACGATCACTACTGCGCAGACTCTGGCTCCAAATTAATGACTAATGCACAGACTCTGGCTCCAAATGACAATTTCCACAGCGGCCATACTGAGATGTTTTGACTTCACTTTTCTATAGTGGAAGGAAGTGGAGCCAGTTAGTAGCAAGTAAACTAGATATCAAGCCTATTGGATAAAGGTGGGCTCCCGTCAAATTTCAAAACAGGCGATGTTGTAGAATCAGTGGGTGGAGCTAAACAGGCAGTGTTGTAGAATCAGTGGGCGGGGCTAAACAGGCTGTGCTGTAGAATCAGTGGGCGGAGCTAAACAGGCAGTGTTGTAGAATCAGTGGGCGGGGTTAAACAGGTTGTGCTGTAGAATCGGTGGGCGGGGCTAAACAGGCAGTGTTGTATAATCAGTGGGCGGGGCTAAACAGGCTGTGCTGTAGAATCGGTGGGCGGGGCTAAATGTAGAAGCAAGCATTGATCTTCTGCGGAGGAGGGGTTTATCCACACTATTACATCATAAAGTGGCACATTCCACAAGCTGTCATTTTGGCAGACTGGCTTCAATATAAGCTGTTTTTAGACTAACGAGTTCTGAAACTTACAGGATGTTTGTATAGTACAATGATCTCTTACATGTCAAAAGCTCAAGGAAATTCTGATTTCTCAGTCTATGACCCCTTTAAGTGGATGACTGTTGGCCAGAATAAGCTGCAAAATGGGACTTACTTAATGTCTGAAGTCAAAGTCTGTCTACCTGAGGCCCCTTCATCCTTATGTTCCTTATGGGTGTATCCAGACACTTGACTGTAAGTCTTGATTGAGTTTGAATGGGCATCTCTTACCTGAGAGCCCATGACCCTGCTGTTGGCCCCTGGGGACCTGAGCGAAGCCCATGATGCGTGTCTGGAGCCCGGCTGGGCCGCTCCGATGGCTGGGCTGCCCTGGGGAACCGCAGCGGTGGTGGGGTGGAAGAACTCAGCCGGGAGATGAAAGAGAGGTGAAGACATCTGGCCGTCTCCTCCACAGCCATCTGCCACACACAAACCATCAGCCCGTTTCAGAAGAACACAACAGGTGTTTTTACACTCCAGCTTCTTGTGCGAGTTAGGCTACGTCTTCATTAATCCGAATACATTTGAAAATGGTGTTTTCGTTTTAAAACGCTCTCTGTCCACACTAGCATTTTCAAGCGTTTTACAGAAGTTTCTCTTCCACACTGAAACGTCAAAAAACGTTAAATTAGTTAAAAAAAAGCTCACTGAGACGATATAGACGGAACAGACATGATACTTTTTCATGCAGTTCTTCTGACAGGATTATTTTATTTAGAAAAATATCTCGCCATTCACTGACGCGTTCAGGTCGCACTCACTCACGATTGTATATCTGATCTAAAACACAACTGCCCTCACGTTTTGCCGTAAACAGCAATCGCAAATCAATTTACTGTCATCTTCGCAGGACTGTGATATGAAGAGTATACAAAGTAACACATCTGTAGCAATAGTTTGAAAGTGAATAGCACATAACAGGCACAATACCGGTATAAACATAGATATATATCGATATAATATGCATCACATGACTAAACATGCATCATCGTTTTCAAAAGCCTGTTTTCATGGTCCACACTACAATGCAAAAATTGATTTTTAAAATTTTTGGAAAACTCTTTTTTCAAAATGCTGTTTTCCTTGACAAAAACACCATCTGATGCAAGGCCAAAACAGAGAAAAAGATGCATTTTCAAACAAAAACGTATTAGTGTGGACAAGGCCTTAGTTTAACATTCATTTAGATGTGTAAAACTACAAATGTGACCCTGCAGCACAAAAGCAGTCTTAAGTCGCTAGGGTATATTTGTAGCAATATCCAACAATACATTGTATGGGTCAAAATTATAAATTTTTCTTTTATGCCAAATCAAAAATGTTCCATGAAGATATTTTGTAAATTTCCTACTGTAAATATATCAAAACTTAATGTTTGATTAGTAATATGCATTGCTAAGAACTTCATTTGGACAACTTTAAAGATGATTTTCTCAATATTTAGACTTTTCTGCACCCTCAGATTCCAGATTTTCAAATAGTTGTATCTCGGCCAAATATTGTCCGATCCTAACAAACCATACATCATGGGAAGATTATTTATTCAGCTTTCAGATAATCTCAGTTTCAAAAAATATACCCTTATGACTGGTTTTGTGATCCAGGGTTGTGGGTTTCCATTAACACAGTTTTACCACGCAACTTTATATAAAAATTTTTTAAAAAGTTTGTCAAGACAAACTTTGATGTTGGCTCAAACCAGAAAGCTTTAATAGCTCAAACTTTAACTGTTTTAAGGCCATCCAGTCTCTCAGACAACCAGACAGACAGATTTTTAGGTGTAAGTGTAAGAACACATCGAATGTAATCGGCCCTTCAGAGAGCAGAACACACAGATGGGGCCTGACCTCCGCGGTGCCCCATCTCATGCCGCT
>NW_015552636.1:625766-627247 GCF_001515605.1 Sinocyclocheilus anshuiensis | reverse complement strand
ATGGGAAGATTATTTATTCAGCTTTCAGATAATCTCAGTTTCAAAAAATATACCCTTATGACTGGTTTTGTGATCCAGGGTTGTGGGTTTCCATTAACACAGTTTTACCACGCAACTTTATATAAAATTATTTTAAAAAGTTTGTCAAGACAAACTTTGATGTTGGCTCAAACCAGAAAGCTTTAATAGCTCAAACTTTAACTGTTTTAAGGCCATCCAGTCTCTCAGACAACCAGACAGACAGATTTTTAGGTGTAAGTGTAAGAACACATCGAATGTAATCGGCCCTTCAGAGAGCAGAACACACAGATGGGGCCTGACCTCCGCGGTGCCCCATCTCACGCCGCTCTTCCCGTCTGTCTCGCCCTGGGCTGCATGCCTCGCTCTGAGGAAGAACGCTTCTGCACACGAGCTCGCCTGTGCTCAGGTCAGCGCTGCCGTGCTCCTGTACAGACACACAGCGCAATATCACACTGTACCTACAGCATATTACGAATGAATCAGGTTTGAGAGCTGCAGTAGAGGAGAAGATTTCCAGCTCCTCACACAAAGCATCATATAATAATGAAGTATAGAACTATATCACAGAAATCTCACAGACTGTTAGGATGATACTCTTAGTCTATCCACGTTTATTTCATATGGACAAAAAGCAGCATGAACATAACTGCTAAATATCTGAAAGGAGTTGATTCCAAATTTAAGAAAAAGAAGCAAAGACCAAGGGTATACCCTGCAGTAAGATTTTTTATGTTTTTTTAAAGAAGTTTCTTATGCTCATCAAAGCTGTATTTATTTGATCAAAAATACAGAAACTGTAATTATGTGAAATATTATTGCAATTTAAAATAAGAGTGTTCTATTTTAATATACTTTAAAATATAATGTATTTCTGTGATGCGCAGCTGTATTTTCAGCATCATTACTCCAGTCTTCAGTGTCACATGATCTTCAGAAATCATTCTAATATGCTGATTTATTATCAGTTTGGAAACTGTTGTGCTGCTTAATATTTTTTTGGGACCTGTGATACTTTTTTCAGGATTCTTTGAAAAATAAAAAGTTAAAAAGAACAGTGTTTATTCAAAATAGAAATTTTGTGTTACAATATACACTACTATTCAAAAGTTTGGGGTCAGTAAATTTTTTTCTTTCTTTTTTAAAAACAAAATAATGCTTCTATTCAGCAAAGGTTTGTGTTAATTGGATAAAAAGTAATAGTAAAGACTTATATTGCTAGAAAAGATTATTTTGAATAAATTAACTTTTTATCTTTTTGTTCATCAAAGAATCCAGAAAAAAAATATATATATATTAATTAGCACAACAGTTTCAACAGTTTTTCTGTATTTTTGATCAAATAAATACAGCCTTGATGAGCATAAGAGACTTCAATAATAAACATTAAAAATCTTACTGATATCAGACTTTTGAATGGAAGTGTACATTCACCAAAAAAGGAAAAAAGTTAAATAAATTAA
>NW_015552636.1:609996-625632 GCF_001515605.1 Sinocyclocheilus anshuiensis | reverse complement strand
ATTTTTTTCTTTCTTTTTTAAAAACAAAATAATGCTTCTATTCAGCAAAGGTTTGTGTTAATTGGATAAAAAGTAATAGTAAAGACTTATATTGCTAGAAAAGATTATTTTGAATAAATGAACTTTTTATCTTTTTGTTCATCAAAGAATCCAGAAAAAAAAAATATATATATTAATTAGCACAACAGTTTCAACAGTTTTTCTGTATTTTTTATCAAATAAATAAAGCCTTGATGAGCATAAGAGACTTCAATAATAAACATTAAAAATCTTACTGATATCAGACTTTTGAATGGAAGTGTACATTCACCAAAAAAGGAAAAAAGTTAAATAAATTAACCCCCCCCCCATTTCTCCAGCACACATAATACATTTAAGAGGCTTTTATTCTTACATAGTAATAAACAATATATAAAAAGAAAATATATTGTATTATATTATATACAATATAAACTGCTTAATCATCTGTTTTCAGTAAGATTTAATCAATACAAGTGTTTGTGTGCCTGCTATTGCGCATTTAACTTGATTAATGCCCAGCAGACGTCTGTTTTAAAGCAGTGGGCGACTAATTCACTCCTTGATTTGCTTAATAAAAGCCTTTGAGATTGTGTTGACAAACATGTTTATAGTGTATTATTTTCCAAAGCATTTAAAATAGATATTACAAGAGTGTAAATTTGCAGGTTTACTACAGAAAAGCTAAAATGTGTTTAAAAGTCCGATTGACCAAATCGATTTTTCTTGGTTTGGCCCCAAAACGTTCAAACATCAAGCTACGCCTACGGTGAGATGACAGATGATTTTCCTAAAGTTAATTATTTCTTTAAAGTGTTCAGTGCAAGTCAAGCATGTTCTCCAGCTTCTCTACACGAGTCTGACAGCAGAAGCATCAGAGACACAGAGCGAGAAGATCCTGCTGAGACAAACCCGAAGGAGCTTTACACATCCACCCGAGAGACCCATGCACTTATCAGTTAATTAAGCATGTCAATAATGATTAATCAGCATGATGATACACACACACACACCTTACGGTCGCTGTGCTCGTCCAGGCTGATGTCATCAGGTAGCGCCGGTGAGGAGGATTTATCTGACAGCTGCTCCGACATCAGAGACGTTTGCTCGACCTCAGCCAGCCGGATCTACAAACACACACCATCACCACAGGAAGCTGTCAACCACTGGAGCATGCAGAGATCTGAGCACTCACTCACATGACCTGCTGCGAACACACACACACACACACACAACACACACACTCTCTCACACACACACACTCTCTCACACACACACACACACACACACATCATTATTCTTGCATAAATCTTGAACATAAATGATAACATATCCTCATGATTAAGACGCTGTTTCTATGTTCATTTCATTTAGAATTAGTCCTGCATGTAATACATTCAGCCATGATGATGTTTCATGCAATCCTCTGCAAACGAGATCATTGATGATCATTTGTCTGTCGGGCTTCATGACGGATTATATTATTATGAACAAAATGATTCTGATTCTGATTCCACTGAATGATTCCGACTCCTGAATGATTTAATTAGTGCAGGTGTTCCCAAATGAGGGGAACTGCAGGGGGTTTGTCAGTTGATATGAGCTAATAAACAATTATATAAGATGTAAAATTAAAATAAATAATTAGGTCTGCATGATAATTGTGATGAAGCCTGCAATTTAATTAAATAACTTTAGAGTCTAATGCAATTCATAATTATCAAATATTCTTTTTTATTTTATAGTACAATTGTACTGTACAACTGTAATACATTTCTGTATTTATTTTTATAATTAGCATTAAAACAAACTACTACTACTGTAATTATACATTTAAGTACGGAGTAATATTAACTACTTACTCTATGGTTAGGGTTTGGCTTAGTGTAACTTGCATGTAATTATGCATAATTTGTTATTATAATAGTAAGTACATGTAACGTGTAACAAGGACACCTTAAAATAACGTGTTGCCCTAATAATAATAATAATAATTATTATTATTATTATCATAATATTAACATCAGAGATTTGTGAACATGCAAATGTGTTTATGTACTTATTTATGTACTTTACTGTATATTTTACTGTACTTTACAACAGCAATATATTTGTCTTTATTTTTTTATAATTTTAAATAAAATATAATACTAATAATTTTATTTACACTTAATTTAATTTTTTTTTTTTTTTTGACAGAAGAGAACTGTAAACATGCAAATGTGTTATTATATTATTGGAAATTTTAACTTAAAATCTCAGGGGGGCTTCAGGAAAATATTTAACGTCTAAGGGGTTCGGCTGATAAAAACTGTTCAGGAATTGTTGCTTCAGGGAGTCGTTCTAAGTTTTTAGGAAGTGTTAGGCATCCTCACCTCTCCTGATTGGCTCCTGCCGACTCGTCTGATTGCTGGAGAGCAGTAATGGTGGAACACCGATCCTGATAGATTATCAATCATCTGCATTTCTCCATCCAGCGAGTCCTTCATCAGCAGAGAGACGCTCTCCAGCCACTGGTTCTCCTGTCACACACAAACATACACATACACATACACACACACACACACACACACACACACACAACTTCTGAGGGATGTGTATTAGATCACTGTACACACTGGATAGTAAAAAGTCTTTTTTTTTCTTATGCATTTTTTCCTTGCACTATTTTTAGAGATGTCTGGATATCTGTACTGGAAAACAAGACAAAAACACACACAGATGAGTGACAGCGGTGGTCAGTGATGTCATCAAGAGTTTTTGTGTAAATGAAACAGCAGCTATCAATAGGAGTGAAGGAATCATAAATCCATGTGTATTTGTTTCTGTGAATTCTTGAGAATTTTTAGCAGCAAGAAAACAGAGTCTTTGTTAAACTGGAGCGACATCTTATTTTCATCCACGCTGGATGTTGTTCATGATCAGACTGTCTAGTGCTGTCAAACGATTAATCGTGATTATTCACGATTAATCGCATCCAAAATAAGTTTTTGTTTAAACAAATAAACAAAATTTAAACAATAAACAAAAAGTTTTTGTTTACATAATATATGTGTGTAGTACTGTGTATATTTATTATGTATATACAAATACACACACATACAATATATATATTGAAAATATTTGCATATATTTACATGTATATATTTATATTTATATAATGTATATTTCTAAATATATAAACCTAACATATTTTTCTTAAATATATACATGCATGTATGTGTATTTATATATGCATAATATATAGACACAGTACACACACATATATTAAGTAAACAATTTTTTTTATTTCGGATGCGATTAATCACGATTAATCGTTTGACAGCACTAATACTGTCTAAAGTCCAGCAGTGTGAACGCTCACCGCGAGCAGCAATAAATCACTGTCAGTGTGAACGAGACATCAGTGTGTGATTCACTGCTCATCACATGTGGACAGATTGTTTTGTGTTTCAGCTGTGACTTCATTTCCTCTGATGACTCACAATGTGTCTCCATTAACACACACACACAGACACACGCACACTCACACACACACACACACACACACACACAGACACAGACACACTCGCGTACACGATCACTGCGGGCCATCAGATGTCAGGGAGGAAATTTACAATCACTCAGTGTAATGACTCATGAGAGATTCATGACCGCTGTGCCGCTTCAAAAACAAAACATTTACAGTCAGATTATAGGGGAATATTATCATCTCTGTGCACGAATACACCTGCTCTAATGACACCAATCTACGCACACTCAAACACACAAGTACAGTGCATAAATCACACTTGACAAATGAAGCCCCGTCACTGCATCAGATATGAAGTAGAAGTTCATCTGCTGCAGTGAATCAGTCTTAAAGTTTGAGATGAGTTCAGGTTTTAGAGTCCGTTCACACCACAAATGATACACGTGTCTTGCTTGACTTGTGCTTCCACCCACCGTTATTGCAATGTTTTACTTGAGATATGCTTTCATTTCTGCCGTTTGGAATGCAGTATGTATATTAGATGCACAAAACTCACATATGGACAGACTTTCACCTGCGCTTTGTGTTCGTTGCCCTGAAGCGCGATCGCGGCTGCGGTTAAACGCACTTGCATCTCTGAATACTTTTATGATACGAAATTGATGTAAACACAGTTAGCTATGTTTTCAGAACAGGACAAAACATCTGATATGTCGAGATGGATCTGTGCATTAGTGTGAATGCAGCTTATTAAAGCTGCCACTGTCTATGTTCTCATCAATAATCAAACAGCAATAATGCTGAGGAAAAAAAAACAACCCATAACTAGGATTGTCTGTAAACTTTCGGATACTTAAAGCACTCTCAGGGTGTGTTCACACTTGTAGTTCGGTTCGTTTGGTTCATTTGGTCCGGACCAAAAAGGAAAATGATACATTTGGTCCTGGTCCGCTTAGTGTTCACATTGGCATTTTTGACAGCGAACCTAAAGACACCGAACCTAAAGGCATAGTGATACGTTCACAACCTGATTGGTCGGCTTGAATGACGTATATAACACCCCAAACAAAAGATGCGTTAGACTTATAGACTTAAACACTTAAAGTGTATGATATCAAAGCATCTATTAACCGATTGGTCAGCTCAGCGCCACTTTAAGTCGAACACACCTAATGCAGTCTGCTGGACTAAGCGCGCTCATTCTTGCGTGTACATATATTTTTATTTTCACCACCTGCAAACTCTCAAGGAGCTCATAAAAGGCACTTTACCTCATCGTTGCTCCACGTTTGCCCTCTGCTCATTTTGTTTTGGTTACACCGCATCGTCAAATCATGTCGCATAGCGTCGCATCTTGTCATTACTTCCTGTTTTTGGTTCGTTTAGAAGTATTTGGTCCGTGTTGTGTTCATATTTCATTCGAACTGCAACAGAGTTCGTTTGGAAGCGGATCGAGACCCATCTCGGTCCGCTTGTTTGGTGCGCACCAGGGTTCGGATGTCAGCGTTTGTAATGACTCATGAGAGATTCATGACCGCTGTGCCGCTTCAAAAACAAAACATTTACAGTCAGATTATAGGGGAATATTATCATCTCTGTGCACGAATACACCTGCTCTAATGACACCAATCTACGCACACTCAAACACACAAGTACAGTGCATAAATCACACTTGACAAATGAAGCCCCGTCACTGCATCAGATATGAAGTAGAAGTTCATCTGCTGCAGTGAATCAGTCTTAAAGTTTGAGATGAGTTCAGGTTTTAGAGTCCGTTCACACCACAAATGATACACGTGTCTTGCTTGACTTGTGCTTCCACCCACCGTTATTGCAATGTTTTACTTGAGATATGCTTTCATTTCTGCCGTTTGGAATGCAGTATGTATATTAGATGCACAAAACTCACATATGGACAGACTTTCACCTGCGCTTTGTGTTCGTTGCCCTGAAGCGCGATCGCGGCTGCGGTTAAACGCACTTGCATCTCTGAATACTTTTATGATACGAAATTGATGTAAACACAGTTAGCTATGTTTTCAGAACAGGACAAAACATCTGATATGTCGAGATGGATCTGTGCATTAGTGTGAATGCAGCTTATTAAAGCTGCCACTGTCTATGTTCTCATCAATAATCAAACAGCAATAATGCTGAGGAAAAAAAAACAACCCATAACTAGGATTGTCTGTAAACTTTCGGATACTTAAAGCACTCTCAGGGTGTGTTCACACTTGTAGTTCGGTTCGTTTGGTTCATTTGGTCCGGACCAAAAAGGAAAATGATACATTTGGTCCTGGTCCGCTTAGCGTTCACATTGGCATTTTTGACAGCGAACCTAAAGACACCGAACCTAAAGGCATAGTGATACGTTCACAACCTGATTGGTCGGCTTGAATGACGTATATAACACCCCAAACAAAAGATGCGTTAGACTTATAGACTTAAACACTTAAAGTGTATGATATCAAAGCATCTATTAACCGATTGGTCAGCTCAGCGCCACTTTAAGTCGAACACACCTAATGCAGTCTGCTGGACTAAGCGCGCTCATTCTTGCGTGTACATATATTTTTATTTTCACCACCTGCAAACTCTCAAGGAGCTCATAAAAGGCACTTTACCTCATCGTTGCTCCACGTTTGCCCTCTGCTCATTTTGTTTTGGTTACACCGCATCGTCAAATCATGTCGCATAGCGTCGCATCTTGTCATTACTTCCTGTTTTTGGTTCGTTTAGAAGTATTTGGTCCGTGTTGTGTTCATATTTCATTCGAACTGCAACAGAGTTCGTTTGGAAGCGGATCGAGACCCATCTCGGTCCGCTTGTTTGGTGCGCACCAGGGTTCGGATGTCAGCGTTCACACTTACTCAAACGAACCGCACTAACAGAGCAATCGCACCAGGGTTCGTTTTAATTGAACCAAACATGACAAGTGTGAACACACCCTCAGATACTGAAAGTACTTGCAATTGTCTTTTTCACCCTTTATTACTTTATATTTGCTTGTATGTTTTGAAGCTATATTTAGTTGGTTAAATTCTTAACAATTTTTCTGATTAATTATTAATTTGTAATTATTTTAAAAAGTAGCCTGCTTATATAATTTAATAAAAATGCACAAAATAATTGTGATACAATCATGATGCATCGTGATATCAAATAGTTGACATGATAATCGTAATCTAATCGAATCGTGAAACCAGTGACGATTCACAGCCCTATTCAGGATCGACACGCACCTGTGCCGATGAGTAGAGTCTCCTCTGGTTCTGTGTGAATCCGCTCTGGCTGGTGTTAGTGTTGGTGTGAATCGATGGCCTCTCGCCCGCATCGGCCCCGGTCGAGCGCTCCGGATGCCCCAGACAGCACAGGCCACCCTGCGCCAGCTCCATCTCGATCTCCGCGTCCATCTCCGCGTCCTCTTGCGCCTCTTTATTGGAGTCGTCCAGGTGCTTCATCAGCACGGCCACCACCACGTTAATCAGGACGAACTGAGCCGTCAGAACGAAGCTGACGAAGTACATGGGCGAGATGATCTGCAGGCTGGAGTTACACGAGTAGCTGTCGCCCGGCGGACACTCGCGCAGCGTGTCCTGTGAGCAAAGACACACTAATAACTAACGATTGTCCAGTTCTGATCATTTCATCCTCACCAGTGCAAAACGACTAAAAGGGAAACCACGAAATCAGCTCAATATCTCTCAAGCATCACAGCTGTTGGTCGCACTGCATAGTGTCCCATCTGGCGCTGTTTCACATATTGTCAGTCTTTGCTTCAGGCGAGACACTACAGTTTTTCCAGATCTTACGGCATCCTCCCGGAGCTGCTTCCAAGTACAACTGTTGGCGCAAGCTAGATTAAAGTGATTATTACATTTTGAATATGGATATTTTTCTTACAAAAATGCATCGATTCGCTACAGGAGGCCTTTGTTCACCCCCCGGAGCCATGTGAGACACTTTTTATTATGGACGCATGTGCTTTATTTCACTTCTTTTGGACTGATGCACTGCAACCTCCGCTGACTGCCATTAAACAGCTTGAAAGATCAAAGACCATTTTTAATATAACTCCGACTGGATTCGTCTGAAAGAAGAAAGTCATATACACCTAGGATTGCCTTGAGGGTGAGTAATTCATGGGCTAATTTTCATTTTTGGGTAAACTAACCTTTAAGTGTTTGTTTTACTACACTGTATTTATTTTCATCAGTAGATTTCAGGGGTTTTTTATCCATACTGGAAGGCTGTGAGTTTTTTCTCCACTTCAGCAGCAGTTAATCGAACCAAACTTTATTTTTATTCCTTTGAACTTTGAAGTTTTATTCCTATCTATTAAACTTTATTATGATTCCTATCCATATTTTGAAAGGTTTTACCTGGTTTGTTCATGCATCATTCACCTGATATATATTTAACATTGTATTCCTAAAAACAAGGTGAAAATGTATTTGTTTTCTGTCTGTTGACAGTATTTTCTGATTTATGGAGCGATAAAAAGAGAAATCTCAAATGTAAAGTATTACGATCAGTGGTGGCTCATAGATATTAAAATAGAGGAGGCACACTAAACTGCAGCGATCCCTACTCTGACGTGTTTTTTTTTTCAACTGCTCAATAAAAGCCTTCTTTTGGTCACGTTTATGTACGAAAATGACATGTTTACTACAAGACAAATGCATCCTCCTGTCCTTTAAAGCAGCAAAGGTGTCTATGACTCGTAGAACACACCTGTCTTCTTCAGTTCATCAATTAAGGCTTATTCGTCATCAATTAAGGTCAGCCACTATAAAACAGCACATTCGGCCGTCTAATGAAGATGGTTTTATGTCCTGCTTAGGCATGGGCCTTCCTTCATTTTTTATTTTTAGCTGCTGCTCAAAAGGGAGCTTTGAAAATGTGTTGGTGATTAAATATTCAATATCTCTTCATGGTGACTGGTTGATAAACCAAGGGAAGTTAGCCTCCTTCTTGGATTTTTATCCATTATTTCTATATTTAAACCAATTAGAAATAGAGCCGCTCTGCTGACTAAGTCAAATACTCAATGGTGATTGGTTCATTTTTAATCAATGGAGGCCAAAGTCTCCAGCTATGGATTGTGCTTCACTCCTGTCTTTCTCCAGACATCCATGTGGAAGAGCAGCAGTAAAACACATGGGATTCCAACTTCAGTAATATGTTATGGTTTGCAACGGTGAAATTACAAGGAATACACATTCTGAACTTTTGAGAAGGCTGTGCCTCCCCTGAGGAGCTGCCACTGATTATGATATCTATTAAGTTAAATTTTTACACTATTCACCTGTGATGTCTTGTCTTAATTCAGCATAATGCAGCAAAATTATTAATCAATGCAATCTTTACAACTGTTTATCAAGCAGCACAACATCAATTACTCACCTATTAGTGAAAAGCAAATAAAGAACTATTGTTGGAGGAAGAAGAAAAACTGCACTCCGTTTACAGTGACTGAATGCAGCTGATTTACTGTCTGTAGTTTGGGGTTTGTGTTCATGTAAAGGCTCAATGACAGCAGCATGAGCTCTACCTTCATGATGCCGTTCCAGTTATCTCCTGTAGACACCTGGAAGAGAGTGAGGAACGCCATGCCGAAGTTTTCAAACGTGGCGTGACGACTCATGCCTTCACACGGGTATTCAACATTACACACTGAAACACAGACACACAGAGAGACATGAAATGTGACAGAAATAACAGCAAGATTTAAAAATATTCAAGAATCTCATGAAGTAATCACATTTTATTTTAGTTGCTTCATATGTATTCATAATGCTCACCAAGGCTGCAATTATTTGTTTAAAAACAAATACATTTTATTGCAATTTAATATAGCAGTTTTCTATGTGAATATCTGTTAAACTGTAATTTATTTCTGTGATGCGCAGCTGTATTTTCAGCATCATTACTCCAGTCTTCAGTGTCACATGATCTTCAGAAATCATTCTAATATGCTGATTTGCTGATCAAGAAACATTTCTGATTATTATCAATGTTGAAAACAGTTGTGTTGATGAATATTTTGTGGAAACTGTGATACATTTTATTTTTCAGGATTCACAGATCAATAGAAAGTTCAAAAGAACAGCTTTTATTTGAAATAGTAATCTTTTGTCACATTATAAATGTATTTAATGTCACTTTTTCCATTTAATGCATCCTTGATAAATAAAAGTATCTTTTTTTTTTATTAAAATGATGCATATGCAAACAGATCATTAGGTGCTTTAGGAATGAAAAGGATTGTTTTCTCTCACCCAGTTCTCCAAACAACTCGACACCGAGCGCAGCATAGATGAAGAACAGCAGAACAAAGAGCAAACCCAGATTCCCCACCTGAACAAAACACACACACACAGACAGACAGACAGACAGACAGACAGACAGACAGACACACACACACACACACACACATACATGCACACACACACACACACACAGACACACACACATGCACACACACAGACACACACACACACACACATCAACCCTACCCCTAAACCTACCCCTTACAGGAAACTTTGTGCTATTTCAGATTTTCAATAAACTTAATTCTGTATGATTTATAAGCTTTTGTACCCGTGGGGACCACAATTTAGGTCCCCACCGTGACACGAGTCCCCATGAGTCTGTGTGTAGTCAGGTTTAAGTCCCCACCAAGACACACACACACACACAGACACACACACACACACACATACACATACACACACACACACATGCACACATCAGCAGTGTTTGTGTATCCGTCGTGAGGTGCCGAGCTCATCTCCAACACTAAAGCAGCCTTCAATACTCAGAATGAGGTTTGTGCTGGTCATGCGCTCACAGCTGCTTTATTGCTTATATTCAAGGTTAATTCACTTCCATTAGACGTGCCGGAAGCCCATCTGAGCCCGGCGAGAGCTCGAGAAAACAAACGCTTATTCGCATTATTCCTCACATACACTTTACTCAAACGCACACAGTGGTTTTATATAGATATAGATACTAAATCGCATGAATTAAGTTACTATTGACACATTTACAGGACTGAAGTGTGATCATCGGCGCAGTTAATCATGTGAAAGGAGGTTTGTAGATCGACGCCATCTGTTTAATGTGTTTGTGTCAGGCGCTCACAGCCGTGTTGAACACTCAATGACTCTTGAAATGACGTGTTGAGAGCATGTCTAACACTTCATTCACACGCCAGACGCTTCTCTGCAACTTTAGAACTGAATGTTATTGTGTAGATGCTGAAATCAGATCTGTCTGCTGAGACAGTCATCTTTGATATGCATATTTCTAAGGCTCTAAGTGATAAACATGATCAAAACTTTGCTGTTAAACCCGTTTCACACTCAATTTACTGCATGTCTTCTGTCGTCTGATTGATAGTTTAGAGTGTTTTATCCAGTCAAAGCTCTTTTAGTGTAATTGTAGAAACGTCCCGCTTCAGCTGGAGCTTCACGAGTCTTTCTGCTCTCAAATCTTGGCTGATTTTTATCAAGTAAACGTCAGAATAACTGCAGTCATATTTCCAGTGTGTACCTGTGGTAACGCCTGCACCACGGTATCGAGCAGCGCTCTCATTCCTGTGGCCATCTTCAACAACTTCAGAACTGTGAAATTGAGACAAAAACACACTGAATGTCACGGGAGAGACAGAAACACCTCAGAGAAGTTCAGTCGGATTCTCTCTAAATGAAGATCACACAGAATCTGAATTCCGGCTTCACTACTGCTCACACACTTCTGTTGCTCTGTGTTGTGCTTTCAAAATGATTTCTCGTTTCATCTCAATAGTGACTAAAATGCTCAAATGCTCCAAAACAGACTCCAGCGCTGGAATACATCAGTCAGATCACAGTGCATTACCTCACCAACGCCATTTAGTTTATGCCCTTCAAACAGACTTTTTATTCATTTAATTCATTTCTACAATCAAAAAATATTGGTGTAAGAGACATTTCTAGTAAATTTAGTAACACTTTGCTTAAAGCCTTTATACATGATATATTCAAAAATATTTAAATGCATTAATTACACCCTGTAATGCACTGAATGATTTCATGAGTAATTGTAACCACAATTATAATACATTTTACAATGTATCTATTTATTGTTACATATATGCATTGAATATAATGCATTAAAACACAACAAAATATCAATATCAGGTGTAACAAGGAATATGCAATTATAATGCATTTTAGCTTTGGATACAATTATTTATGAAAGATGCAATGCATTACAACATACATTTAAAAAAATGTACCTTTATAATACATTATACATAAAAGCTTAAAGTGTAACCATAAATTTAACAAATAATTACAAAGAAATGTGAAGTAAATGGGATTTTTTTAAGCACGAATTAAATAGTATTTTCTTGTAAAATATAATCCAACAATTTTTATTTTATTTAATATGAAAAAAACTTTTTCTACAGTGTAAATTTTAATATATTATATTTTTTAGAATTACTGATATTGTTATTTTTTCAAAATATTTTAATTGGTAGTCCTTTTCTGTCCATCAGGTGGTCTCACATTATAAATTATTAAAAGTGCATGGATCCACGTGAAACACTAACTAAACACTACTAACCTCCTCAGTCAATTACTGTCGTTCTAGGTCCAAATTGCATTTAATAGACAGAAGCTCCTAAGGTTTTCCATCTTATTGCATAAGTGATTTTAAAATGTATTTTTCACGTTTTTATCTCTGTATAAACGAGCGTGCTGACCGCGGGCGATGCGCAGGACCCTCATGATGCGGATGATGGTGGGATTGATCGGGAGCGAAGCGCTTATTTCAATCTCCTCCAGAGTGATTCCCATCACAGACAGCAGCACGATGGCCAGATCCAGCTGATTCCATCTGAGGAGACAGAAAGCTGATCACAGCGGAGATCCTCTGGAAGCGCGGCTGTGTGTCGTTTCAGATGCTGCTCACCTGTCTTTCAAGAAGCGTCTGAAGCCGAACGCGACGAGCTTCAGCATGGTCTCCACCACAAACGTGGAGCTGAAGAAGTAGTTGCAGTATTTCAGCGCCGTCTCCAACGACTGAGAGAAACCAGAGAGAAGAAACTCAACGCTCATTAACAGATGTTCTGTTCACTCTGATTACAGATGATGCTCAACACACGAACACCAGCAGGATTAATGTTGTAACTTAAATAAAACATTTTTAAAAAATATTTCAGCTAGTTGCCAAGGCAACATTTCTCATGAATACATTAATTTAAATTAATGTAAAACTGAAATTAGTTATATAAACATTTAAAAAAAAACTATTAAAAATGATAACAACACAATGAAATTACAAAAATTTCTAAATTGAAATGAAAACATAAAATATACAAATAAAA
This sequence comes from Sinocyclocheilus anshuiensis, assembly GCF_001515605.1. Classification (NCBI taxonomy): domain Eukaryota; kingdom Metazoa; phylum Chordata; class Actinopteri; order Cypriniformes; family Cyprinidae; genus Sinocyclocheilus; species Sinocyclocheilus anshuiensis. The sequence continues at coordinate 612,763 of NW_015552636.1, read as the reverse complement.
ACTGATTCTAAACTGATACTAAAATAACTAAACCCATAAAAATAAAAACATTAAAATAAAAAAATAAAAAATAATGAAATTAAAAATGTCATAAAATTAAAATTGAATAAAATAAAAATTATTTGGACATGTTTAAAAATAAATAAATAAAAAACAACAAAATTATTAAATCTTTAACTAAAATAAAAAATGTATGTATATATATATATATATATATATCTGTTTAGGTAATTATACACACAAACAAATATGTTTGTGTATAGATAGATAGATAGATAGATAGATCAAATACCTATACCTAGATATTATTTACCTATCTTCTTACTGTTTAAAACTATAGCTTATAGCTTGCTGAAGGTTGTTGGGCATGATATTTATTGTGGCAATCAGAACAACATGAAGGCAAGTAAATGACAGAATTTTCATTTATTTGGTGAACTGTCCCTTTAAGTCTATTTTCTTCATTTCACCTACACCAGTGTCACGCCATATTTTAGCACTCTAGGACTGAAATGTCTTTTTTGAGAATGCTTGGAAAGCAGAGTAAAGTTTCTAGGGCAGAAGGTTCTTTAAAAGGAGGCCATGGGTGTTTTTTCTCCTTCTCAATTTTCTGTCCTGTATTGAAATAGTGCTGCTCTGGTATGGGCCATTGAGGGCGAGGACAGACTCTCCCAGGTGGGAGAAAAGCGATGTGTCCCAGAACATATGAAATACAGAAATATGAAGGCTTGTAGAATTTGCTCTTAATGATACTTGCTGTGAAATTATATATATATATAAAGATAAAAACTAATTCAAAATATGAATAAAATCTATAATAGTATCTCCAATGACACTAAAATAACATTGGATCCCGACCAATCAATCAAAGCGAGTGTGCAAGCAGCTGATTGGCTGCGGGTCATGTGACAGTGCTGCTCACCTGTGGTTGGTTGTAGTGCTCCAGGCTCATGGTGACCACATTGATGCAGATGATGAGGGTGATGAAGAGGTCCAGATAATGACTGGTGCAGAACGAGTGAATCATCCGCCGAACGCGACCGTACGAGGAGTAATACGGCAGCCGCTGGGCCTCTGAACACAACCACAGCGCTTATTACTATCATCATCATCACCTGCACTGCTGATGCTTTGACAGGAACACACGCTGATCTTTCACTGACAGAGTGATGGATGGATGTAAATGAGGGCTGCCCTGAGATGATGGAAGGATGGAAAAGGAAACAATGGGGTCAGTGCTGATGAATGTGGCCCAGGATCTCAGGAGAAGAAGAACGAGGAGGAACACGAGAGATAAACGAGAGAGAGCAGCAGACGACACGGGAAGATGAAGAATAATAACAGAAGAGAGCGAAAGAGATGAAGACAAATGAAGAAGAAGAGAAGCAAACGATGGAGAATAGATGAGAAACTAATGAGACGCTCAAACTCGCGGTCTTTCCAGTGCATTATATGTACACTGTAAAAAATGACCGTGAATTTAACGGTAAAAGACTGTAAAAATGCTACAGTAAAAACCTGTTAAATGGTTAACGGTAAATTCCCCTACTATATACGGTGAAAAACTGCATTGGACATTACATGTATTGGACATAAATTTTACGGTAGTATACCGTTTTTGGAAGTGGAAAAACACCGTATAATTTACAGTGAATAACCGTAAATTAACATTCCCAGAATTCGCTGCGTTACATTTCAGATTTGATGTTTTTTTGTTGTTGAAATAACTGTTTCTTCTTAGTTTTTTCTTATCACTTTTGTATATTAGGGTTGTGTGTTACACCTAATGTTGTTAAATGAATGTTTATTGCATTATTTCAGTTTCATGTCCATGATGGTGTTTAGCGTTTGTGTGAATCACGCTGTGCACCTTCTATATATGTTATTATTTAAAAGCTGCTTGTGATGGGCTTTGGTTCATCATGTGACTTTCTCATCACCTACTGCATTTGGTGGTTATCAGTGTATTACAAAGGTGCAAAACAGATTTCAGTACTTCAATAGGTTGGTATATTAACATTATATCAGTTAATGAAATTACGGTATTTAACTGTAAATTTAAGTTAAAACCGTAAAACCTAAAACGTTGCTACCGTATTTTTACGGTAAAATTCCGGCAACCGCACCTGCCGTTTTTTACCGTAAATTTTACGGATTTTTTTTTTACAGTGTAGGGTCTTACTGCGCCTCCTCTTCTCCATGCGCTTCAGCCGCTTCTCCTCCCTCCGCCGCGCCTCCTCCACCTCCTGATGCTGCCGGCACTTGTGGAAGTTCTCCACCACCACACCAACAAACATGTTCAAGACGAAGAAACTGACGATCAGCAGGAAGGAGATGAAGTACAGCAGCATCCAGGGGTTGTTATTGATGACGGGCTGAACACAGACACACAGTTAAAACACTCAACGCTGATAAACACTGCTCAACACAGCCTAAATATTAAATATAAAGAAGAAGAGTTTGTTTTTTTATAAGAATTTATTAGCTTTATTCATCAAGGACACATTGAACCGATCAAGACATTTATAATGTAACAAAAGCTTTCTATTTCAATAGAAATGAATTATAATAATATCTCAGTTTTACTGTATTTTTGCTCAAATAAATGCAGCCTTGGTGCGTAGAAGAGACTTATTTCACAAACATTAGGATTCTTTTAAATGTGTAAACACGCGTGCGTGTGTGTGTGTGTGTGTGTGTGTGTATGAGTGTGTGCGTGCATGCGAGTGTGTGTGTGTGTGTGTGTGAGAGAGAGTGTGTGTGAGTG
>NW_015552636.1:603730-609692 GCF_001515605.1 Sinocyclocheilus anshuiensis | reverse complement strand
TCTTCAGTGTCACATGATCTTCAGAAATCATTCTAATATGCTGATTTGCTGCTCAACAAACATTTCTGATTATTACCAATGTTGAAAACAGTTGTGCTGCTGATTTTTTTTTTATATTGTGTGTGTCTGTGTGTAAGTGTGTGTGACTGTGTGTGTGTCTATGACTGTGTGTGTGTGTGTGTGTGTGTGTGAGAGTGTGAGTGTGAGTGTGTTTCTCTACCTGCTGGTCAATCCCGACAGCGTCCAGCCCGTGGTACATGATATTTACCCAACCATCTTTAGACGCCAACACAAACAGTGACATCAGAGCCTGAAATAGAGAACCACCAAACAAACACACAGCAGATCATCAGCTGCAGGAAGTCAAGATCACATTCATTTCCTCCACAGGACTGAACTGATAGAGCAGATTTCTAAAGCTAACGAATAAATCTCTCCTGACAGAGAACCATGAGCTTGCTGATAGTGAGTCGGACAGTCAGCGTGAGTTTAACTTGAGTTTAAAAACAATACTTAACGAAACAACTCATAATCCTGAGGAGATGCACTCAAGATTATTACCATGGAAATGAAAATCATGATAAAACCACTCAATATTTTGAAAACACTCTCACGATGCACCATGAATAAGTTCTCTGCAATCTATAACCACTTATATTTTTTGTATGAATGTGAATATAGAACAGATTAAAATGTAAATATGTTCTTTTAAACTTGCACTGTAAATTCTGGAACATAAGTCTTGTTTTATTCTGAACACTGTTCGATTTAAAGGACTTCTTGTGGAGTGAGAGGAACTAAAATATGTTTATAGTGTTCATAAAGTCTATAAATGTTTCTTTTTTATTTTATTTTATTCATTTATTTTTCTGAATGTAATAATAAACTGTCAAATTATCAGTTTTGTCCCCCTCTCAACGATGCAATTTTGACTAGATGCAATTGTAGTTACGTTACTTATTTTCAAGAAAATATGGTACTTAGTTACTGTAAGTCATTAGTTATATATTCTACTGTTGTTGTGATTTTAACGGTGTCATTCACAATGCATCATGGGATAGTAATTCATACAAAGTAAGTTTTAATACACTGTCTGTATCTTTGTCATTTTTGACAACAACTTTTTTATACAATTTTCTTTCTTCAAATGAAAGAGTGTAATGTTCAGATCTGGCTGGTTTGGTTCATGGCTTAAAACTCTTTATTGGAGAATATTTTGTAATGTTTATGGAGGAAAAGAATGGGAAAACAAAGACTTCAGGAAGCAAACGCGTCCGCCACCAGCTTCAGACCCGGAGCTCGACTGATCACCCTGAGAAACCGTGAAGAACCGAGTCACAAACACACAGAACCACACTGGACCTATAGACAGTCAACCTCAGAGACTCAAAACGGCCCTAAATAAATTCAATACAATTCACATAAAGAAAAAAAAATGGTAAAACAGTAAACCATGAGTAAAACACATGACTTTTAAAGCTGCATTTTTTTAACATTTGTATTTTACTAAATCTGAATTTTACAGTATATTATAGTTATTGTTATAGTTAAATATATACATTTTATTTAAAACATTTTTTTCTGTGCTTTCCTGAAGCTCAAGCATTAGATGATGGCTTTAGCAACTGCAAGACTATGGGATCGATTCCCAGCAAAATTCACATTTGAGAACTGATAAAAATGTAATCACTTCAAATAAAAGTGTCTGCCAAATGCATACATGTAAATACACATAATTTTAATAACAACATAAAAATAAAAAATAAAAAAATTTTTAGTTCTGTGTAGCTGCTTTGAAATTTCTTGTCTTTTTGCCACTGTAATAATGTCTCTAACCAAAAAAAGATTGTCAAATATTGTTCGGTTAGGAATACAATAAGACTGATCGTTGTGAATAACGGTTTCTATACAGTTCTTCAATCTGTTGGTTAAAGCTTTTGAAAATATTTTGAGATCAACACACAGCAAGGAGACAGGGCGCCAGTTCTTTAAACAACCAAGGTCTCCTTTTTTGGGGATCAAAGTTAAAACTGCTCTCCGGCAGCTTAGAGGAAGGATCTCTTTTTCAGTACTTTCCACCAAAACATCATAGAAGTCCTGACCAATTAAGTTCCAAAGAGCCTTATAAAACTCGGCTGAGAGACCGTCCAAACCAGGTGACTTTCCAGGATTCAATTCCTGAACAGCTCTCGAAAGTTCAGCCATTGTTAAAGGACTCTCAAGATCCATCTTATCCTTCTTTGATAATTGTGGTAAGTCACTCAGAAGTACGTCAGCTTCTGCTCCATTACAAGGCTCTGCACGATATAACTCTTCATAAAAAGAAAGAGCAAAAGAGTTAATTTCCATTTGTGTTGTTGATACTCTTCCATCTGGGATTTTCAGTTGATGAAGATGCTTATGCGCTCTTGTTTTTTTTTCAAGTCCAAAGAAAAAAGCAGTAGGAGAATCCATATCATTTAGACGAGTGAACTTTGCCCTTAAAAGGGCAGTTTTGCCTTGTTCCTCCGCTAAATTGCGTAGAAGAAATTTATTCCTTTCAAAAGAGTCAGTGGAAATAAAGCCTGTAGTATTATGACTGCTTGGTCCAAGAATTTCTTCTTCAAGAGCTTTCATTTTCTCTAGTAGGGCACTCCTGCTATGTGCAGTAAACTGCTGACAAAAAATCCTAATCTGTACCTTGCCCACGTCCCACCATTGACTTAAAGATGGGAAATTTACTCTCTCCTCTCTCCAAGAATTCCAAAAAAGGTGAAAAGTGTGAATAAAGCAGTGATCCTGAAGTAACCTGTTATCAAAGTGCCAGAGTGATTTATAAGATTTAGTGGACTCAACAGAAATAGCCATAGAAATATAATGATGATCTGAGAGAAAAGTAGGCGAAATAGAATTTCTAAAAAATCTTCCCCTATTACATGCTTCAGTATAAAAACGATCAAGCCTAGCTCCAGACATATTATTTAAGTTAAGAAGCGTTTGAGAGAGGCGGGGCATAGAGGACCTACAATAATGTACAGTATTTGAAAAATAATGTGTTTTTTGAACATTAAAGCATGTCAACATATTCTGTTACACCAAATACAAAAAATAATGATCTTTAAAAAAGCATCATATGACCCCTTTAAAAATAAGTTTGTGTGTACACTTTTTGTTGAGTATCATATTTGATATATCAGGCTTTTATGGCTCATATAGTCTGATATAGTGAGGGCGTGAAAGAAAAAACAGCACAATTTTATTCAGAGATTCAAACTGAGCAAAAATATGAAGAAAGAAAGGCTCCTCAGAAGATGTGAGATGTTCTGGAGGCTTGTGAAGATCATTCCTCCGCTGAGGAACAGTGAAAGTAAAGCTTCTGGAAACAAACGCTCCTCAAAAGATCCTGAGGATCAGATTTGAGACTCTAAAACATGATTGATGGAGAATCGAGTAAAGCTGAGCTGCTTCAGTCTGGAAATATGACTGCAGTTATTCTGACGTTTACTTGATAAAAATCAGTCAAGATTTGAGAGCAGAAAGACTCGTGAAGCAGCAGCTGAAGCGGGACATTTCTACAATTACACTAAAAGAGCTTTGACTGGATAAAACACTCTAAACTATCAATCAGACCACAGAAGACATGCATTAGACCTGAGTTTGCTGACATCTGTGCAATCGGAATAGATCCCTCATATTGAATTTGTGCTGAAATATCCGAGTTTGATGGACATGTGACCTTTGATATTGAGAACTAAAGATATGTGGAGTGATTTCTTCTTTCTCAAGTCTTCTATTCTACCTCTGTATGATTATACAGTAAGTTTGGTGTTATTTTCTGCTGCTGTCTGCAGTGTATCAAGAGCAGACCCGCGCCAATACAGTGGAAGAACGCTCTGTTCTGATAGCATCATCAGAGCTTTTACCGCGGTAAGGCCTGACAGGTACAGAGAGAGAGAGAGAAAGACCTGCTGCGCTGCGTTTGAAGCAGATTTCACCTCAGAGACAGAAAGCTACAGGACACCGACAGCCTCCCTGATGCTTCAGAGCTGGACTAGAACAAACTCCACTAACCGCACAACAGTCAGAGTGTGCTTTATACTGGAGACTATTTACTAGAGTGTTCTCCCAGCATGCACAGCGACAGTCTCCAGTGCTCTCATTGGCTCATTTGCTAATAAGGCTGATTTTAAAATGATCTAAACGAGCTAAATAATCAGTGTGAGTGTGTGTGTGTGTGTGTGTGTGTGGGTGTGTGTGCGTGTGTGTGTGTGAATGAATGCATTTTCCCAGTCAAACACAATCAGATTATGTGTTTTCTACAGAAACAACAGCTGAAACAACAGAATCAGTTCAGTGTCACTGACCACCAAGACTTATTTATTTTGATTGCTGCACCAGCAACTATGCCTGTTTTCATGGCAAGATCAATGTATTTTAAAATAAATAGTGATAGCATTTTATTTGTCACTTCCCCTGGACACGTCTCGGAAATTAACGGGGGCTTGGGGCAAATGTTCTATTCTATCTACTTATTTTCTTTTTTTTTATTATTATAAAAAAAATTACCCTCTGATACTAGCATTCTCTCTTTTGTCCTATTGTTTTGAATTATTTTTATTTAAAAAAAAATGACCATCTAACATTACCTAGTCTTTTTCTTTTCTATCTACTTGTTTTCTTTTTATTTATTATATTTTTAAAAACCCTTGCTATGTATACTGCATTAGGCTAACTGAGATCTGTCACAGCACTTACATATCATTGCTCTTTTGTTGGTTTTGATTGCTTCTATTGTCCTCATTTGTAAGTCGCTTTGGATAAAAGTGTCTGCTAAATGATTAAATGTAGACGTAAAAACGCCACAAAAAATGCCCCTGTACAATCACAATAAATGTATTTCAACTGTCACAAAGTGGAAAAAAATTAAATGGAAAAGTGTTGATTGTGGTATTAACATCACATCTGCTCGTGTTGCACCATATTTATTTTTACACGTTTTTACAGCATTGTGCATTACAACCAATCACACACGAATCCATTGAGTTTATGAATGCAGCGGCCAATCAGATGCGTTCAGATGAGTCATCGCTGAAACACCAGAATTTTGCTGAGTGTGTGCTCTCTCTGACTGAATTCTCTCATCATCAACAAAGTGCAGATGTATGTGTTATGTAACTAGAGATTCATTCATTATACAGCGCAGACAGCTTCACCGATTATAACAGGAATTTTCTGAGAGTGCTTTAACTCACGCTAGACTACAGTCAATGATGTGATAATGTAAATGTTCTTTCATCACTTTCTGTATATAATTTATTCACTGTTTGATCAACTGTGAAATTGAAAGCATTATAATTACAAATGTACAATGTTTTTATTCATTTGTGATCATGTTAAATACAAATTCAGTTGTATTAAAATATTTTATGACAAATCTATCCATATCTACTTGCCTAAACAGATGGGTTTATGATGAGCATAGTTATAGATTACACTCCTCTACACACTCATTACTACATGGTTGCTAGGGTGTTCTGGTGGTTGCTAGGGTGTTGATAAGTCTTTATGAGGGGTTTTGGAAGAGTGTTCTTGTCAGTTCATAATGGGGGTGTTCTGGTGGTGTTTTTTTTCCTGTCTGGAAGTACTTAGTGAATAGTGATATAAAGGAACCTATAAGAATATCAATGATGACTGACGTAGAGATCAGCAGAAGTAAATGTGAGATGCTCAGGTGAGCCGTTACCTTGACGGTCATCTCGGCCACAAAGATGGCAGTGAAAACGTAGTTGGAGATGGTGAGGAAGACTCGCTCCTGGCAGGAGAAGAGAGGAGACACTCAGACGGGGAACAGAAACAGAATGAATGTTACAGAAGCGGCGGCAGCAGCGAGAGCTAATGATACAGCAGCGCTAGGAATGAGACGCGTGACTTTTACAGCGGGGTGAAATATCCTATGATTATCCTGCTGGAAATGTCACATTCA
>NW_015552636.1:600458-603630 GCF_001515605.1 Sinocyclocheilus anshuiensis | reverse complement strand
AACCGCTTTCACTCAATCAACACCACTGAGACGCTACAGGACGAGCGCTTGCTAGCGCTCCACAATCAGAGCACATGCTGGGCTGTTTTGGGTGGTTGCTAGGGTGTTGTGATGGTTGTTAGGGTGTTGAAATGTTGTTAGGTGTTTTGTATTGTTGATACATAGTTGGTAAATTGTTCTTGTTGGTTGCTAATTGGTTGCTAGGGTGTTGTGATGGTTGTTAGGGTGTTGAAAAGTTGTTAGGTGTTTTTTATTGTTGATACATAGTTGGGAGAGTGTTCTTGTTGGTTGCTAAGTGGTTGTTAGGGTGTTGTGGGTGGTTGCAAGGGCATTGAAAAGTTGTTACTAGGCTGTTTTGCATTGTTGATACATAGTTGTGTTCTTGGTGGTTGTTAGGGTGTTGAAAAGTTGTTTCTAGGGTGTTTGGTATTGTTGGTACATGGTGGAGTGTTCTTGTTGGTTGCTAAGTGGTTGCTAGGGTGTTGAAAAATTGTTTCTAGGGTGTTTTGTAATGTTGGTACATGGTGGAGTGTTCTTGTTGGTTGCTAAGTGGTTGCTAGGGTGTTGAAAAATTGTTTCTAGGGTGTTTTGTAATGTTGGTACATGGTGGAGTGTTCTTGTTGGTTGCTAAGTGGTTGCTAGGGGGTTGAAAAGTTGTTTCTAGGGTGTTTGGTATTGTTGGTACATGGTGGAGTGCTCTTGTTGGTTGCTAAGTGGTTGTTAAGGTGTTGAAAAGTTGTTACTAGGCTGTTTTGTATTGTTAATATATAGTTGGTAGAGTGTTCTTGTTGGTTGCTAAGTGGTTGTTAGGGTGTTGGGAGTGGCTGCTAGGGTGTTTAAAAGTTGTTACTAGGCTGTTTTGCATTGTTGATACATAGTTGGTGTGATGTTCCTGTTGGTTGCAAAGTGGTTGTTAGGGTGTTGTGGGTGGTTGCTAGGGCATTGAAAAGTTGTTACTAGGCTGTTTTGTATTGTTGATACATAGTTGGTGGGATGTTCTTGGTGGTTGCTAGGGTGTTGAAAAGTTGTTTCTAGGGTGTTTGGTATTGTTGGTACATGGTGTAGTGTTCTTGTTGGTTGCTAAGTGGTTGCTAGGGTGCTGTGGGTGGTTGCTAGGGCATTGAAAATGTGTTACTAGGCTGTTTTGTATTGTTGATACATAGTTGGTGGGATGTTCTTGGTGGTTGCTAGAGTGTTGAAAAGTTGTTTCTAGGGTGTTTGGTATTGTTGGTACATGGTGTAGTGTTCTTGTTGGTTGCTAAGTGGTTGCTAGGGTATTGAAAAGTTGTTACTAGGGTGTTTGGTATTGTTGGCACATGGTGGAGTGTTCTTGTTGGTTGCCAAGTGGTTGTTAGGGTGTTGCAAGTGGCTGCTAAGATGTTGAAAAGTTGTTACTAGGGTGTTTTATAATGTTGGTACATGGTGGAGTGTAATTGTTGGTTGCTAAGTGGTTGCTAGGGTGTTGAAAAGTTGTAACTAGGGTGTTTTGTAATGTTGGTATATGGTGGAGTGTTCTTGTTGGTTTCGAAGTGGTCGCTAGGGTGTTCTGGTGGTTGATAAGTCTTTACTAGGGTGCATGACTGTTTTCAATGAGTAATACACATGTTCAGTTTAGTATGTTTAATATATTTTGAGAAAACATTGCATAAAACAAGATTTAGTTTTTTTATTTCTGTCTGATTGTAGGATGTGATGCTACACCGCCGTGATCTGTGCAGATCGTTCAGGTGGAATTAAAGCTGGAGTTTCCCATTGGTTTCTCCCGTGTGAAGCTCAAGCGCTGATGTGACAGTATTCATGCGGAGCTGCAAATCACTGTGTCACTCCTGCCAGATGAGACTGTGAAAGAGAGTGAGGAACCGTACCAGACTGCCCTGATGGATTCTGGGTCTCTCCAGAGCCACTGTGATGCAGCTGAGGAAGATGAAAGCCAGAACCACATAGTCAAAGAGCTTATGAGCGATGATCGTCTGACACAGCAGACGAAACCTGCAGAGAGACCGACAGAGAGACAGTTAGTCTTCAGTCCACCACTATTACTTTGTGTTTCTAGTCTGCTTTAGTTTTGATATTGTTGAGATCTTAAGGCTAACTGATGAAATTGTATCGTATGCTGCATAACAAAAATTAATACTAAAATGAATTTGTGGACATTTTTACTTTAATTAACTAAATAAAACAATCAACAATCACAGTCTATTTTGTTTTATGTGTCCTTTATTTGAAATAGTTCAAATAATAGTGCTACGATCTGCAAAGAGTATTAATGCTGATTATTTCACAGACATTCCTTCAAAAAGGATTAGCTGCCACTAAACACATCAAACAAAACTCCTGAAAAATCCTGGAGAGAAAACCTCAGAATATTAGATCATAAATCCTCCACACCACACATACACACACACACACACACACACACACATATATATACATATATATATATATATATATATATATGTGTATGTATGTATATATGTATGTATAAGTATTTATATATAGTATAATTAAATAGCATTTATAGACATATAAGGATTTAAATTCTTTTGAAATATAAAAGTTCCTAAAATGTCATTAAAAAATGCATTGCAGTTTGTGCAGTGATCACTAATGGCTTGTCCAAGCTCTTCACGCATCACAGGTTGCTGACCTCTGATATATCCAGTGACAAGTTCTTCACCCAAAGCATCTGCTTTATCCACACAATGTGATCTGCTCATATGAGTGCTGAAATGATCACATGCTGTGAAACAGGCCTGAGACTCTCAGCGGTCACATGTTTGCCCTTCTGCAGTCTCTGAGTAACTTCACGTGTGTGTTCTGTCATGTAGAGCGGCGTCTCTGATGGACTCTTCCCGCTATCAGCAGGACTCTAATCAGATCTGTGAGTCTAATTTAAACTCTGATTCTGATGAAGAACATCTGACAGACCACATGAGGAAAACCCATCCTGATGGGTCAATACAGACCAGACTCGACCAAACCAGATGCTTCAGAGCTCAGCAGAGCAGCAGGAGTCTGAGGCGGTAAGACGAGAGCCAGTGTGATACAGTCGATATACAGAGCTGTCTGAAGGGCGTTCAGACACGATACACAGCAGAGCGACTGCATTTCACACCAGATCAAGCATTACCCTAACAAACTGTACTTAAATTAAAATGTTTTCTAAGCTTAT
>NW_015552636.1:596454-599868 GCF_001515605.1 Sinocyclocheilus anshuiensis | reverse complement strand
TGAACTCTTTCCCTGCCAAACACAGAATTTTCAGTTTGGAGACAGATCTCTGCTTGTTTGCAATGCAAAGGTAAATAACTGATGTTTGAAATAAGTACAGCGTTTTCTTTACTCAAGACACACTATGTCTGTAAAGGCTAATGTTTTTTGTGTGTTTGAAGAGCGGAGAAGAGTCTTATTTGCCGCCTAGTTGCAGCCAACAGCCGATATACTTTTGAACGTTTTAAATATCCTGTGCATAGCGCTTCGTCTTTTACATCATGAGATTTTGGCCAAATGTATTAAACACAAGAAAAACTGAGCACCAATATAGCTGCAAAAAACTTTATAACCTGTAAGTTGATGAAAACACAGATCTCCGTCATTCCCTCGTCAAAAACTCCATTTGAGCATATTTTCATAAAATGTTAAGTGCAAGTGTCTGATCATAAATAAAGCCAAAGTACCAACTCCAAAGACTATAGAATTATATAATAAGAGACTTATAATAAGAAACACTGGTCTAGAATGTGCCGATCAAAAACACAGACAAGGAAGACGAAGAAACAAGCAATGCTTTTTTTAACTAAACCTACCTACATTCAAGTGTTGATTAAAAACAAAAGAATGCTTGAAGTTAGGATGAAATGGAAAATTAATTAAAAAATAATAATAACTTTGTTTAGAAGTAGAGTCTGTATTTTGCATGTTCAGAAATTCTTAAAACAAAATATTCTGGGGGCCATGGAATTTTAGAGAAAATCATCAAAACTGCTAGCGGGGAAAGAGTTAATATGATGTTTGAAATCAAGAGGCAGTAGAGATTTTCTCATTTTAGTATTTTTGATGCAAAACCTGTCAAAAATGACTATCTTCTCATTGTTCTATGTAAACCTCTTGAACACAGCAGATGTTAAACTGAAATCTGTTACGTGAATATTTTCATCACCCTCACCTTTTGAATTCACATTAGAATAAAGAAAATCTCTATATTTTTTTTTAAATAATTGAGAAACAATTAAAGTCATATGACATAAGTACAGTACTTTGTACTTTTGTCTACATGAAATTGCAATGGAGTAAAAATTATTATTTTTCATTGTAACTGAGTAAAAGTTCAAGTATTCACACAAGTATTTTAATAGAACTCAAGTAAAAGTACAGATTAATTGTAGTAATGAAGTAACACTGCACAAATACTTACACCTCTGAAAAACATAATTCAGTCAATCAGACTGACCGAACATTACACTGTTTAAACAGAATGAGAGTGTATGTGAGTTCATACTTGTTCTGAGGGGAGAATAAGTAAATGGACCAATCCTCTCTCTTCTCACACCAGTCCGGACGATAGACCTCCATCATCTTCTGGATACGGAAGCAGAGGCTCTGCGACACACACACACACACACACACACACACTCTGGTTATCTGAGATAAAGGCAACTCTTCCAATTTATTTTGAATAACAGTTTCATTTTCCCTGGGAGACGTTTCCAATAAACGGAGTAAAATATGAGGATTAACGCATCCGTATGACATCCATATTCATGTGAGCGGACAGCTGCTGTGACCCAGCAGAGTTTGGCTATTGTGTTTGCTGTTATTGTTCATAATGAGCTTCTTCATGTTGTTTATCCTCCACACACAAACACACATCTGTGAATCTACTGCTGCTGTATTTCACTTACAAGACGTTTATTAAACGCTAAAATGAGCAGAGATTCTCCTCAGACGTGACGATGTGCCGCTCAGCAGTGAATCGATCTAATGATACGCTCAAACTGATTCACAATAGCGTTTTTAAATCACTTCACTGAGAGGAAGAGCTTCCTAAAGGACCTTTAAAACTGTGAGAGATCGTCAGGCTCAGAGAGAATGTGTAACTTTATTCCACTTTTCATGTGCTGCTTCTCAGAGAAAATCATCTGAAATTAGCATAATGGATTCAACAGCAGAGCTGAGAGAACTGAACACTTACTGACCGCTGAAAGCAACAGCACATCTGTCTGTCCACCTCTCTAACCATCTATACGTCTATCTATCCGTCTATCGGCCTATATATCCACCTGTCTATCCATCTATGCGTCTACCTATCTGTCTATCTGCCTATCTACTTACCTGTCTATATGTCTATCCAACTATACGTCTGTCTATCCATCTATCTGCCTATGTATCTACCTGTCTGTCCATCTATACGTCTATCCATATATCTGCCTATTTATCCACCTGTCTATACATCTATACGTCTACCTGTCTGTCTACCTGCCTACATATAGACAGGTAAGTAGATAGGCAGATATACAGACAGGTAGACGTATAGATGTATAGACAGGTGGATAAATAGGCAGATAGATGGATAGACGTATAGATGGACACATAGGTAGATAGATAGGCAGATAGACAGATAGGTAGACGTATAGATGGATAGACAGGTGAATAGATAGGCAGAAAGATGGATAGATAGACATATAAATGGATATCTGCCTATCCTCCTGTCTATCCACTTATCTACCCATCATCCATCCATCCGTCTCTGCCCTTCCATCTGTCTACCTACCTATCTATCCATCCATCCATCCATCTATCCGTTAATCTGTCTGTCCATCCATCCATTTATTTATCTGTAGTGAAGAGGAACTCTTCCTCATTGTAAACATTAAGCCTTGACAACAAAACCTCATTTATAAGAAACACTTATAGCCGTTTTTAACAGGATGTTGTTCTGCACTCACATATTCTGTGTCTTCCTCCAGGTCGTGCTTGTCTTTGCGTGCGTTGAGCTGTGGATAAACCTCTCCCAGCAGCGTCCCCTGAGGGCCCGGGCCCTTCCCATTGCAGTCCTGGTGTTCGGCAGACACGCTCTTCTTCCGGACCAGCGGGGGGCACTGCAGGAGCTCAGGCAGCTCGAGTGATAGAGCGCGGCGGTGTCGGCGCGACAGGAATGGCGGGTGGGGCAGGAGAGACTCGTGTTCGGCGGGGTTCGAGTGAACGCTGCGGACCCGTAAGCTCCCCCCGATGACCCCTCCGGCCCTCAGGCCACGGGCGGAGCGACCCACGCTGTTCCAGCTACACCGCCGGCTCCAGGACGGCTGAGGGGGAGGACGCCCCCAGTGGTGGTAATGGGAACTGCGGCTGTGGCGCTACAGAGAAAGAAGGAAACTTGTTCACTCCTGGAGCCAGGTTTACAAAAATATTTTTAAAAGAGGAGTTAAGAAATTAAGTCCCTTAATTTCTGTCCCTAAGTGCAATTCTTGAAAAATTCTTAAGTAGTTCTCAAATATGAAACATTATTTTTTTACGTCCTGGGGCTGGATTCACAAAAATCTTCTTAAAGGGGTCATCGGATGCAAAATTCACTTTTGTTGTTGTTTGAACATAAATGTGTGTTGGAAGTGTGTGTACACATCCACCCTATAATGATAAAAATCCACC
>NW_015552636.1:591519-596427 GCF_001515605.1 Sinocyclocheilus anshuiensis | reverse complement strand
CATTTTTTCTTAGTAACTGTAACTGATTACAGTTACATTTATTTTGTAATTAAATTACGTAACGCCGTTACATGTAACTAGTTACTCCCCAACACTGATAATGAACATAGAAGTCGTCATTTACTCCCAAAATCTGAGCCACTGAAAACGCAATGGATTAACTTTGTTTTTGAAGGGAATGCGCCCCCCCGATCTACGTAAATGTGTTTATGTTCGCACGAATCATTCGTGATCCAGCCTTACCTACAGAAGAAGTGGGTATAAAGTTATTTTATGAATCTTTGCAAATTGCCTTTCCTAATAACGTGCTAGTTAGCAAGTTCCATGGCTAAAGTAAACAGTATCATGAGAACGGCTCGTCACCCACGGAGAGAGGGTGAGGTCAGCAGAGCTCATTAGCATTTAAAGTAACATGGACTAGAACCGCGTGCTGAAAACAGAGCTGATTTTGACAGGGTAAAAAAGGTGTTTTTTACACTACCATTGAGAAATTTTAACCAAAGTATGTTATAGACTTTTCATTAAGACCCTAAAGAATCATATCAACTTGTGGAAAATGGGCATCCGATGACCTCTTTAAAGATGCAATTCATGTAAAATTCTTAAGAAGTTCCAAAATATGTTGGTTCTATTTTTTTCTGAAGAAGAAAACAACTGTCTTTGGCGTTATCTGAAAATGCTTTTTTTTTTTGTATTTTGTATTTACAGTGGTGGCCAAAATTGTTAGAACACTTGGCATATTTAAGAGGTTTCAGTTGTTTTTTGTTGAATTTGCTATTACAAAACCCATAAAATGAACTATTGCCGAAACTAAAAATGATGGACTGGCCCTTCAAAGTTCGGACCTCAACCTTATAGACTTTTCATTAAGACCCTAAAGAATCATATCAACTTGTGGAAAATGGGCATCCGATGACCTCTTTAAAGATGCAATTCATGTAAAATTCTTAAGAAGTTCCCAAATATGTTGGTTCTATTTTTTTCTGAAGAAGAAAACAACTGTCTTTGGCGTTATCTGAAAATGCTTTTTTTTTTTGTATTTTGTATTTACAGTGGTGGCCAAAATTGTTAGAACACTTGGCATATTTAAGAGGTTTCAGTTGTTTTTTGTTGAATTTGCTATTACAAAACCCATAAAATGAACTATTGCCGAAACTAAAAATGATGGACTGGCCCTTCAAAGTTCGGACCTCAAGCCCATCGAGCAAATTCGGGGCGAGTTGGAAAAAATCATGTTTTTGGAGGCAAAAAAAGGTCAATATTTTCAGATCTGCCAGGTGTTCTAACAATTTTGGCCACTACTGTATAGGCTTATTATCACTTACTTATTTCACTTGTTTTTGTATTGTTATTACATTTTGAATTCAGTAAAAAGTTGCATCATGCATAACCATTATTGATTACTGTTTACATTATCAATCATTGGTGCCAACTCATGCGCATCCATAGCCAGTAGTAGTAAAGGGTTAGTTCACCCAAAAATAAAAATTATCCCATGTTTTACTCACCCTCAAAGCATCCTAGGTGTATATGACTTTCTTCTTTCAGACGAATCCAATCAGAGTTATATTAAAAATTATCCTTATTCTTCTAAGCGTTAGAATGGGAGTAGGCGGGTTTTTTCGGCTCCGGGGGGTGAATAAAGGCCTCCTGTAGCGAATCGATGCAAAACAAGCAAAGCTAAAAATGTAGGAGGATTTCAATATAAACCAAGAGGAGACTGGTTTTCCTTTGGTAAAGTAAGGAACCTTTGCTTCCTTTGCTCCTGTAAACAAACTCGCGAGACTAGCATATCTCACCGGCGCGTGCGTGACGCATACATCCTACATCATCTGCTGGAATGACTTCCGCCTACGACAGTCAGCAGAAGTAAGAAAAAAGTGTTTATAACATTTGAGATATGGATATTTTTCTTACAAAAACGCATGGATTCGCTACAGGGGGCCTTTATTCACCCCCCGGAGCCACGTGAGGCATGTTTTACTATGTATGTGCATGCTTTATTTGATTACTTTTGGACTGTTGAACAAAAACACCCACCTACTCCCATTCTAACGCTTGGAACAGCAAGGAAAATGTTTAATATAACTCCGATTGGATTCGTCTGAAAGAAGAAAGTCATATACACCTAGGATGCTTTGAGGGCGAGTAAAACATGGGCTAATTTTAATTTTTGGGTGAGCTAACCCTTTAATGCTGTGTGTGTATTTGTAGTGTGGCTTGATTGGTGACAGCAGGTGCGGGTGATCAGAACTCAGGTGACTGTGATCGGGTAATTATCCTGGATGGTGACTGAAGTGACTGTGATGAATCCCTGACAGAGGGCGAGTAAAACATGGGCTAATTTTAATTTTTGGGTGAGCTAACCCTTTACGTATTATAATGTTGCGTTTTAATGAAATTAATTTGAAAATTTCTCATTTTAAATTGTACAATTTTTAAATTCAAGCAACATCTTACCTCTAGGGATTTAAGACGAGGCTATCCTAACTTAAGAAGTAATTTTAAAATGGCTTTTAAGAAGATTCTTTTCAAAAAATTTGAACAATCTTAATGGAAAATATAAGAGTATTCTTAAGAAGTATGTTTTGGAAAAGAAAATATTCTTAACTTTTTTATTGAGAAAGAAAATAAGAAGAAAATTCCAGCTAGGTAGTATTTTATTCTTGAATGTTTTGTGAATCCATCCCCTGGCTCCTAAAGAGTCTTTAAGCGGTGCGGATGAGTTAACTTCACGCAGTCGCGTGTGTGTGGTAACTGCAGTCATGGTTTTTCCGATCTGACTGCATTCGCTCATTTTTAGCAGCATGAGCGGCAAAAGCAGTTGCCATAGAAACGTGTGTTCTCCGGCGTCAAGCTCTCGTTTTGACATGATGCTCGTGAAACCTCAGCGTTCACATCAATAAAGTGACACAGTTCAGATGTCACGTTTAGTGACTCGACATCATTAGGATGAGTGATTAATGCAGCAAGAAACATTTCATTCTGTATGCAGTGTGCAAACCGTTTCTGTCTGAATATTCACGGGTTTTACCGTGTTTTACCATGTTCCCAGAGACTGTTCGACGGCACGTGACTTCAAGAACAACAGCTCAACACACTATATTTAACCCAAAGCGGCTCACGCTCGTCTCTCTTGATACACACGGCTGTTTCAATTAAAAGAGGGGTTGCTATGGAAACCCCAAAAGCCTTGGCTGAGCGTCCATCGCACATTATCAAGAGAATTTTGGTCTCTCGCAAACACACACACACGAGTCTCTGCTTGAGGGATTTTCTAATTCCAAACATTAATCTGCACTAATGTTTTCTGGACTCATTACATCCACAGACACACAAACACACACATGACGTGATGGCATTGATTTCTTCATCGACTGACCAGAGACGAGGATCTCCTGCCCAGGCAGATGGTTCTGCTCCGGTGGTTTTCCTCGGAGAAGTCAGTCCTGGTCTTCTCCTCCGCCAGCGGCGCCAGATCCAGATGCCCATTAGGAGTGAGAGACGACAGCTTGGGATCTGGAGGAAAGAAACAGCAGTCATCCAAAGCCAAGAGCAGATCTCTGGCCATCAACACACGCTGTGAAGCTCTCCGGAGTCGACACTAACGTCTCCTTCATGAGTTCCTGTGGAGTTTCTCGCCCTTTACAGCCACAGAAACTCAGAAACTGGAGGATTAACAGTCCATCAAAAGTGTCCCACAGGATTAAACAATAAAAGACGCTCAGATTTCACCAGCTCAAGTCTGTTTAACATCTCAATCAAGAGCAACAACACTGGTTGAGTAGATTCATACGTGATGTTTACAGGACATAAAGTGTTTTCTGCAATCAGATTGGCTTTACATCGGGAATCAGTGTGCACAGATTTGAATACGAGTCCAAATCAACATCACATTAATAATAAGTCAAGTCAGACACATTGATGGAAGAGACGCAGTTAATTCCAAAATCCAGTATTTTTTCATGTTTCATGGACTTCATCTACACTAAGGTAAGTACAACATGATTCAACTGCTCATCTATTTCCCACCAACTTGTATCCATTCGTGACAAATGAAACACGGCATTGAGCTGACTATAGTTGACGGATTATATAATGAGAGTGAATGTGCAGGGATCGTACCGGAGAACGTGAGCGAGTTTTTGTGCTGTTCACTTCCATTAGAGGAAGATCCTTCATCATCATCATCATCAGAGTACGAGCGATTGGCATCACCCTGAAACACACGGGTCACATCAGCAAGAAGAACAGGACAGCACTCAAACAACAGCTGGCTAAGTGTTTTCACAAAGTCAAAGAGACTTTTTTTACAGAAATAGATTTACAGAAATAGAGAGTCTGGTGAGGATGAACGTGACGAGCTGCACAAACCTCCCTGAACAGCATGAATTCCAATCAGAAACAACTACATTATGTCTTTCCCAATAAAGAAACTATTTATATTTTGCTTGCTGCAACTCTCTTATTCTACCAATAAAGAGGAGCACTTCAGTTTAGGGACCAATTCTCACTATTTACTAGTTGCTTATTAGCATGCATATTACTAGCACATTGGCTGTTTATTAGTACTTGTAAAGCACATATCAATGCCTTATTCTGCATGACCATATTTTAGATCCCTTAATCTTAAACCCCATACCTAAAGTTAACAACTACTAAAGGTCTTTGCACGAAATTCTCATCCGAAATTTTCACACGTTAAAAAGTATTGGACTATTGCAATGCTCTCTTGGCAGGTCTTCCAGCCAGTTCTATCAAGCCTTTACAATTAATCCAGAATGCTGCTGGAAGATTAATCTTTAACGAGCCGAAAATAATGCACGTCACACCTCTGTCCATCAATCTGCACTGGCTACCAGTAGCTGCTTGCATAAAATTCAAGGCATTGATGTTTAAAAAACCACC
>NW_015552636.1:587540-591407 GCF_001515605.1 Sinocyclocheilus anshuiensis | reverse complement strand
GAGAGTGTGTGTGTGTGTGTGAGAGAGTGTGTGTGTGTGTGTGTGTGTGTGTGTGTGTGTGTGTGTGTGTGGGACGCCTCTCTCTCTTTACCTGAAACACAGTGACGATCGCCCACAGCAGAGAGTCAAAGTTCTTTCTGTCCGGGACCGTGTCTCCAGTGTCTGTCTTCAGACTGAACTTGCAGCCGAATATATGCATTCCCAAAATACTGCACACACACAGAGAGAGACGTGTGATTCAAAAATACTCCAGTAGTGTGGTACCATTAGTCTCAAACTGACACACACACCTGAAGATGAAGATGAAGAGCATCAGCAGCATGCAGAATGTGGCCACATTGTCCATGGTCTTCATCAGAACCACCAGCTGTCTGCGCAGCGCCGGCATGAACCGAACCAGCTTCAGGACCCGCAGCAAGCGGAAGGTGCGGAGCACCGAGAGACCGCCGTCAGACTGACCCACGATCTCACACACGCTGCGATTGGGACGGCCATTACTGAACGCACTTCTATTCTTATGCGCAAACATCTGTTATTCAAGTAGTCAGTTTGTTTTGTTGAAGTTCAGGGAAATTATTCTATCACACAGATCTCATGGTAACACGTAAAATTTCATTTTGAACCTGCATTTTCAAAACTACAGGTAAGTGTGTTGATAAAAACACGATTATGTTTGCTTGTTGATATACAAACTAAGACTGAGAGTTGAGCTGAAGTAAGATTTGCACTTTTATTTATCAAGGATGCATCGAATTGATCAAAAGTGACAAAGAAGATGTTTATAATGTTAAAAAAACATTTATTTTAAATAAATGCTGTTCTTTTAAACTTTCTATTCATCTGGGAATCCTGAAAAATAAAATGCATCACTGTTTCCACAAAAATATTGTGCAGCACAACTGTTTCCAACATTGCTAATAATCAGAAATGTTTCTTGAGCAGCAAATCAGTATATTAGAATGATTTCTGAAGATCATGTGACACTGAAGACTGGAGTAATGATGCTGACAATTCAGCTGCGCATCACATAAATAAATTACAGTTTAACAGATATTCACATAGAAAACAGCTATTTTAAATTGGAATAATACTTCACTGTTTTTACTGTAATTTTGATCAAATAAATGCAGCCTTGCCGAGCAGAAGAGACTTCTTTCAGAAACATTACAAACTCTTACCAACCCCAAACTTCTACATGAGTGCACAGGTTTAAGGTGTATTAAACCCTTAAAAATACTTTCAATGTAACAGAAAAGCATTAGGTGTTTCACTGGCAATTACCTGATGATCACAATGATCCCATCAAAGATGTTGTACGGATTGCGCAGGTAATTAAAGAAGCCGAATGCTGTGAGCTTGAGAATCATTTCCAGAGCAAACATACTGGTGAAGACGATGTTACAGATCTCCAGAACATTAGTGAGCTCCTCCGGCTGAACACACACACAGAATGAGAACATGAAACAGCTCATTAACTGAAATAATGAACAGAAACAATGATGAGACACAGAGATTCTCATCAACTCATCCTCATGTTCTTCAGCTCATTCAAGAATCACTGAAAGAACACATGGACAGCCAAATCACTTGATATCAGCAGGTAAATAGGTTGGGCTTTAACTAATATCATTACATCTATAGAAAAAACACTGCATCTATGAGACGTGTGTGTGTGTGTGTGTGTGTGTGTGTGTGTGTTTGACCTGCTGATGATGCTCTATGCCCATGCTGATGGTGTTGATGAGGATGGCCACCATGATTCCTCTGTTGAAGTATTTACTCTCCACGATGCCCTGCAGTTTGACCCTCATCTCCATCCACAGCTCTCTGCTCCGCCTCCGACACGCCCCCTCTGCCCTCATGCACCTGTCTTTCTCCTCGGCTGCCTCCTCCTCTGTCTCCTGATTGGCTGCTGAGGCGGAAGGTGTGGCTCCATCTGTAGTGCAGTGAAAGAAGAGCTCAGCGCTGCATGCATCCATCCATTCATTCTGCCATCCAACCCCCCCCCTCTCCTCCTCACCATGTTGTTGGAAGCGCTTTTCTCCTCCGTTGATGTTTGTTTTCATATGCATCTGCTCCGGTGGTTTGCGGCAGAGCATCCTGAAAAAGGCAGCAGTGCGTCTGCGAGCCTTGTGGAGGACATGGCAGACGAGCTGGAAGATCTCTTCGTAGCAGTCGCTGGGTTCGACCAGCGAGGCCAGCGTGCTAGAGGACAGACAGGTGGCTCGCTGCTCCTGCATCAGCTGATGCTCACGCTGTTTGGTCTCTGAAAACTGTGTCGCTATGACGACCAAACACAGACTTTCTATTCATCTGGGAATCCTGAAAAATAAAATGCATCACTGTTTCCACAAAAATATTGTGCAGCACAACTGTTTCCAACATTGCTAATAATCAGAAATGTTTCTTGAGCAGCAAATCAGTATATTAGAATGATTTCTGAAGATCATGTGACACTGAAGACTGGAGTAATGATGCTGACAATTCAGCTGCGCATCACATAAATAAATTACAGTTTAACAGATATTCACATAGAAAACAGCTATTTTAAATTGGAATAATACTTCACTGTTTTTACTGTAATTTTGATCAAATAAATGCAGCCTTGCCGAGCAGAAGAGACTTCTTTCAGAAACATTACAAACTCTTACCAACCCCAAACTTCTACATGAGTGCACAGGTTTAAGGTGTATTAAACCCTTAAAAATACTTTCAATGTAACAGAAAAGCATTAGGTGTTTCACTGGCAATTACCTGATGATCACAATGATCCCATCAAAGATGTTGTACGGATTGCGCAGGTAATTAAAGAAGCCGAATGCTGTGAGCTTGAGAATCATTTCCAGAGCAAACATACTGGTGAAGACGATGTTACAGATCTCCAGAACATTAGTGAGCTCCTCCGGCTGAACACACACACAGAATGAGAACATGAAACAGCTCATTAACTGAAATAATGAACAGAAACAATGATGAGACACAGAGATTCTCATCAACTCATCCTCATGTTCTTCAGCTCATTCAAGAATCACTGAAAGAACACATGGACAGCCAAATCACTTGATATCAGCAGGTAAATAGGTTGGGCTTTAACTAATATCATTACATCTATAGAAAAAACACTGCATCTATGAGACGTGTGTGTGTGTGTGTGTGTGTGTGTGTGTGTGTTTGACCTGCTGATGATGCTCTATGCCCATGCTGATGGTGTTGATGAGGATGGCCACCATGATTCCTCTGTTGAAGTATTTACTCTCCACGATGCTCCACAGTTTGACCCTCATCTCCATCCACAGCTCTCGGCTCTGCCCCCGACACGCCCCCTCTGCCCTTTTGCACCTCTCTGTCTCATTGGCCACCTCTTCCTCTGTCTCCTGATTGGCTGCTGAGGCGGCAGGTGCAGCTCCATCTGTAGTGCAGTGAGAGAAGAGCTTAGAGCTGCATGCATCCATCCATTCATCCTTCCATCCAATCCCCACCCTCCCCACAGGTTTATCATGAAGAACGAGCCGACCTGTGGAGTTACGCAAAGATTCAGAGAGAGGAGCACACTCCTCACTGCAAAGACCAAACTGTCTCGCTGCAAGCAAACTTTTCACTTTCACTCAACAAGCAAACTTTCACTTTTCACAAACACATCTCACTCCAAACACACTCATCTCACTACAAACACTCACTCATCTCACTGCAAACACTCAGCTTATGCACTCATCTCACTGCAAACCCTCACACACTCATCTCACTGCAAACACTCAGCTCACTCACTCATCTCTCTGCAAACACTCACTCATCTCTCTGCAAACACTCACTCATCTCACTGCAAACGCTCACTGCAAACACTCACTCATCTCACTGCAAACCCTCACT
>NW_015552636.1:582011-587073 GCF_001515605.1 Sinocyclocheilus anshuiensis | reverse complement strand
CCCCACGAACTCACCCCTCTGCAAACACTCACACACTCATCTCACTGCAAACACTCACACACTCATCTCACTGCAAACACTCAGCTCACGAACTCATCTCTCTGCAAACACTCATACTCAAACACTCACCCATCTCCCTGCAAACACTCACTCATCTCACTGCAAACACTCACTCATCTTACTGCAAACACTCACTCATCTCACTACAAACACTCACTGCAAACACTCACCCATCTCCCTGCAAACACTCACTCATCTCACTGCAAACACTCACTCATCTCACTGCAAACACTCACTCATCTCACTGCAAACATTCGCTCATCTCACTGCAAACACTCGCTCATCTCACTGCAAACATTCGCTCATCTCACTGCAAACACTCGCTCATCTCACTGCAAACACTCGCTCATCTCACTGCAAACACTCGCTCATCTCACTGCAAACACTCACTCATCTCACTGCAAACATTCGCTCAGCTCACTGCAAACACTCGCTCATCTCACTGCAAACGCTCATCTCACTGCAAACACTCACTCATCTCACTGCAAACACTCGCTCAGCTCACTGCAAACACTCGCTCATCTCACTGCAAACGCTCATCTCACTGCAAACACTCACTCATCTCACTGCAAACACTCACTCATCTCACTGCAAACATGCACTCATGTCACTGCAAACACTCACTCATCTCACTGCAAACACTCACTCATCTCACTGCAGACACTCACTCATCTCACTGCAAACACTCACTCATCTCCCTGCAAACACTCACACACTGCAAAGACCAAACTGTCTCGCTGCAAGCAAACTTTTCACTTTCACTCAACAAGCAAACTTTCACTTTTCACAAACACATCTCACTCCAAACACACTCATCTCACTACAAACACTCACTCATCTCACTGCAAACACTCACACTCACTGCAAACACTCACTCATCTCACTGCAGACACTCACTCATCTCACTGCAGACACAAACCCATCTCATTGCAAACACCTGTCTCACATCAAACACACAGAACAGGTAGAACCATCTGCAGGATTATTATGGGATACCCACATTAAGCTGGATGAATACTACATGCTAAGTTTCATAGGACTACATGCATCTATTGAGGATAAATGCATCCATAAACAAGTAAAAGAACATCAAATAGGCCTGAAGCACCAATGACAATATCAAATTAATCATCAGCATGTCAGATAAAACACTCTATATTGGTCTTTTAACAGACTCATCAATCTGTGTGAGTTTGTGTACTTACTATAATCAGCAGAATAAAGTAGATGAAGTTGTAGAATGAGTGAGCATCCATGACGTAATACATGATTTCCACCCAGCCCTCCAGAGTAATAACCTAAACACACCATAATTTGCAGAAAAGAAAAAAAAACACTTCAAACAGTTCTCTGGAAATTAAGTTTGCTTCCAATAAGTTCACATTAAACACAAAGAACATCAATCAGCTGGATGACTGTTTTCACAAGTTCTACGGTGGAAATGAGTCTCCAGCAGATACCTGAAATATAACGATCCAGGCGTATCCGATGTTGTCAAAGTTGATGGCTCCTTTGTGTGGGTTTCTGTGTCCGGTGTGGCAGCGTGTGTAGTATCGATTCCAGTTGACACAGAGTCCGGGGGCGATGGCGCTGGCATTGAGGAAAGGCTCGGTCACGAGGCCCAGTGCCTGATGGTGCAGGAGATCATCTACTTCCAGACAGCACTGATGTCCCGCCACACGCCGTGCCGGCACGTCACTGCACGACATGATGCCATTATCCTGTGGCAGAGAGCAGATGAAGGGCCTCTCGTCCTCCTCACTGGGAGAGTAGTATGGAGCAGGGAGTGCCACACCTGTTGAGCTGAGAGAAAGAGGAAATAGATTTGTGTCCAAAATCTAATCAGACGCATTACTGCCTACATACACTGCAAATGATGATTTTCTTACTGGACAAAACATTTTTAAAGTAATGTTTATTGCACGTTCTTACAACATTATGCATATTTGATATAGGTTCTCATAAAGTTGAGAGAAAACATTCTTAGAACAACATTCCCGGAATGTGTTATATGTAGTTGAATGTTTTAAGAAATGTTTTTGTAACCTTTACAGTTTTTTTTTTCAACAGTTTAAAAACAAAATGTTCACTTGTCACATAATTTCTGAAAGCTGACACTCAAACGGCAGGAGCACACACCAAATCTGCAAAACCACACACTAATGCTCAGCCTTTGACTCAGTTTTCAATTTCATAAAACACTTTTTGCAAAACACAACACACAATTCTCTATGTAACACACAAAAATCTAACAGGAATTAATATTATGGCAAAGGTGTTTGCAAATGTTTGCTTTTGAGATGTGTTTGTGATATTTTGAGTGCAGTGCTTCATTTTGCAAGAGATGTGAGGCATTTTGCATTGTGTGTGTGCAATTCTTGGATTTGTGTGTAAAGTTTTGAAAAAAAAAAAAAAAAAGAGGCAAGTTTTGAAAATGTAAGCAGTTCAAACATTTTTTAAATAACGTTCCAGACAAGAAAACTGGACAGTTTAACATACTTAGAATATAAAAAATAAAATTTTGTAGATTTATTTTTTTTTTTTTACCTTTATTTAATGTTATAATTATGACAAGAAAACTGGAGATTTCAATATTTTAGAAATATTTCAAAACAATGTTTGTGTAATGGTTTAATAACCTAAATGTGTTACCTGGGGATACATAAAAAAGCAAAATATAAGATATTACATATTATTTCTAAAAATGTATGAAAATGAAGTGAGTTTATGCTTAAAAAGAAAATGGAAAAAATCTCTTTCAATATGGTCATCATTTTTATGACCCTATTGGCATTTTTTTAAACCAACTTCCATTTTTATTGATTTTTCAGAAATCGTGACTTAACATCTTGTCATTTTGCTTGTGTCTTGACTTAAGAATGTTTCAATATTTGTACTGGAAAACAAGACAAAAACACTGAGGAATAAAATAATTTTTTGCAGCATTTCAACTGACATGGACCCTTATAAAATAAGTGATTTGCGAAAACTCTACCTAGGGAGCAACTCCATGCTGCTAATGTAACAACATGAAAGCATATAAATACACAGCACACACAAATATTGTGTAAAATAACAATTTTTTTCACAAGCTCACTGCAGTGAATTTTGGGATTGTTTTCTTCATGGCCAAACTGCAGTAATTTCTGGAACAGCCTTTGATTTAAGAGAATGAAGCTGCTCCCTACATAGGCTGCTCACTAGGTTTTGGAACAGAGCCGCAGCCTTCATCACATATGTGTTTACACTGATTTAGAGTATATCTCTGACATATAAAGACCAACATCCGGAAGCGCAGAAACATACAGACGGTTTAACAGAGCTCAGAGGGTCAAAGGTTTGTTAGTGCTCGTCTCTATGACCATAAAGGCGACATTCAGATGCTTTTAATAAACTAAAGAGCACATCAGTGCAAACGCACAGATCAAACACCGAGAGCAAATTAAATTATATTTCAGAACATTACAGAGGACAAACATCATCAAAGAGAAGCTGGGTGTTGATTCATCTATCAATGCACTTCTGACGGAACACAGATTTATAAACACTACTATGCAACACTTTGGGCTAGTAAGAACTTTGTATTTTTATTCAGCAAGGGCACATTCAATTGACCAAAAGTGACTGTAAAGACATTTCTAATGCTACAAAAGCTATTTTGCATTATTTTCTAATTTAATACTGAATTATTCATTACAAAATGATATTATCAGAATAACAGTTTCATCTGAGAGTCACTTTGGATAAAAGCATCTGCTAAATGAATAAATGTAAATGAATGAAAAGAGCTTCGAAATGATGCTGATTATCAGTTATTTACTGTTTTTAGTGTCAAAATCCTAAAACTTCAGTCATTTCCAGGTTTAAATGAACATTAAATCCACTAAAACAAATTGGCCAGTAAACATGAATATATACTGTATATATACAGTGCTGTGAAAAAGTTTTTGCCCCCTTCCTGGTTTTTAATTTTTTTGCATGTCACACTTAAAAGATTCAGATCATCAAAAAAAATTTATATTACACAAAGATAACCCGAGTAAATACAAAATGCAGTTTTGAAATAATGATTTAATTTATTAAGAGAAAAAAGCTGTCCAAAACTGCCTGGCACTGTGTGAAAAAGTAATTGCCCCCTCAATCTAATAACTGGTTGTGCCACTCTTTGCAGCAACAACTGCAATCAAGCGTTTGCGATAACTGGCATTGAGTCTTTCACATTGCTGTGCCCACTCTTCTTTGCACAATTGTTTTAATTCAGCCACATTGGAGGGTTTTCAAGCATGAATGGACTTGTTTAAGGTCATGCCACAGCATCTCAAACGGATTTAAGTCTGGACTTTGACTAGGCCACTCCAAAACCTTCATTTAGTTTTTCTTGAGCCATTCAGAGGTGGACTTGCTGGTGTGTTTGGGATCATTGTCCTGCTGCATAACCCAAGTGCGCTTGAGCTTGAGCTCACAAACTGACGGCCGGACATTCTCCTTCAGGGTTTTCTGATAGAGTGCAGAATTCATGCTTTCATCAATTATGGAAGTCATCCAGATCCTGAAGCTGCAGAGCAGCCCCAGACCATCACACTACCTCCACCATATTTGACTGCTGCTATGATGCTCTTTTTATGAAATGCTGTGTTGGTTTTACATTAGATTTAGGGGGCAATTACTTTTTCACGTAGGGCCAGGCAGGTTTGAACAGCTTTTTTCCCTTAATAAATTAAATTATCATTTAAAAACTGCATTGTGTATTTGTCAAAATTGACAGTAAAATCATTTATAATGTTACAGAAGATTTCTTTTTCAAATAAATGCTGTTCTTTTGAACTTTCTTTTCATCTGTGAATCCTGAAAAATAAAATGTATCACAGTTTCCACAAAAATATTAATGTTTTCAACACTGATAATAATCAGAAATGTTTCTTGAGCAGCAGCATATTATACTGATTTCTGAAGATCATGTGACACTGAAGACTGGAGTAATGATGCTGAAAATACAGCTGCG
>NW_015552636.1:574729-581911 GCF_001515605.1 Sinocyclocheilus anshuiensis | reverse complement strand
GCATCAAGAACCGGGTTGACCGGGTACTCGGTACCACCGGTACTTAAAAAAACCTGGTACCGTAACGTTTTCATTTTTGTAGTACTGACTTGGTACCGAAATACTGGGTCTTTTGACAACACTACCCAAAAGTCTTGGGGATCATCAAGATATTTTTTGGCGAATGTGAGACGAGCCTTTGTGTTCTTTTTGGTCAGCAATGGCTTTTGACTTGTAACTCTCCCATGGATGCTGTTTTTGCCCAGTCTCTTTCTTATTGTTGAATCATGAACACTTAGCTTAATTGAGGCAAGTGAGGCCTGCAGGTCTTTAGATGTTGTTCTGGGTTCTTTTATGACCTCCTGGATGAGTCGTCGTTGTGCTCTTGGAGTAATTTTGGTACACCGGAACAGAAATAAATTACAGTTTAACAGATATTCACATAGAAAACAGTTATTTTAAAGTGTGTTTTTGATCAAATAAATGCAGCCCTTTCAAAACCATTCCAAAATACTACTAAACCCAAACTTTTGAACAGTAGTGTATTTATCAGAGATTCTCTCCTCAGCACTGTCGGGGTTCAGGTTCTGTTTGTGATCTCTGCTGGAATCCAGCTGGTTTCAGAGCTTCAGCGTCGCTGAGGACAGTCAGTCATTATTAAAGCTGCTCTGAGCTGCTGTTCTCCAGTGTGCTGCAGGGTTCAGTGGGCTCTGCTAAAGAGCGATGGGACAGAGATGTGTAAAAATAGAGCAGAAGTAAGACAGCAGATTAGAGATCTGCAGGAGACTGGAGGGAACGTGGGAACACAACATGACTAAGATGGAGTACGTTCTTGTCCAAGACGTCTCAAACAAGACTCACAATAGAGCTGAATTAAAGGAATTTTTCACCCAAAAGTGAAGTTTTTTTTTTTACAAACACGCAGCTTTTGTCTTCTCAATATGTTAACTGATGGACTGGAGTGGTGTGGATTATTGTGATGTATTTATCAGCTGTTTGGACTCTCATTCTGACAGCACCCATTCACTGCAGAGACACTGATGCGATGCTTTTTGGGGTCAACTATTCCTTTAAAGTTGCAATGAAATGCCAGTATCGACAGATCTTTTCTTATGCATTGGTAGTGTACTAATATTAATAAATGTAACTGATGTGAATAAATGGATCCTTATTGTAAAGTTCCACCAAACAACGAAAGATATGCACAGATGAATCCTACACTATAAGATCTATAACATGCATTTAGAAAATAAATGGGTGAATTTCCATTTTATGCTGACTTTGTCGCTCTGCAAAGGAGCTGTTCATCTAAGATTGATGTTCTTCTCATCCAGCAGATGTCTTCATCAGTCTTCATCAAGTCCTGCGTGTCAGATGTGTGTCGTGAACTACAGGTGCGACTGACCTCACAGTAACACTGAAGTGTTTATTCTGGAGACTGCTGCTTTCCTGAGCGCTGAAACACACACCGTCCATTATCACAGCCGCCACATCCGTGACATAACAAGGTCAGAGACATAATTCTCCCAGAAGCCCCTGCTGCGCGCCATTACTCATCACACAGAGGAGCATTAGAGGAACCACAGAGAGAGACCGGGAATCTCACATTTCACCCCGGAATCAACAGAAAGAAATATGAAAGCATATTTTACCATTTTTAGAATCATTAAAGTCAAGTCAAATTGAGTTGCATGCCGTTTTTCTCAACACACACCGTTTCAAAGCAGCTTTACAGAAAATCATGATGTTGATGTTTATAATATCTTAATATCTTCATGCCTAATAGTTGCATTTATCAGATCACAGCTGAACGATACTAAAGTTTGAATTCATATATGCGCACATGAATCATTCACAATAAAATCAATAGCATGCATTTAGAAAACAGACAAGCTTATCGGTTTTCTAGATGCATGTTATTGATCTTATTGTGAATGATTAATTTGTGCATGTGTTTCATTTTTGCAAAAATAGTTTTGACCTCAATTTTATTAAAATATCATAGCTTTTTTTTAAATAATCTGTTGCATTTGGATGTACATAATAATACCAAATTAAAAGTCAGTCGCTGCTTCTGTTACATTACAAGATTTTTTTCCATTGCATGAGTGAATCGAGATGATTCACCAGCCAAAAGTATTTCTTACAAGCCATGAAACTCTATTTTGTATTTTCTTAACCCATTGTCAATGAGCAATTGCTTCCAAATCACTTATTCTTGAGACACAAACAGATGACAGACTCTGCTATTGTTCCTCAATCATTAACATTGATCAGTTTCTCTGAAGCAGCTCTGTAACACTGGACGCTTTGTGCACTCTAGTGAGGGATCTGCAGTGTGCTCTAATGAGGGATCATCACGACAGCTTCACAAATGTCTCCAACCCTCTTGAGGCTCAATAAACGCTCTGAGTTTACACTTCTGAAGACCAGAAAGATCAGCACGACCATCAACACTGGAGGTTCAAACCCCAGAAGAGCCTTCAGAGATGCGCAGTTCACCGCTGGAGATCACAGAGTAATCATATAAAGCAGAAACTCACCATCCATCAGAAACCAGGAAGAAAGATCCAGACCACGAGCAGCAGGATGAAAACCAGCACAGGAGAAGCTACTGATTGTGCTTCGTTATTGAAAATTATGACGAAAAATATGTTGATGACTTTTTGTTCTATGACAAAGATGAGACGAGATGACACTGACATCATTAAACTCTAACTGTGACTATATCAACATGCAATATCATTAATTTAAAAAGACTAAACAAAAAAAAGACAAAAATGTAATTCACAAAACAAAATCTCTGCAAAATTTCGATGTATTTTCTTCATTAAAAAAAAAAAAAAAAAAAAAAAAAAGTTTTTTTATGCTTGCACCCTAACCCTAATCCTCCAATCAGAGCTTCTCTCTCAAAAGGACACATTTTCTGCCCTGTGTTTTATTTATCTTCCCGACCTGGCAACCATTCACACACACTCTCTCTGCATTTGAAAAAAAGTGCTGATGATCTGAAAACATCATGCAAGCTGGAGTTTATTGACATCTATTGAGATATTCTGCTTAAACAATAGTGTCATACAGCCAGTCTTTCATTCAGTGTTCATTCACACGGCCGTTTGCGCTCATGGCAAAATATTATAAATGCAATACAATAATTTAATAAAAACGAATTAAATCCAATCTTGATAGTATAGTTTCTGATTGAGGCTAAATAAATGCACTTACACAAATCCATGCCACAAAACAAAGCCTGTTGCTGTTTTAATAGATAAAGACATGAATAAATTTGGAATTCTTAGAATTAATATTAGGAAGCTTTTGAGAGAAGCATTAGCAGTTTTCATAATGTCGAGAGTGTGTTTATATTTCTGATAATAAATCAAATCAGGAAACTAGATGAAGTCAAGTGTGTGTGAGTTGACAGTCTCTTGATTTGTGCTTATAGGTGAAAGTGCAATAATTCTGATGCCTTTTCTCAAATTACAACAATCATGGTCAGTAATTGCGATTATACAGTGGTGGCCAAAATGATTAGAACACTTGGCATATTTAAGAGGTTTAATTTTTTTTTGTTGATTTGGTCATTATGATACCCATAAAAAGAACTATTGCCGGAACTAAAAATGATGGACTGGCCCTTCAAATTTCGGACCTCAACCCCATCGAGCAAATTCGGGGCGAGTTGGAAAATAAACTGCACAGATCTATTGTACTTTGGCTTGAGTTGCAGAAGGCATGGGATAACATTAGTGTTGAAGTTCTCAGGAAATATATTGACACTATGCCAGAGAGATGTGCTGCTGTAATTGCTGCAAAAGGTGCACATACCAAATATTAAAGTTGGATAAAAACAGTACGACTCACTTCATCTGACATTTGGTGTGCTCAGAGCAACCATCTGCATGCTTCATGAACATCATGAAATAAAATCATGTTTTGGAGGCAAAAAAGGTCAATATTTTCAGATCTGCCAGGTGTTCTAACAATTTTGACCACTACTGTAATTATGAGTTGAATAATTGTGATTATCAGTTTAACCATGCATCCTGACTAAAATGTGTTTTAATAGACTAAAACTCCCAGATTTTTAGTCAACTAAAACCTGACTAAGGCTAAATCAGGATGAAGACGAGCCGGGACTCACAGGGTGAAGTTCTCCTCCGGATAGCAGCGGTTGCGCAGAAGTCCAGCCCAGAGCTGCACACCGATGATGCCGAAGACGAAGAAGACGAAGAAGCACAGCAGCAGCACGTTCCCCAACATCGGCAGCGTGTCCAGCAGCAGATTCACCAGGATCCTCATGCCTTACACACACAGAACATGGCTTAACACTCAGATATACAGCACAATAAACACAAAACACACACATCTGCCCTTCACAAGACAATCAGCCTGAAAGATCTCTGACCAAATCAAGCCAGCAGTGCTGGATCAGAAGGGAATCTGTCTCTATTTCAGCTTCATCACAAAAACTGCAATAAGCCATAAATTCTTCAACTTCGTTCCTTGAGTTACAACTTCACATGCAAACAAAGAGCAGATGAGCTGCGTTTGGGGACGAACTTTCCAGGAGCAGAACTTCCTGACATGCGAAGGATGTAAGGATCTCTGAAGGCGTTTCTGACTGACATTCCTCCTCTGATCTCCTCACTAACTGCTCCACGTTCACTCAGATGTTTTGCTGTAGTTTGGAGGCCTAGTCGTCAAACAGAGTGTTTCCAGAGCGCAGGTGAAGTAAAAAGCGTCTAAATAACGAGCGAGTCACATCTGACACACTCACACTCACTGAAGAAACTTCACTGAGAGTTTGGGAGTTTGAGACACTTCACTGTAAAATCACAACCTCTGACAGACTGCAAAGATGCGATTCAGTTCATCTGATGGAGAAACATCTTTCTGTTCCAGAAAGGCCAAATGAAACATTCACAACTCGTTTTACTTGCATGATGCGATGAATTCATTGTCCATACAGCAGAGCACCATGCCGATGTCTGAGTGTGTGAATCTCTGTTTGTGTTTATGAATGAATTGATTGATTCATTTGTGTCGGTTCATAATGGTTCTAAATGACTCAGTAGTGTGTTCAAAGCTTCAACACAAGCGATACTCATCAGCTGAGCTGAAATGTGTTTTGGATGTGTTGTGAATGATTAACAGAGTGAAAACTCAAAAATAAAACTAATTTTGCTCCCAGAAGTGAGATAAACCTGATAAAACTTTTAAAAAAACAGCTTTAAGCGACATTCTCATTGGCAAAAACCACAAAATAAAAAAAATAAAAACATTGTTTTTGTTTTTTTTTTGAACTAATTTTGCTCCCAGAAGTGAGATAAACCTGATAAAACTTTTCAAAAAACAGCTTTAAGCGACATTCTCATTGGCAAAAACCACAAAATAAAAAAAATAAAAACATTGTTTTTGTTTTTTTTTTGTAAAAATGCTAAATGTTGTCTGTTATGGTTAGGTTACAGTATTCAGAACGAGTTGTATATAAAACAGGGCTTCTGCGGGAGTTAAGAATCTAAATGTAAGACTTTAAGACAGAGTAAAGAAAATATAAGGAATAAATTAAATGTGACACAATGTGGTATAAATGTAAATATATTAGAAACACTTCAACTTCCAACAGATCTGTATTACTTTTTAATTAATTTGACAAAATATGAAAATATATTTTCTGCACCTACTGATCACAGTGGGGGAAAAAAGTGCTGTTCTTCATCAGTATTTTTGTCTTGTTTTCCAGTGCAAATCGTCGCCTTGGAATTATAAGGTTCTATCTGACATTTTTGTCGAAATTGAGTTATTCACATATTCTTATTCTGTGACATTTACATTATGTGAATTTTTTTTTTTTTTTATTAAGTTGTGCACATTTTAGGACTTTTTATTTATAAAACGAAAAGGTTCTATCTACAAAGTCGAACTCTAACTTGGTTCTATAAGGTTCTATGTGTGAGCCAATAAGCACTTTGAATGCACACAAGAGGACCAATCAGGATCAACTGTCTTTCTTTCTTTTCAACTGCGCTCGACTGCACAATCCGACACAGCCGCCTCACGTCGCGAGTTTTTTGGCACACGTCAGCATGACATCAGAGCAAGTCAGACGCAGTTGCTCTCCACCGACTGCGCTGACCAAAAGCATGATGGGAAACGACTGACAGACGACACAGCTTAATGCTCATTGGTTCAGACAACTGTGATACTGCGTTCTCTTCTAAAATATTTGATTTTTTTATCTGATTATGTATTTAAATTATGCATGAATATTCCAAACACTATGACAGTGCGATCTCTGTGTGAGATAATATGCAGCCGAGCACAGTTGCTCTCCCCCGACTGCGCTGACCAAAAGCATGATGGGAAACGACTGACAGACGACACAGCTTAATGCTCATTGGTTCAGACAACTGTGATACTGCGTTCTCTTCTAAAATATTTGATTTTTTTATCTGATTATGTATTTAAATTATGCATGAATATTCCAAACACTATGACAGTGCGATCTCTGTGTGAGATAATGTGATTGTTGTCATATTCCTATAAAAATCGAAAATACATGTTTGTATTCAAGTAAAAATAGATGATAAATACACTTTTCGTATGGAATTAAATAGCAAGCACTTTGAGGGTCTTGATCATCATATTTATTTTCATATAAAAGCAACAGAACTGAAATTATATCATGTTTATTAGCAACACAGCACGTGAGTGAGAATAACGCGATATCCGCCTTTGATCTCGTAGGTATCTGTTCCAATTCGAGAGGTCAACTATCCATCTTGCCTGCGCTTATTTCACTCCTCCCCTCATTGCAGCTGCCTACTCTCGCCTACATTTCAGGCGAGGCAAGGCGAAGCGCATCTCAAACAAGCCTATAGAGATCAGACTTTGGATGCTTTTGAATCGCTCTTGCGGTACTTTGATGTCATACACCAATCGGTCTGTGCAGCGCTGCTTCAAATCCAACGCGCCTATGGCCAATGGTTCAACGCACCAAATGGTAGTGTTGCTTTCGTCAACGAAAATTATGACTAAATATCGTCGTCAACGAACCTTTATCACGTGACGAAACCGAGACGAGACGCAACGTAAATGCTGGTCATGTGATGATGACTATAATTAAATGTATAATGCAATATTGTTGACGAATAAAAACGAGACTAAATGTGGTTTACAAAATAAAAACTATGCTAAAAT
>NW_015552636.1:567984-574114 GCF_001515605.1 Sinocyclocheilus anshuiensis | reverse complement strand
AGTAGGCGGCTGCAGTGAGGGGAGGAGTGAAATAAGCGCAGTCAAGACGGACAGTTCTGACCTCTCGAAGTGGAGCAGATACCAACAGATCAAAGGCAGATATCGCCTTATTCACACTCACGTGCTGTGTTGCTAATAAACATGATATAATTTCAGTTCTGTTGCTTTTATATGAAAATAAATATGATGAACAAGACACTCAAAGTGCTTGCTATTTAATTCCATACGAAAGGTGTATTTATCATCCATTTTTACTTTAATACAAACATGTATTTTAGATCTCAAACAAGCCTTCGGACACTTTTCTAACCGGCATGCATCTCGCGGTGATCACCTCAAACGAGCCTAATACTAGCGCAAACGAGGGACTAATGACTTGATAAATCGAACACAGGTGAACTGAATGACATAATCAGGGCAACTAATGAAAACTAGGTCAAAGGAACAAGAAAACCACAGACATGTAACAGTGTTGTCCTGGTCACTTATACACACTTGATATCAAGTAAAGCATAAAAGCAGGGCTCTTTCTGGAACTCCACAAAGTCTTCTTCTGAGATTCTGACGGCAACGATCTGAAAACCAAGGTGAGTTTTTGATACAGAGACCTACTGAATAACTTAGTGTTTAAAACACATTGAGAATACAACGTGTGCAGTATATGAGTGCAGACAATTCACTTTTGCTTCTTATTTTTCAAGTTCATGGCGATGCTGAGAAGTCTGCTGGTTCTTTTCATCGTGTTCTCCATGGGAAATGCAGATGGTAAACAAGACATTTATTTGTGTAAACCCTCATTATTCAACTTTAAAAGCTTGTTCTGCCAAAACTGTGGTGTTCAGAAATATACAATATTTTGACTAGTATTTGCATAATACGAGTAATAATGTGAATATTACAAGACTAACATATGAAGGCCTACTGGATACAGTTGTTCGAAATAAAAAATGCCACTATGGATGGACAAATTTTGGAGTCCGATGCTACAAGTTCTTCTCTCAGTCGGCTGACTGGATCACAGCAGAGGTAAAGTGTTAGTTACAACAAGGCAATTTTATTATTTTTAAAGAAACTTCCTTTAATTTTCCTTTTTAGAAAACTATACTGTGCAACTAATCAGAGCAGATTTTGTTTGAAAATGACTAAATACATTTTTTGGTAAAGCTGTTTTTTTTGTTTTTTTTTAATTGTGTCTTTAGAGGCACTGTATAGATCACCATGCAAATCTCGCATCTGTGCATGATGAACTGGAAAACCGTTTTCTGAGGAGTCTGTTGCCTTCTACTACACGATGTTGGCTTGGTGTTCATGATGGAGTACAGGTAAGTAGTTGTGTGGCCTAAAGAGACTTTTTGTTGAGAGCGACGTTACAAATGAAGATGGTTTAACTTCAAAGCCAAACTAAATGATGTTCTTTATGGTGTCGGAGTACAGAAGAGTGCGCTTTTAATCACTGTCTTTGCTCTTTAGGAAGGACAGTGGTTGTGGAGTGATGGAACTCCATATGACTACACCAACTGGTGCTCTAATGAACCTAACAATCTAAATGTCGAGAACTGTGGAGAGATCAGCTGGACCTGTAAGAATGTAGTGTTTATTACTTTCAAATATTTACCATCCTAAAGTTTCACTAATAATAACATAAATTGGCTCGTTTTCTAACACTACTGTAATGATCAGAATGACTAATTTCATTTTTCCACCCTACAGCTAACCGTTGCTGGAATGATGTAAGCTGTTCATTCTCAATGGGCTATGTTTGTGCTAAAGAGCTGTGAGATCATACGCAGTCATCCTGCTCTGCAGTTACTTTGATTGTACTACATTTTAAGGTTTCTGGACTTCTCTTTACAAAACGTTCTCAACCTTAATCTCTTAATACTGGAACACTCCTCGAATCAATAAAGGCATTAAAGCAAACCTTGTGTGTTGTGGTGTTTAATCCAAATCATGTGTAATATTGTTATGAGAATATGGTTTGTAGAATGACATTAGGCATTAAGTGATGTGCTTGTTAGTCTTACTATGTAGATGCAAAAAGAAAATTAGTATTTTGCAACTCATGCATAAAGAAAAGTTTGATAGCCAAACACATTAATATGCCATTATCATAGCTTGAATGCAGCGTAAAAATTTGACAAATTGAATTAAACCTTACTACATTAAATATTTGAACAACACTACTAAAATTTGAGTGTTGCTTCATTTGTAATTAATTACTGATCATCAGCCTTTATCCACGATGGCAATAGTCTTAACATGAGAACTGTTTACATAGAAGCAATTTAAAGAAATGTATTTCAACTTAAACCGTTTCAGAATCAGAAAGCGCTTTATTGCCAGGTATGTTTATACATACGATGAATTTATTTTGGTGATGGAAGCTTCCACAAACAGAATGACATTGACATGACACGGATAATATGAATCAAAATAAAATAAATAGGCAATAACTATATACCAAAAGAAAAAAAATACTCCATATACAATATATGGTGTTTGAATGTACAGGTGTTATGTACAAATTCAAGGAAATGTAAACAAGTATGTGTTAAATGTATGAATAGTGTTGTGTGTTAAACGTTTAAGTTAAGTGTTCATGAGGGAAGAAACTGTCCTGTGCCTGGCCATTCTGGTGCTCAATGCTCTGTAGCACTGACCAGACGGCAACAGTTCAAAGAGGAGGTGTGAGGGGTGCAGAGTGATTCTGCCAGCCCTTTTGCTCACTCTAGATGAGTGCAGTTCTTGGAGAGTAGGGAGGGCTGTACCAATGATTCGCTCAGCAGTCCGGACTATCCTCTGTAGTCTTCTGAGATCAGATTTGGTAGCTGAGCTGAACCAGACAGTTATAGAAGTACAGAGAATGGATTCAATGACTACAGAGTAGAACTGTTTCAGCAGCTCCTGTGGCAAGTTGAACTTCCTCAGCTGGCGAAGGAAATACTGGGCCTTCTTGACGATGGAGTCTATGTGGAACTCCCACTTCAAGTCCTGAGAGATGTTGGTGCCCAGGAGCCTGAATGACTCTACTGCAGCCAGACAGGAACAGCACTTTCACTTAGAACATTACACATGGCTTTCTGCCTTAAGCCTCTTTCACACAGAAATGCCGGAAAATACACGGATAATGTGTCCCGTGATCGTTTAATTGTGGTTCATTCAAACTTACAGTGATTTTCCGGAATCTGTGTGTGCATTCACGCATCCCGTAAAGATCCCGTAAAGACACATGACATTACGATGTGACGTGTAATGTGACGCGTTCCGTTTCACTAAGCTGGCGAACGATCTCAGCTTCAGCATGGATAGTGAGGAGCTACCTGATCTCTGCTTCATTACAGTTTGCACATATGTTTTCCTCGTGAACATTGATCTTCCTTCAAAACACCCGGTAAAAGAGTTGCACGATAATTGTTGCATTGGTTCTGGCTTTTGTTCACACAGAGCTCGTTCCGGAACTGAACCCTGCAATGTTACTTGTTCCCCAACCCGGGGACGTGTTTGCGTTCACACAGAAGGCACTCCGGCAATTTTCCAGGACCAACGTGCAGTGTGAAAGGGGTTTTACATATCTTAAATGTAAAAAATAGCTTGACAAAAACATCTGATCTTATCTTTTAATCTTCATATCTAATTGAAGTGTGGCCAAGTATGATGTCCCATCCTCAGAATTTGTGCTCTGCATTTAACCCATCCAAGTGCACACACACAGTAGTGAATGCGGCCCCTGGGGAGCAGATGGGGGTGCGGTGCCTTGCTCAAGGGTCTCACCTCAGTCGTGGTATTGAGGGGGGAGAGAGCGCTAGTTATTCACTCCCGCCACCAACAATTCCTGCCGGACCTTAGACTCAAACCCACGACCTTCAGGTTACAAGTCCGACTCTCTAACCATTAGGCCACGACTGCCCCATAATTGGGCTCAACTTATGATTTTTCAGAAGCCACTGGCCTTTAGCTCTAAGGACCCAATATATATTTTTCTATAGCTATATATTTTTATGGATATTATTTGTTAAGATTTTTTTTCTTTTACAAAGCATTACTGGTGCCCAGACGGATCATTCAAATGAGCCTTTGAAATTTGGGCAAAAACTCCTGGCAATGATGTGTTTTTGTGCATTTATTAAGCCTATTTTTCACAGCGCTGAATGCGCTCGGCGCTGAAACGATCACTGCACTGCCGCTTCTGCTCTGCTCCTGCTAGTGATGGGACGGTTGATACCGAGGCTCTGACGCAGCTGTCAAAGCACTATTGTATCCCACAACAGGCTTGTTTGAGATGCGCCTTGCCTCGCCTGAAATGTAGGCGAGAGTAGGCGGCTGCAGTGAGGGGAGGCGTGAAATACAGGCTTTAACTTTTTATTTCAATGTAGTAATTAGCAATTAATTTAATTTTATATTTGAACAGATTTGTTACTTGACAGTATTAATTAAAGTTTCTTAAGGGTCAAGGCAAGGCAAGTTTATTTATATAGCACATTTCGTGACAGCATTAATTAAAGTTTCTTAAGGGTCAAGATCAAGTTATCTGCGTCTCCTGCACTCCATCGAGCCACTCCCATAATAGCTGTCATCACCCAAATTAATGCATGACTCTACATTATCTGTATAGCATGTGTGTAAGATTCGAATACAATTATGAAATAATAATTTTATGATTAATAAATCTTTCAGTGAGTAAAACTTGCTGTGTCTATAGTATTAAAGACTATTGTAGGGATTCCTATCCATACAGACACTGATATGCCCCTATCAGCCATCATTCAAGACGGACAGTTCTGACCTCTCGAAGTGGAACAGATACCAACGAGATCAAAGGCGGATATCGCGTTATTCTCACTCACGTGCTGTGTTGCTAATAAACATGATATAATTTCAGTTCAGGGGCCCGTTCTTCATACGTTGCTTATATCCGAGATGAAATGTCACATCCAAGATGATATCATTGCGCTAATCAGGATCTGGCCTATTCGGTTCTTCGAACGCACATGTTGTAGATGATTAGATTAGCTGGATTGAGTTATCTGAGACAATTGCGCGTTCATGGGTTGGTTTGAAAGGGGCTATGTACGTGGTGTCAAAACCACGATCAGCAATGCAGCGATTGGCTGGCAGCAAGACAGCAACGTAATGACATCATATAATTAAAAAAGTCACCTGACGAAAAACTTGTCAAACTTCTGGACTTTTTTAAGGAAACAGCCAAGTGAACAAAGCTACATAAATGTTATAATAGATAAAAGAAATGTGCACTGTTTTTATTTTATTTACATTTTTTACATGATTCCCAATTATGTATATTCACGATTTCTAATCGTTGTACAGGCTTTAACTTTTTATTTCAATGTAGTAATTAGCAATTAATTCATTGAACATCTGCTTCCTGCCCCTTCCTGAAACCCAACGGACCCGTGTCCTTTTCTTACAACAAAAGAAACAGAACCTTGCATGACGATCATAAAAGACAATCATTTAAAATCATTTAAAGTATCGGAGCAATATACTCCCAAATAATATGCTTTCTGTTTGATGTGTTTATTGTAACCTATGAAGTTTAATCGATGTTTTATAACCCTTTTAATAGATAAAGTTATTAAAGGTACTCGGTGTATGCCAGATATGCGAAGTTTGGGCTTGTAGGAATGGTCATGATAATTGCAAAGCATTGAAATGAGTGAAAAATGTGTTATTTTGAACCGTGTGTGTTGTACGACACTTTATAGAAGTATTAAACTCTTCGCAGAGATATTTCCCGACATGATAAAGTGAAGCATCAGGTTAATGTATGCACGCTCCGCCTTGCAACAAGTCGATTGGAAGATCGCGCTGTGGGGCAGACCAAAATCGGGCTTGCTTAAAAACCCAATGCACAAAGCTCGCTCGCTCGCTCTCTCTCTCTCTCTAGACCTTTGGCTTTTCGCCTTGGTGACTGCGCTACAAAGAGCTCCCATGCCGTAACATCA
The DNA here is from genome assembly GCF_001515605.1 of Sinocyclocheilus anshuiensis. Taxonomy (NCBI): domain Eukaryota; kingdom Metazoa; phylum Chordata; class Actinopteri; order Cypriniformes; family Cyprinidae; genus Sinocyclocheilus; species Sinocyclocheilus anshuiensis. Next base: position 568,151 of record NW_015552636.1, on the reverse strand, counting down.
CACGAGCGAGACTCCAAAACTCAAACACTTCAGTTGAAACTCCACGACTGCCGAACTGCAAAGTCTAAAGCCAAGCAAAGGAACTCTCAGAAGAACTCCAAACATCACTCTCCGTGCCCAAGGCAACCGACTTTCGAACCTCCTATGTCACAAGGCAACCTCCACTC
>NW_015552636.1:556670-565286 GCF_001515605.1 Sinocyclocheilus anshuiensis | reverse complement strand
ATGCCACACACACACACACACACACACACACACACACACACACACATTGCATATTGTAATGAAGACTGAAGTAATGACTAAAAATCAAACTTTGGCAATCAGGAATAAATTACACTTTAAAACATGTTAAAATAGAAAACAACTATTTTAAATTGCATTAATATGTCACAATATTACTGTTTCTACTGTATTTTTTATCAAATAAATGGATATTTGGTCAGCATAAAACACTTCTAGGGACATAGTAGCTGTAGTGAAGGATTGCCCATTGTGATGAGCCGGTATTAGCAGAGCAGTCCACATCCTCTCAATCTTCTGCTTCTCTTTTTCTTATAAAGATCCATGGTTTCTCCAATCACTCCCAGACTGCATCAATGCCAGTTTTAAAACGCTCCCCTCTTCCTCCACCAACGCTCCATTGCGATCAGAGCCTCTCAATGTTTTATTGACTATCTCACTAATTATGGCTTGATTTCATAGGGCCCTATGTTTACTGACTCACTGAATCAGTAGAAGCAGTTACTGAACTACTGTAACATCTGTAGGGATTCCTATCCATAACAGACACTGATATGCCATGGAATCAACCAGCATGAGGTCTAAACTAATCACCCCAGCACATGACTCCAATATTCTGGGTCGACTTCTTGTCAGTCTTGTCTCATCTACTCAGAGGAGTGATGACGAACTAATCCAATCAGGAGATAACACAGAGATCTTTTGTATCAGGACTGAAAAGTTCTTTCACAACATATAGATACCTCGTGATGTCTTGTGATCGCACAATGTATGGAACTATTATATCCAACAGGAAAAGGACGAGTAAATTAACTGACGCGGTCAGGCCTGCAAACACTGGATCTATACGTGACTATCACATGACTCTTAACCACCACGTGACTTTTATGGACCATAGGACTTTCTCTGTCCTCCCCCCCCCTTTCCTACTTTTCAGAAAAGTGCGCGTTTCTCCTGTCACAGACAAGGAAACAGAACTTACACAGACAATTCAAAAGACAATCATTTAAAAGTATAAAAGGGCAACTATATTCACAAATAATATGTTTTGTGCCTTTCTATGCTTTCTGTTTGATGTGTTATTGAAACCTATGATATTTTAATCTTTGCCTTATAACTTTTCCTTTTAGTAGATAAGATTATTAATGTGTATGCAAACTACCCGATATTTGAGCTTGAACGAAAGCTTGTTTTATTTCCAGAACATTGAAATGAGTGAAAAGCTGTTATTTTGAACAGTGTGTTGTACGACACTTTATAGAAGTTATTAACAAAACCTGCAGAGACATTTCCCCCACGTGATGTCTTGAACAGCATGTTAATTTATGCACGAGAAGGTAACCACACAGGGTGTGGCTAAGCCTTGCAACAAGTCGATTGGAAGATCGCGTCGTGGGGCGGACCAAAATCAGCCTGCTTAAAAATGGACACAAAGCCCTCGTGGCTTGCTCGCTTGCTCTCTCTCTCTCTAGACCTTTGGCTTTTCGCCTTGGTGACCGCGCTACAAAGCGCTCACATGCTGTAACATCACGCGAGCGAGACTCCAGAACTCAAACACTTCAGTTGAAACTCCGCGACTGCCGAACTCTAAAGTCTATAGCCAAGCAATGGAACTCTCAGAAGAACTTCAAGCCTCACTCTCCATACCTAAGGCAACCGACTTTCGAACCTCCTATGTCACAAGGCAACCTCCATTCTCCAGGAAGGCATTCTCAGAGAAGACGTTCGCTGGACGACCGTTGATAAAGTGTAAACTATCAAATTTGAAATCAGTTCTAATCAGGTTGACTTAGAATCTTCAGATTCGCGTCCTCTCAAAACCTGAATTAATTAATAATTAATTCCCTAAGAAAAGTAATCTGACATTACACTACACAACATTATTATATTATCTTTCAATTAATTTTTAAATTATTAATTTAAATTATCATCCCTGGATCAGTAGGTTACTCTTGTAATAAAGTAGCGGTGGTAGCAGACAGATTTTAAGTATCAATTCTGCTTAAAAAGATGCAATCTAATCCTGTTTACATTAAATAAGCTGCTCCCGAGCAGGTTTAAGCATACGGACCTGTTGCTATGGCAGCAACTCCGGGATGAGCTTCGAATAACCAAACAATCCAAGATCACGCCAAATCGTCAACAATCAAATCCAGCTAAGTGAGTTAGCGACGTACGAAGAATGGGCCCCTGTTGCTTTTATATGAAAATAAATATGATGAACAAGACACTCAAAGTGCTTGCTATTTAATTCCATACGAAAGGTGTATTTATCATCCATTTTTACTTTAATACAAACATGTATTTTAGATCTCAAACAAGCCTTCGGACACTTTTCTAACCGGCATGCATCTCGCGGTGATCACCTCAAACGAGCCTAATACTAGCGCAAACGAGGGACTAATGACTTGATAAATCGAACACAGGTGAACTGAATGACATAATCAGGGCAACTAATGAAAACTAGGTCAAAGGAACAAGAAAACCACAGACATGTAACAGTGTTGTCCTGGTCACTTATACACACTTGATATCAAGTAAAGCATAAAAGCAGGGCTCTTTCTGGAACTCCACAAACTCTTCCTCTGAGATTCTGAAGGCAATGATCTGAAAACCAAGGTGAGTTTTTGACACAGAGACCTACTGAGTAACTTTGTCTTTAAAACACATTGAGAATACAACGTGCGCAGTATATGAGTGCAGACAATTCACTTTTGCTGCTTCTTATTTTTCAAGTTCATGGTGATGCTGAGAAGTCTGCTGGTTCTTTTCATCGTGTTCTCCATGGGAAATGCAGATGGTAAACAAGATGTTTATTTGTGTAAACCCTCATTATTCAATTTTAAAAGCTTGTTCTGCCAAACCTTTGGTATTCAGAAATATACAGTATTTTGACTAGTATTTGCATAATACGAGTAATAATGTGAATATTACAAGACTAACATATGAAGGCCTACTGGATACAGTTCTAGATAAAAAATGCCACTATGGATGGACAAATTTTGGAGTCCGATGCTACAAGTTTTTCTCTCAGTCGGCTGACTGGATCACAGCAGAGGTAAAGTTTTAGTTACAACAAGGCAATTTTATTATTTTTAAAGAAACTTCTGAGCAACTAATCAATCAGAGCAGATTTTGTTTGAAAATGACTAAAACTGTAATTGACTTTTTTTGGTAAAGACCAAGTAAATTGTTTTTTTTTTTGTTTGTTTTTTTTTAAATTGTCTATTTAGAGGCACTGTATAGATCAGCATGCAAATCTCGCATCTGTGCACGATGAACTGGAAAACAATTTTCTGATGAGTCTGTTGCCTTCTACTACACGATGTTGGCTTGGTGTTCATGATGGTGTACAAGTAAGTTGTGTGGCCTAAAGAGACTTATTTGTTTGTCGAGACAGAAATGTTACAAGTGAAGATGATTTAACTTCAAAGCCAAACTAAATGACATTCTTTATGGTGTTGGAGTACAGAAGAGTGTGCTTTTAATCACTGTCTTTGCTCTTTAGGAAGGACAGTGGTTGTGGAGTGATGGAACTCCATATGACTACACCAACTGGTGCTCTAATGAACCTAACAATCTAAATGTCGAGGACTGTGGAGAGATCAACTGGACTTGTAAGAATGCAGTGTAGTGTGTGTGTGGTTTTTTTTTTTTTTTTGTTTTTTTGTTTTTTAAACTTTCAAATATTTACCATCCTGAAGTTTCACTAATAATAACATAAATTGGCTCGTTTTCTAACAGTACTGTAATCAGAATAACTGATTTCATTTTTCCACCCTACAGCTAACCGTTGCTGGAATGATGTAAGCTGTTCATTCTCAATGGGCTATGTTTGTGCTAAAGAGCTGTGAGATCATACGCAGTCATCCTGCTCTGCAGTTACTTTGATTGTACTACATTTTAAGGTTTCTGGACTTCTCTTTACAAAACGTTCTCAACCTTAATCTCTTAATACTGAAACACTCCTCGAATCAATAAAGGCATTAAAGCAAACCTTGTGTGTTGTGGTGTTTAATCCAAATCATGTGTAATATTGTTATGAGAATATGGTTTGTAGAATGACATTAGGCATTAAGTGATGTGCTTGTTAGTCTTACTATGTAGATGCAAAAAGTCTCATGCCTAGATAAAAGAAAAGTTTGGTTGATATCGAAACATATTAATATATGCCATTATCATAGCTTGAGAATGCAGCGTAAAAAGAATTTGACGAATTGAATTAAACCTTACTACATTAAATATTTGACCAACACTACTAAAATTACTTTGTGTCGATTCATTTGTAATTAATTACTGATCATCAGCCTTTATCCACGATGGCAATAGTCTTAACATAATGAGAACGGTTTACATAGACACAATTTAAAGAAATGTATTTCAACTTAAACCGTTTCAGAATCAGAAAGTGCTTTATTGCCAGGTATGTTTACACATACGATGAATTTGTTTTGGTGATTGTAAGCTTCCACAAACAGAATGACATTGACAAGACAGATAATAAAATGAATACAAATAAAATAAATAGGCAATAACTATATACACAAAAAAAGAAAAAAATACTCCATATACAATATATATTTGAATGTAAACGAGTATGCGTGTTAAATGTATGAATAGTGTTGTGTGTTACACGTTTATTGTGTCAAGTTAAGGCCGAGTTCACACTGCACAATTTTCAATGTCGTCGGGTCACCGTGGTTTTCACACTGCATCTGGGGTAGCAGTCAGTCGCTGCTGTGTTCACATTGCACAATGGATCGGCGACAGGAGTCACACTGCATGACTTTACAATAGGAAGAATCGCCAACAACTCTGTCTGGTCCGCAAACTACATTTCACAACAAAACACACGTGAGAAGTGATAAGGAAATAACGCGAGAACCCGCGTGCGTCAGACCGGAGTTCTCGAGCGAGTCAAGTCAAGTTGAGCTTTACTGTCATTCTGCTACATGTGGGGACATACAGTGGAACGAAATGTCGTGCCTCACAGGACCACGGTGCTACATAAATACAGGCAGACAACAATGAAGTAAAACAGTAAAACCTATACACAACTAGCCTACTGACTGATTTTGACTATGAATATACTATATATATAAATGTTTACCTATACATAAATTAAAAAAATACAAACTATACGAATGCTTCACATAAACACTGTACCTATACACAACTAACCTACTGACAGATTTTGACTATGAATATACTATATATATAAATGTTTACCTATACATAAATTTAAAAAATACAAACTATACGAATGCTTCACATAAACACTGTACCTATACACAACTAACCTACTGACAGATTTTGACTATGAATATACTATATATATAAATGTTTACCTATACATAAATTTAAAAAATACAAACTATACGAATGCTTCACATAAACACTGTACCTATACACAACTAACCTACTGACAGATTTTGACTATGAATATACTATATATCGTCTTTGATAATTCACACTGCGTGATTGTCACTCACATGAACGAGCACCGATTTGCCTCCGATTTCGGGCATTTGTCGGCGATTTGGCAAAACTGTCGGCGAGTGAAAAATCGGGCTAAAATCGTGGAGTGTGAACTCGGCATAAGTGTTCATGAGGTAGATTGCATGAGGGAAGAAACTGTTAATTAGTATGTTAAGAGCATTTTAAAATAAACATATAATTGTTCAAATAGGAAAAACTATTTGTAGATAGCAAGAAAAGACAACATAAAATTGAAAATTACTAGTTTGTTTTCTGCTCATGATGAGAGCATTTTTTTTGTTTAAGCAAAATATAAAAATGGTCCAGACTTCAAGAGGAAAACTCTGAACCCCCATACAGTAGCCTATCTTTTCTGTCACATGGCCTTCTGCCTTACATATCTAAATGTAAAAAAGAATAATAGCTTGACAAAACATCTGATCTTATCTTTTAATATTGATATCTAATTGAGGTCAACTGATGATTTTTATTTTTTTTTTTAAATATAAACATTTTCAGAAGCCACTGGCCTTTGGCTCTAAGGACCCAATATATATTTTTCTATAGATATATATTTTTTATGTATATTATTTGTTAAGATTTTTCTTTTTTTCTTTTACAAAGCATTACTGGTGCCCAGACGGAAATGTGTAACTATTCATATATGAGACCCTGGACCACAAAACCAGTCATAAGGGTAAATTTTTTGAAATTGAGATTTATACATCATATGAAAGCTGAATAAACAAGCTTTCTATTGATGTCTGGTTTGTTAGGACAGGACAATATTTGGCCGAGATACAGATATGGAACATGATCTTTACGATAAAAATCGACCATTTTGACCCCTACAATGTTTTTTTTGGCTATTGCTAAAAATATATCCAAGCGACTTAAGACTGGTTTTGTGGTCCAGGGTCACACACATATATATATATATATATATATATAGTCCGGACCTCCACTGTGAAGGAAATATAGAGACCGGACCTCTTGGAACTTTAATTGAATACCCCTACCTAGGGTCTTAATGAAAAGTCTATGACATACTTTGGTTAAAATTTCTCAATGGTAGTGTAAAACAAAACCCTATTTACCCTGTCAAAAACAGCTCTGTTCACAGCGACTCGTTTGGGTGCATGTCCCTTTAAATGCTAATGAGCTCTGCTCACCCCACCCCTCTCTTCCATGGGGTGACGAGCCATTCTCATGGTGCTGTTTACTTTAGCGGCATTTAGCCACGGAACTTGCTAACTAGCACATTATTAGGAAAGGCGATTTGCTAACATTCTCACTTCATCTTGTAGGTGAAGCTGGATCACAAATGATTCGCGCAAACTTAAACACATTTAGGTAGATCAGGGGGTGCATTCCCTTCACAAACAAAAGTAATCCTCTGCGTCTTCGGCGGCTCAGATGGCGGGAGTAAATGATGACTGCTATGTTCATTATTACATTAAAACAACAGAACACCTCAATCGCTTAGGAGCCATTCTTATTTACCCCTGCTCCAGCATCGAAACAATGGCGGACTGATGACAGCTCACTCAGAGCGGGTCTATGGTAAAACGCCATGGTCAATCAACAATTGTGGGAGGGGCCTTGGCCTGTGTGACGTCACACAGCCAAGCATGTGAGCATGGCTTGATTTGAGCAAGGGGTAATTATTTATGGCTATTTAAAAAAGCACTGGGTGGATTTTTATCATTATAGGGTGGATGTGTACACACACTGCCAACACACATTTATGTTCAAACAACATGTAAAAGTGAACTTTGCATCCGATTACCCCTTTAAATCACTAATTATTTTATAACACTTAATATACTTTGCAGATTTTAAAACATATTTGCATTTCATGCTTTCAAACAATGGTGTTGTGACTAAATTCACTTTTAAAAATATTGTTTTTATTTATATTTAATTTTAATTAAATAGTTAACAATAATTTTATTTCTTAATTAAATTTTTAATTATATTATTTTATGTTATTTCATTTTTTACACTTTCATTTTTTTTTACACAAAATGTAAAAATGTAATGTAGAATTAAATATCAGCAATTAATGCTTTGTGATTTATTGAATAATGATGTATGCATTAATCATTCAGTAGTTGTCAATATCCAACCCTAATATTTTTGGAAATTTTGAAATTACTGGTCAATATCCCTGCTTGACCAATATTGTGTACAAAATTTTCATATATTTCTTCAGTTTTATTTGTTAATCTTAATTGCTGTCATTATAAATATTTTTATTTCAGATCTTAGTAGTCAACCACTACTTAGAATTCCAGAGTTTAGGTAACAGATATGCAGAAAGAAATCTTGACACGGTCTTCCTCACATTGCAGCTTAATTTGGTCAACAACCATCCATTTAAACAGTAAGGCACTGTCTGACCAAAACATAAGGTTACCAACAACAGTTTGCTTTGTTTCATGGGAAATAGATATCTATTTGAAATCGATATCAGGTGAACTTGTACTTGTTTAAAGTGCCTCCTAAAAAAAAAAAAAAAAGAGTATCATTTAAAGATTTAATGCCTACCTACATGAAAACATGATCAACTTTGGCAAATCCAGTGATTAATTGTTCCTCAGAAGTCTAACTGTTTCCAAGTGTACTGAAAAAAGACACTGTGTACCACTAAGGCCCAATCCCAATTCTACCCCTTAGCCCTTCCCCTTTCCCCTACCCCTCCGTTTCGCGCGTTCACGTGAAGGGGTAGGGGTGTCTCGATTCTCTTTTGGTTGGAGGGGTAGGGGTAGGGGAAGGGCCAGACAGCCCTTCAAACGAAGATTTTTCGGGACCACACTTCAAACGAAGGGGTATGAATTATCTCAGCGTAAACCGGCTTCAGCGGCAACATGGCTGCCCGAGTGAACAAAAAGACACATAAATGTAAGCATTTTTGGCATTAATAAAGATTTTAACGAGAAGTAATCATTTGTTTTATGTTACATTCAATCGTGAGTTCATATTTACGGTCATGTTACTCAAAGAAATGTTTGCAAAAAATCACTAATACGTCATATCATTACAGACTGCACGATAGTGCCACAACATATTTTCATGCCTGATCAGGGCGATAACCACCGTAGACATTGAGGGGGGCTA
>NW_015552636.1:552957-555945 GCF_001515605.1 Sinocyclocheilus anshuiensis | reverse complement strand
CAAGCGACTTAAGACTGGTTTTGTGGTCCAGGGTCACACACATATATATATATATATATATATATAGTCCGGACCTCCACTGTGAAGGAAATATAGAGACCGGACCTCTTGGAACTTTAATTGAATACCCCTACCTAGGGTCTTAATGAAAAGTCTATGACATACTTTGGTTAAAATTTCTCAATGGTAGTGTAAAACAAAACCCTATTTACCCTGTCAAAAACAGCTCTGTTCACAGCGACTCGTTTGGGTGCATGTCCCTTTAAATGCTAATGAGCTCTGCTCACCCCACCCCTCTCTTCCATGGGGTGACGAGCCATTCTCTGAGACTCTAAACTTTAGCCACATTCGTCTCTGAACTTGCTAACTAGCACATTATTGGGAAAGGCGATTTGCAAAGATTCATAAAAAACCTTATACTCACTTCTTCTGTAGGTGAAGCTGGATCACGAATGATTCGCGTGAACACAAACGCATTTAGGTAGATCGGGGACGCATTCCCTTCAGAAACAAACATAATTCACTGGGTCTTGAGCAGCTCAGATGTCGGGAGTAAATGACGACTGCTATGTTCATTATTACATCCAACAACAGAACACCTCAATCGCTTAGGAGTCATTCTTGTCTACATCTGCTCTGGCGGTGAAACAATGGCGGATGACAGCTCACTCAGGGCGGAGCTAAGGTAAGACGCCAGTGTCAGTCATCAATCGTGGGAGGGGCCTGGGTCTGTGTGACATCACACTGGCAGGAATCGGAGAACGGCTTGATTTGAGAAAGGGGTAATGATTTTAGGAGATTAAAAAAAGCACTGGGTGGATTTTTATCATTATAGGGTGATTGTGTACACACACTGCCATCACACATTTATGTTCAAACAACATGTAAAAGTGCATTTCGCATCCGATGACCCCTTTAAAACAAGAACAAATGTCTGCCAATACGCCCAGAAAAACCAACTTCATTTAAAGAAAAAAAACTGTTGCATTGACAGATATTGGTTCTTGTTGTAAGCATAAATTCACTTACTTTTGCTACATTTTTCAGAAAAGAAGACTTCATGTCTTTAATTTGCATTTCAAGTAAACATTTTGATTTAAGGATATTTTTATATTTATATTGAAAAACAAAAATACTGAGAATGACATTAATTTTTTGCTTTGCATGTGACATTTAATGCCATGACTTTATGAATTTAAGACTTTCTGCTCTGATATAAGAGCGTTTAAGGCCTTAATTTATGAAAATGCAGATTAATACTTTTTAAGACCCACAGAAACCCTGATAAAAACCACAGAATGGAATATCCTCATTTTTTGTCTGACCCTTATAATGGAAGAGTGTTGTTTGTCTCTGGGTTGTTCATGTCATTTTCTCCTGCTTTCATCAGGTTCATCCTCAGTAATGTCTCTGTATGTGTTAAAGCTATCGTGTCTCATCAGCTAATGGTTTCTCAGCAGATCCTCAGGAGTGTTTGCGTCTCCTGTCCATGAACCCTTTATGATTCAGCACTGATGAATCACTCACTATCAGAAACAGAGTCAGGTTTGATTCCACACAGCAGAAATGAGCAGAGATCAGACTCACTGGGGACTCTGTTGATGGCTTTGAGCGGCCGCAGGACTCTCACCGTCCGGATGGCCGTCAGGTTGATGTTCTGCAGGTCCAGAGAATACTCCACCACCCTGAACACACACACACACACACGATATAAACACACAGCTCATCTGTGTACAGTCTAACACAGTACAGGTGGTGTATTATACATTTATTCTTCAGCACTGTTTGTTCTGAAGCTCCTCAAACACACACACAGCTTCTCTGAAGATCTCTGACAGCTGATCATACGCTCAACATATTTACATACTGTACATGCAGACACACACACACACACACACGTGTCAGAGATCTCCATCTGTCCTGCATTTACACACTGATCAGGAGATCTGCCATCATACAGAACACAGACTAGACACAAATAAAACACACAGTGTAACAGAAGAGACCGAGATGAATGAGTGAGATAGTCTGCTGTTTGACACTCAGTGAACACATGAACTGATCACACATACACAATCAATGCCAAATACATCAGTGTAATCAATGCATTTCAGTCGCTGCAGATCAAAACAAACTGTGTGCTGTCTGTAGGTTTAATGAGTGACGTTAATGCTGTAAAACCACAAAATAATATAACATTCAAAAGTTTGTGGTTGGTAAGATTTTTTTTTTTAATGTTTCTGAAAGAAGTGCCTTCTGCTCACCAAAGCTGCATTTATTTGATCAAAAATACAGAAAAAAACTAATTATATTATGAAATAAAGTAATTGTTTTCTATGTGAATATCTGTTAAACTGTCATTTATTTCTGTGATGCGCAGCTGTATTTTCAGCATCATTACTCCAGTCTTCAGTGTCACATGATCTTCAGAAATCATTCTAATATGCTGATTTGCTGCTCAAGAAACATTTCTGATTATTATCAATGTTGGAACACAGTTGAGCTGCACAATATTTATGTGGAAACTGATAAAGTTTATTTTTCAGGACTCAAAAGAACCGCATTTATTTGAAATAGAAATCTTTTGTAACATTGTAAATGTCTTTACTGTCACTTTTGATCAATTTAATGTATCCTTGATGAATAAAAGCATTAATTTCTTTTGAAAAAAATTGAATGATGGTGTGTCTTTTATACTAAATTTCACAATTATATTATTATAGCACAGCCTTATGGATTTTACACAGTTTGTCAGTGTTAACAGCATAATTCATTCTGAATGGAGAAACTCCAGAGCTCCTGAATCACTGCTGATCTGAACTGAGAGCATTGAGTTACTAACACACATCACGCTTCATCAGCTCAGCACTTCAGGAATCAAACTCCTGTAATGGGTTTGTTTGAGCGCTGAACTGAAGAGTGTAACGGTTACCGTCTGAAAGCTCTCTGTGAGTGAGTGAGTGAGTGAGTGTGTGTGTGTGTGTGTGC
>NW_015552636.1:552198-552694 GCF_001515605.1 Sinocyclocheilus anshuiensis | reverse complement strand
GCGTGTGTGTGTGTTCTCCCCCGGCCATCACGATGAAGAAGTCCAGTCTGTTCCAGGTGTCTCCCAGATAACAGCGCTGGCCGAAGATCCCCAGAGCCACCATCTTCACCACCATCTCCAGCGCAAAGAAGATGTAGATGAATGCATCGAAGGCCTGAGAGACAGAGCGAAATCAGCTGTGCAATTAAATAAATTTACATCAACAGAGTCTAATGATCAGCTAATGAACATGAAGCTCTGATGATGAGTCTCTAGATGACGCTGATGATCTGGAATCATCTGAATATTAGATATGAAGCACATGCTTAATGGGTTAGTTAACGTGCTGAAAGCTCACGAGATCGGAAACAGCTGATTAACGAAGCGAAGGACTCATTAACAGGCAAGTATGTGAAACTATGAAACGCTGATGAATCTGGTTCCTCAGACTGACCTGCAGGATCTGGCAGCGTTTGGAGGAGCAGTCGATGTTCTCGCAGGGCTGGTACATCCCCAG
>NW_015552636.1:549705-552081 GCF_001515605.1 Sinocyclocheilus anshuiensis | reverse complement strand
GATCACCATCATACTGACTCGCTCGAACCACGTGAGCCGGTTAAGGAGAACTCTACTAGTGCTCGATGCAATGATTGTGTGATTGTGTACAGCACAGACGAACAGAAAACATCACCACAGCCAATAAACCAACACATTCATAATGAACCAATAGAGAGAGAAACTGAACCAGTCTGAACCATTGACATGCATACACCATCAATTCATGTTCTATTACAACAGAATTAATGCATTAAACGAATAGTGTTCACACAATTTTATTCATCAAGGACACATTAAATTGATCAAAAGTGAGGGTAAAGACATTTAAAATTATAGAAAATATTTCAATTTCAAATAAATGCTGTTCTTTTGAACTTTCTATTCATCTGTGCACTTCACTATATTCACACAGAAAACAGTTATTTTAAATAGAAATAATATTTCACATTTTCACTGCATTTACTGTATTTCTGATCAAATAAATGCAGCCTTGGTGAGCAGAAGAGACTTCTTTCAAAAACATAAATCATACACCACCATTTGAAAGTTTGGAGTGAATTTATAAAGTGAACTGGTGTAATTTTATCTATTAAAGGAGTCGAAATAGTCTTTCTATAACACTATGTGGAGGGATTGCATGAGTTTTGTGTGTGTTTGTATGAACGTGTGTCACCAGATGAGCGCCAGCTCCCGAGGATTCATCTTCATCTGCGTTTCTTTGTTTATTTGTCTATCGCTCGTCAAAATGTTTACTGTTCCAAAGCAGCTTTACAGAGTTTCAAGGCGTAAAACACAGAGTCTGACTAATTCGATACTGAATTCATTCCTGGAGCTCAGCAGCATCAGCTCATGCGCTGTAAAAGAGCAGCGTGAACATTCTGCTGAACGACTCCTTTAGGGTTTCACAGAAGAAAGGAGTCAGTCATACAGGAACCACATGGGGGGGAGAAAATGATGACTTTCTTAAAAACTAATGTTTATAATATCAAATGTTTAAAGAGTTCAAACAAATGTCAGGTAATCTGCAGTGAATGTGAGGCACAGGTGGGCAGTGGAGCTGCTCCGTTACCATAGTAACACCTCATTCATCCAGCAGCAGCAGGTCAGACACACACAACTCATTCAGTCATTATTCCACAATGAGGAGTTATTTCTCTTAAGGCCAGATGCTAGAGGTGAACAAGGTATCAGATCTCACCACACTTCAGCAGCTGATTCATCATGACTAGAGTTTTGTCTCACAAGCTTTCTGAAAAGATATGTTTAAGTATGCAAATGAGGCATTATATAATGAAATATGCACTCATTTGCATACACTTCCAAAGCAGGAATCTGAACATTAGATAAAGTCATGCTTTTCTTTGTTGACATGAAGGTTTTTCCAGAGGGGATTCTGGATTTCTCGTTTTATCACTCCATAAACCAAATATATTTTCACCACGTTTTTAGAAATAAACGTTAAATACTGCATATATAAATAGGAATATGTACCAAATCCCTCAGTAAAAGCCTTCAGAATATAGAGGGGAATAAAACTAAAGTTTGGCGTGTAAAAAAAAAAAACTCTTTAAAGATATGGATTGGAATTGAAATCTACATACACAAACAAATAAAACAAAAAATAAAAGAATAAAAATAAAACACTTAAACGTGTATTTTGGATGCTTTTTTCCACTAGTCTGATGGAAGCAAAACAGACCAATACTGACCAGGGAATGAAGAAACACTGACCTAAATGCTTCTGTGCAGTAGATGCTCTAAGAATTCATCACGCTGCTTCAATAAACTATAATTAAAGTTGATATGGTCAGTATGGTGATTTCTTTTGATAATTGATAAGACTTTAGTATAATTTACTAGTTCCATTAACTCACATCTAGTTCCATTAACTGCACATGACATTAAACGCTTTGAATCTCCATCTGTGACTCTGAAAGTGTTTCTCAGTCTGAGCGCTGAACTCAGGATTTCAGCAGACGTTCACATGCTCTCTTACACTAATGCTGAACCATAAACAGATAATCGTGAGGACACACACACACAGAGAGAGAGAGAGATCTCCATGAAAGCACATTAAACAGAACGAGCGCTGGTCTGTATGAGTCTCATTATGAGCGTATGAAACCTTCATCAGCGCTTCTGTCCCGTCATGAGAGTGAATCCAGCTCTGGTGTCACTCGACGCTGATCTGGGGTCAGTAGAGAGGACTCAGGCTCTATTTATACAGCGGCTCCAGCAGAAGCTCACGAGTGCTGACTGAAACCGGCACAATAATGAAGGCCTTTCCCAGAATCCTCACTGAGCCGGATTGGAAATTGGAGTATTTGAGGAAGATCCGGAGACAAACTGCATTTACATATCACACACACACACACACACACACACACACACACA
>NW_015552636.1:549024-549461 GCF_001515605.1 Sinocyclocheilus anshuiensis | reverse complement strand
ACACACACACACTCACACTCAGACACTCACACACACACACACACACACACACACACACATCAATAACACAGCTAAACTAGCTGCAGATCTGATGAGATCCTGAACTTTTATTTAATACCTGTATGTCACTTAAAATTCTAATCAATAACAAAAAACATACTGATTTCCCATAACATTAAGCAGTAAGCAGGATATAATAATAAAACAATAAAAAGATCAAAAACAGAGAGATGTTGAGAGATGTTCATAATTAAAAGTCATAGTTGGCTTTGTTTATTCATCAAAGCTTCAATAATGTGGACAGAAAAAAAGTGTTATAATATATAATATAATGAACAGATTAAGGTTCATTCATGTTCAAAAGTCTGGGGTGGGTATTTTTCTTTTCATCAAGGATGCATTAAATTGTTTAAAAGTGACAGTAAAGACATTTATAA
>NW_015552636.1:543436-548578 GCF_001515605.1 Sinocyclocheilus anshuiensis | reverse complement strand
ATCAGGTCAATTACAAACGACAGGGGAATTAGACGAAAGAAGAAGAATCTCTACCTTCAATAATGTGCTTCCTAGAGAGCCCACGCTCTGTCTCTGCCCTAGAGAAATAGAAAGAAGGAAAGAAAGAAAGAAAGAAAGAAAGAAAGAAAGAAAGAAAGAAAGAAAAAGAAAGCTTTACATAAGCAGACTAAATCTAAAAGCCTAAATCTCAAGGAGTTAATGAGAGCAGTTATTGATAGAATGAATAGACAGATAGACAGGCAGACAAAAAGAAAGAAAGAAAGAAAGTCAGACAGACAGACATACAGATACTCACTTTCCTCCCCAGTACAGTTTAGTGGTGATGACCAGACTTGATCTCCTGTACACACACAGACAGATTATGGACTTTGTGTGAAAGCAGTGGCCTTTTAAATTTCTCAGCCAATGAAATTGATGATTAAAATTATAATTGGAAAGAAGTAAGATAAATACCTCCAACACTTTTTCTTGATAATGTTTCCTAGGATTATTTCAGCCCTGTGAAGAAGAAAGACACATTTTATGTGCTTTTTAAGATTTTATTTCTGGATTTGTAGAGAATTTTTCCATGGCACTGCGAGGTGAATTCACTATAGAGCCACTATAGCACTGCACTATGCATATATTTAAACTTTATCTTTAAAGTTACTGTCATTTTTTCAGGGTAAACACTCCTCCTTTGTATGCATAAGTTTCATTATAGAAATCGCCAGATTCACAAACGTCAGCGCTATTTGCCTGACACAGTTAACATTGAGCTATGGTTACTGTCCACAGAAAACTGGAGGAAATTTAAAGCTTATTTAAATGAATGTTAGTGTACTTCTATAGTGATCATGACAGCGGTAATTCATCAAACGATGCTCAAAGAATGGAGAAAAGCATCACAACCAGGCACATATCCAGACTTCTGGCATTTTAAAGGTGCCTTATGACAGTGGTGGAGTGATGATGTACAGTCCCAAAAAAATATGATCACTCTAGTCTGTTGCGCCATGTGCTAACTAACACTCAGAAACTGGCCTGCAAGCCTAGAAACTGATCTATGCAAATTGCATTTAGCACTAAATTTGTGGCCGTTTGCACCTCAACCTGAATGCATAATTCCTTTAGAGAATTTGGTGCAAAAGTAATGCAGACAATGTGTGCAAAAACGTTGCTATCAGTGGGTGCAATTTAATTATAGTGAATTCCCTTCTGTTTCTTCTAACAGGTTTAGATGAATCATCTTGGCAAGTTTGGATCTGAAGTTTACAGGATGGACTGTAATCCAGGATTATTTGTGCTCTTACACACTGGCTGAATCTAATTTGCATACTATCCATTCAATAGGTTCTAGTATGCAAGATAGTATGCAAGTGTCTAGATGGATTTAGCCACTCAGTTTTACTTTAAGTCAAAGGTCAAACTCACTTCCCAGCTGAATAGACCTCTGCAGTGTCAAAGAGGTTGACCCCATTTTCATAGGCTATAGTCATCAGCTGCTCTGCCACCTACAACACACACACACACACACACACACACATCAATAACACAGCTAAACTAGCTGCAGATCTGATGAGATCCTGAACTTTTATTTAATACCTGTATGTCACTTAAAATTCTAATCAATAACAAAAAACATACTGATTTCCCATAACATTAAGCAGTAAGCAGGATATAATAATAAAACAATAAAAAGATCAAAAACAGAGAGATGTTGAGAGATGTTCATAATTAAAAGTCATAGTTGGCTTTGTTTATTCATCAAAGCTTCAATAATGTGGACAGAAAAAAAGTGTTATAATATATAATATAATGAACAGATTAAGGTTCATTCATGTTCAAAAGTCTGGGGTGGGTATTTTTCTTTTCATCAAGGATGCATTAAATTGTTTAAAAGTGACAGTAAAGACATTTATAATGTTACAAAAGATTTCTATTTCAAATAAATGCTGTTTTTTTGAACTTTCTATTCATCTGTGAATCCTGAAAAATAAAATGTATCACGGTTTCCACAAAAATATTGTGCAGCACAACTGTTTTCAACATTGATAATAATCAGAAATGTTTCTTCAGATACTAGGAATTTATCTGACTTAGTTGAGCGCATACATTTTTTATGCACATTTTTAGAATTTATGCGCATCTTGGCATTTCCATCCAGCGTTTTTTATGCGATATCCCAAAATGTGCATAAAATAGGTGGATGGAAACACAGCTCGTGAGTCTGTGTGAAACAGTGAATCAGTCTCACATAACCAGGGTTGCCAAGTCTGCCGGTTTACCTCCCAATTGGGCTACTTTTACACTGTTGCCGCAGGTTGTTTTTGAAGTCTGAGGGTTAAAGTGATCTCACCGGAATGCTGTTTCAACAGAGGGGAAAACTGCGGAAACCCTAACCTAATTGGGCTGGTTTTGTTTTGAAGACCTGGCAACCCTGCCCATATTCTGCAACAGAGTTTCCTAAAGCATTACTGCTGTCTGTGTCGTTAATATTAACGAAACAACAACAGAACAGAAGAAATAAAGTACCTAAATTAAGCACTGTTGTAATCTTTATATTGTTCTTATATTCTTTTCTAAATAAACAAGCTTTATGCATTTTGTTTGCTCTCTGTGTCATGTATGACTATTGAGCAACTAACATGATACATAATATGGTAAAATGGTTATCCTACTTAAAAAAAAAAAAAAAATTTGCAAAATTTCTGTGAATTACCACCACAAAATTAGTCATTTTGATCACAAAATTCATGGGGGAAAAGTCCCTGGTGGGGCTGATTATTGTAAACACAGTGACGGACGAGGCTGAGGTTATTTTCTGTGGTGACTGGCCTCTCGGCAGCATCAGTCAAATGGTTTGGATCATCATATTGTTTCTAGTGTTTCCCACTGCGGCAGAGCCCTGATGCTTTCTGGTTAAACAGGCTGTTCTCTCCCGCTGCCGACGGCAACAGAATCCCGCCAGCATTCCTCAAGACAGAACCATCCTGTTGCTGTGGCAACAGAAAAAAAAGAGCGGGAGTGGAGCGAGCGACGGACGCTCCTCAGAGAGACCAGAAAGAACAGAGACGCAAATTAAATCAAATGAATGTGTGACAGAGAGAAACTCCCATCACAGCACTGAACGCTTCAAACTAACTGAAGCTTCATCATCTGTGTGTTCCTTCAGGCACATAATAAACACACAAACATAATAAAAAAAAAACACCCATTCATAATAATCAGCTGCATTTACTATTGTTACATATATTTTATTTTATACTATTTTTAAAAAGCATTTCAAATGTGATATACTACCAGTCAAAAGTTTGGAATAATTAATTTTAGCAAAAACTGAGATACACAACCATTTAAAGGTTTGAGGTAAGATATAAAGTAAGAAAAATAAATTAATATTACGTTTTGTTCTTCAAGGAAGCATTAAATTGATCAAAAGTGACTGTAGATATTTTGTAAACATTTATAATGTCAAAATAGATTTCTATTTGAAATAAATGCTGTTCTTTTGAGATTTTGTATCCATCTGTCAATCCTGAAAAGTAAAATGTATCAAGTTTCAACAAAAATATTCTGTAATAATACTTCATAATATTATGGCTTTGACAAATCAAATCAAATCATCAAATCAAATCAAATCAAATAAAGAGGCAGAGTTCAGAAGGTGCTGTAGAATAGAAATGGCCACAATACATGTAATAATTTTTAATCTAATTTGATGTAAAAATGTCTTCACTTTTCTCAGTCAGATCATATAATGGACATCTGCTGTGATTTTAAGGTCTGTCATGTTGTATGTCATCCAGGTTCACACACAGTATATGAATCTATGTGACAGATCATCCAGCGTGACAGATGTTAAACTCACTAAACAGTGTGGTATTATGCTGTTTTCATCTGCACACTGTGATGTTTCTCTTTTCAATTTCCACTTGTTTGATGACTTGTTACTTCACAGTGTGTCAGAATGTACAGCGCTAAAGAGAAGTGTGTGTGTGTGTGTTGTAGGTTAATTGCATTATAAATACTCCCAGTAAAGGGATTTGTATTGCTAATTATACTTTGCGGCGTTGTGCTGGTGTTATCTGTCAGCGGTGCTTTCATTCTGTCGCTCAGATCTCTCTCATTCAGCACAGGTGAATCGTTTCTCTTTGATTTGTGCTGCTGTATGTCGGATCTCTCAGTCAAACGGATCAATCGGGCCCTTAATCTTTCGCATTCAAACACAAACAGGCTCCACGAGCGCCTCTGATAGCAGCTGTGTTGACGGTATGCTGAGAAAACTCACAAATAACTGTTATTTAAGGCAAATTAAGCAGCTTGAGAGAGACCTGAAGGCCAAAACTCAGACTTACACAAACACAAACACAAGCAGACGAGTCTATCACACTCCTGTCTCACTCGTCCCTCATCTTTTTGAACAAAAATACTCACTAAATGAATAAACATAAATGGAGAACATAGTTTCCTTTTCTCCATAAAGAGCATTCACTTTATGCATTGTGCATTTAAAGAGCATTTACTGAAACTAAACTGCAGCAGCAACTTGTTTTTACATTTCTCTTCAAATTCTTACAGCTCTGTGGAACACAGTCTATGAGCATGCCTTTAACACTTAAAGCCTTTATATATCTAATGCATTATTAGTGTAATTAAATGCATTCAATATGCCTTGTTTGAAAAATAATGTGTTTTTTGAACATTAAAGCATGTCAACATATTCTGTTACACCAAATACACAAAATAATGATCTTTAAAAAAGCATCATATGACCCCTTTAACATTAAGATTATTAAATGATTTTGACGTAGTTTTCATTGTCAGTTTATGTTAATTAATTAATTACTGTTAACTGGACATGTTGTAGTCCAGATATTTGGCGCTGTGATGAGCACAGTTCACTGTTAACATACAAACAAAAGCAAATATTCTCTGAATTTGTCATTTTGTAACACAGAACATTATATTTCTAGAATAATCAGCTTCTATGATGTGATGTTGAATATGAGATGATGAGTAACAGCTGAATATGAGTAACAATGCAAATCAGAAACACTCCTGACTGTTAACAGCTTCAGATTAAACTTTCAAATAAACTAACCTCACACACACACTCATTTAAGTTGAGTCACTGCTGTG
>NW_015552636.1:540149-543084 GCF_001515605.1 Sinocyclocheilus anshuiensis | reverse complement strand
ACACACACACACACACACACACACACACACACACACTCACACACACGCACACGCACACACACACTCACACAGGTTTGTATAAACTCACAGACATCTCTCTCCTGAGCTGATGTGCGTCTCAGGAGCTCGTCTGGATCCACTGAGATCTCAACGCTCAATGTGATCACAAAATTAATATTATTGCGTGTGTATGTGCAAGACCTGCAGCCACAGTGATAAGAGTGGCTGCTAGGCATTGCTAGATGGTTTCTAGGGTAATCTGAATGATTGCCAGATGGTTACAGCAGGTTCTGAGTGGTTTTTAGGTTACTGTAAACATCAACTGGATATTCAATCTGTGAGCACAGACTCACAGTCTCACTGACAGCAGACATCCAGCACCGATTTAGTGAGCTGATGATCCAGTGGATAATGACGGATTTTCACTGCTCTTTTGTTCATGTATGAGACAGAGACAACTCTGAATCTCCTCAAGAAACACAAGAGAAACACACAGAGATGAAAGACAGAGATGCACTGATCCGCTGAATACTTGAATACCTTTCCCATTCACAGACACTGTCAGGCCATTATCTGAATTAAATCCTCCACTGCAGTCTGTTGTTATCATCAGTTTACAAACTAGTCCAGAGGAGACTAACCTACCCGCCTGAGTGTGATTCCTGACGCATGTGATTCCAGAAAATACACTCTCTCACAAACACACACACGCACACACACACACACACACACACACACACACCGTCTGACAGCCGGACAAACACCTTCAGAGGCGTTTTGATCTTAATAAAAGATGCCTGACATTTAGAGACATTATTAACTGCCAGAGCTGAAGAAACACGAGAGCACAGAGGAGAAGAATACAGCTGAGGACGAGAGACACTGACACACTGAGAGAGAGAGAGAGAGAGAGGGCATGAAGTCATCACTCCACGTAAACACTGAGACCGAAGAGGTCGAGTGACAGTCTTTAGATACGAGAACAATCACAGACCTTGAAAACACCCGCTGCGTCAGCGGACGATCATCCAGCACGTTCAAAATCTGACAGCAGATCAGACACGTCAATCACAGTGATCAGGTGAAGTTTCACTCTGCATTGATCTGGTTTGATTGATCTCTGTCTGAAGAACAGCAGGAGACGATCAATGCAGGTCTACAGCAGCTCTGCAACGTCACATCAGACTCCTGCTGAGCTCAGATCATCTGCATGAACGGAGGAAGACTGAGACTCCAAAACCACCCGCAAAAATGAGGCTTCATTTCAAATTAGCAACACAACAATTCTGAAATAGAAAAAAAAACAGCAAACTGACCATGTGAGCAATGCATTGCAGTCATACTTAATTTAATAATAGGAAAATAACATTCTATTTATTATTTGATTACTTCAATCTCATGTTTTAAAAATAGAAATATAGAAACACTACAGTTGAAATGGTTTCTGTCTTGCATTCTATCTGTAAAAATGATGGATGTCATTAAATCTGTGGAAATTAGCAGATATAAGTTTATGCAACCTCTTATTTACATAAGGTAAACAAAGCAGTTTGGTTTATATTTATATGTAAATAATTGTATACAATAATTTAAAATTGTATTGCATACCTGCTGCTGCCGCCATGATAATGACCCATTTCAAATGTTTACATGCTTTCCCACACTTTTTTTATTTATTTATTTTTATCTATTTATACAGACAGCACGTTACATGTCCTGCCAGAGACAGTAATATATTGGATCACTGTTACACAGCAATAAAGGATGCATATCACTCTGTTCCACGGGCAGCTTTGGGGCTCTCTGATCACTGTTTCGTTCGTCAGGGCAGAAACTGAAATCAGCTAAACCTGTGTTAAGGACTGTTAAAAGATGGACTAATGAAGCAGAGCGGGATTTACAAGCCTGTTTCGACCTCACTGATTGGAGTGTTTTTGAAGCTGCTGCCACCGATCTGGACGAGCTCACAGAGACTATAACTTCATATATCAGTTACTGTGAGGATGTGCGCATCCCCACCAGGACATTATTATCATTTAATAATGATAAACCGTGGTTTACTAGGAAATTCAAACAGCTTCGTCACGCCAAAGAGGATGCTTACAGAAGTCGGGATAATATCTTGTATAACCAGTCCAGGAACAGACTAACAAAGGAGATCAGACTGGCTAAAAAGAACTACTCTGAAAAGCTGAGAAAACAGTTTTCAGCCAACGACCCGGCGTCAGTATGGACTGGTCTGAAGAACATCACTTCGCTCTGATCTGCACTTCACACATTCACCTACCCCCCCTGCAACCCCCCTCCCTCCCCCACCATTCAACCTGCGCTTAAGGTCTGTGTAGAGGGTGTGAACTGGGTCTTCAGGAAGCAGAAGTCTAGAAAAGCTTCAGGCCCAGATGGTGTTTCACCTGCCTGTCTTAGGCTGCGTCCACACGAAGCTAGAGCTTTCCCTATCCATGCCTGTTTAAAAGTCTGCGCTGAACAACTGGCCCCCATCTTCACAAAGATCTTCAACAGATCACTGGCGCTGAGTGAAGTTCCCTGCTGCTTCAAATGCTCCACCATAACAAAACTGGGAATTACGCAAGGATCTTATTTGTGGACTTCAGTTCGGCCTCCAATACCATCATGCCTGACCTTCTCTCAGACAAACTGACCCAGCTCTTCATGCCCACCTCCATGTGTTAGTGGATCACCAGCTTCCTGACAGACAGGCAGCAGCTAGTGAGGCTGGGCAAACTTACATCCAGGACTCTCACAATCAGCACTGGCGCCCCTCAGGGATCTGTTCTCTCCCCACTGCTCTTCTCCCTCTACACGAATGGCTGCACTTCAAAGGACCCCTCTGTCAAGCTCCTACAGTCATCGGCCTCATCAAGGATGGAGACGAGTCTGCTTACAGACAGGAGGTTAAAGAGCTGGCTGTCTGGTG
>NW_015552636.1:533671-539998 GCF_001515605.1 Sinocyclocheilus anshuiensis | reverse complement strand
GGGGGTCAACAGCTTCCTGACAGACAGGCAGCAGCTAGTGAGGCTGGGAAAATTCACATCCAGCACCCGTACGATCAGCACTGGAGCTCCTCAGGGTTGTGTTCTCTCCCCACTGCTCTTCTCCCTCTACACCAATGACTGCACGTCTAAAGACCCCTCTGTCAAGCTCCTGAAGTTTGCAGATGACACCACACTCATTGGCCTCATTCAGGATGGTTACGAGTCTGCTTACAGTCAGGAGTTTAAAGAGCTGGCTGTCTGGTGCAGTCTTAACAACCTGGAGCTAAACACTCTCAAAACTGTGGAGATGATCGTGGACTTCAGGAGGAACCCCCTGCACTCTCCCCACTCACCATCATCAGCTACCAAAACAGACATCAGAAGACGACAACGGACAGTCAGGACTGCTGAGAGGATTATTGGTGCCCCTCTACCCAGTCTCCAAGAACTTTACATCTCCAGAGTGAGGGCTAAGCAAATCACTCTGGACCCCTCACACCCAGCCCACTCGCTGTCTGTGCCCACCTCCACCTGTCAGTGGATCACCAGCTTCCTGACAGACAGGCAGCAGCTAGTGAGGCTGGGCAAACTCACATCCAACACTCGCACCATCAGCACTGGCGCCCCTCAGGGATCTGTTCTCTCCCCACTGCTCTTCTCCCTCTACACGAATGGCTGCACTTCAAAGGACCCCTCTGTCAAGCTTCTGGACCCCTCACACCCAGCCCACTCTCTCTTTGAACTGTTGCCCTCTGCCCGGTGCTACAGAGCGCTGTGCACCAAAACAGCCAGACACAATAAGAGTTTTTTTCCCCCAGGCCATATCACACCTGAACAACACATAACACACCTCAGTACTACACATCTGTAAATAAATCATTAAACCTTTAAATAGCACATATGCACATTCACAGTTCTGTCTATGGACATTTTTCCTTTTTCTGTATATTTTTATTACTATTGTTATTTATAATTTATGGTCTATTCTCTCATTTTATGTATGTCTGCACTTTGTTTGTATTTTCTGTACCGGAAGCTCCTAACACCAAGACAAATCCCTTGTGCGTGAACACACTTGGCAATAAAGCTCTTTCTGATTCTGATTCTGATTCTTTTGTTCTAAACTAAAGTGGTAATGAAATATTGCTTTTGTAAATACTTCCCGCATTTCAGTAATAAAAGTGTTCATCTTTAAAATGCATGCAAATTACAGTGAGCACAACAGTTGCCATACAGTGCTTGTCAGAAGGCAAAAAGGATTTAAACAGTGAATTTTGAATTGAACCCTTCTTTTAAATGTGGATTTAAATGGCAATTAAATGATCACAAGTAGGTATAGGTAGGCTGGAGGTGGAAGAAAACTCTGACATTCTGGATTTGGACAGCAATAAAATCACAGAATAACACTGAAAACAGTTTAGGTCCCCACGAGAGACATCTACCATCCGAATAGGGCTCATGTCTAGAAGTATTTCCAAAAACACTTCTGAGGAAGATCTAGTCACTGGACTGACACAGTTTGAGTTTCATCACATCAAATCTGTGACAAATATTCAGTTTTGACTGTACACACATACATGAGACACTAATCATCACTGTGTTTTATGGGTTTTCTATGTCTTATGACCTGAGCATCACATACAAACAGCCACATCACTTCAGATGTCAATCATACGGCACTTTCTGTCTGAGTGGGCGGATCCTGGCTAGAATAAACAAATGATATGCAGACTGAACGCTGTGAAAGACTATGGTTGACTAAACATTGACATTTCAGATTCTGCCCGGTCACATCTGAGCTGAAATAACAGACATTATAAGTAAGATAAGCTTTAAAAGGGAAAATATGCAGCTGTAATATCTCACACACTGTAATTATATTCTCAACCGCAGAGCGAAAACACACACAGACTAAAGCAGACGGCCGCTGATTTATCATTATATTTTGTCATTATATTTTCATCACAGATGACGATTAATTATTATTCACAGTTGTGCTGAAAGTCACCCTGGGAAAGAGAAGATGTTCAGCAGAACAACACGTGTCCTGAGCAGACGCCATGAGACTCGCTTACAGCTATTCATCTTCACACAATTACAGCCAATCAGAGGAAACATGCTTAATATGCAGGCAGTGGATTTCAGACCAATGAGATGTGAGTGTGGGCGGGGCTAACCAGTGCAACGCTGCTGAAATATCAAACAAGTAATTGACAAAAATTAAATATCCCGTTACTTGTCAAGTTCACACACAAAAACTTGTCTGGTTAACACATGCTTAACTTAAACCATTAAAAACATTTTTGTTACTTTATTTAAAATATTTTTGTTAAAATATTTAAAAATTTATTTTATTTCCGCAAGCTCCTAAAGTAACATTTCTCATATTTATTTAGTTTAACCTGATATACTAAAATATATGCAAACCCATTTCTGCCATGGGATTTTAAAAAGGATAATTGCTACTTTATCTCACAATTTAGATTTTTCAGAAATGCAAGATTTAAACTCAGAATTCTGACACAAATTTGAAAAGTTGCAGGTAACTGAGATTTTATTTATTTTTTTATTAAAAATGTATTTATTTTACTAAATAAATAAATACTATATAGATATTTTCAAAAAACTAATATAAATGACAAAAACACAACAAAATTACTAAAACTGTACCTTAAATGAAAACAGACAATATAAAAATAAACCCTAATGCAGTTGATAAGGATATGGGCTGGACACCATGCGGATGCACCAGTTGCGAGGACATGTGGTTGGTTTGAGGCAGAAGAAGACGATGGGCACTAGTTCTGGGTATGGGACGACCAGAGCACTTAAATCACTGCTGACATCATCAGCCACTTCCTGCACCTGCTCCGCCGGCCCCGCCTCCTCCTGCTCAGCAGGCTCCGCCTCTTCAACAAGCCCATCCCAGCCAAGAGAGGCACACAGGTCCACGTGTGGCTCCGCCCCGACCGCAACAGGCCCCTCCTCCTCTGATGTCATGGCTTTTGACCCGCCTACAATGAAAGAGACTGTTAATGATCACACAGGTTCCTATTGGAGAAATCAAGTTAAACTAGTTTAAAGAAGAACACCTAGTTCTCAAGCACATTTTCCTGAGTCTATGGAATGAGTTGTTCCTGACCTGCACACATAAAAGCTAAATAAATGGGTTGGTTATAAATACTCATGTAGCCGCACATAAAGAATGAGCTGCTCTGAATAGAGAACAAACATTAAATCAACACACAGTGATGTTCAAGCACTGCATCGTTCCTGCTCGTGATCATCTGATGCTGCGGTCATCATAACATTTACATTTATGTGTTTAGCCGACTTACAGTAGTGAAGCACACGCGATCGGTCACAGAATCAGAGCTCGGAGGCTCTCTTCATCTGTCTTCATCTGTTCTCATGTGTCTTTAATGCTTGTGTTCGTGTGATTGTCTGACCTGTGTTTACTGAGGGTTTAAAGCAATTTCTTTCTGCTTTTTTCCTCACAAATTAGATGTAAACTCAAAACTGAGATATAATCTTGCAATTTTGAGAAAGAAACTCAGAAATGCAAGATTTAAACTCAGCATTCTGCCAGAAATGTGAAAAAAGTTGCAGGCAATTGAGACTTATCTTTTTACCTCATTCATTCACACATATTCATTCTGATCTTCAGATCTCAGTTTAAATGAACAGTTCATCCGAAAATGATTTGTCATTATTTGCTCGCCCATATGAGATATTTAAAAAAAAAATTTGACTTTTTTGTTGATACAATGAAATTTAATGGGGTCCAATATTGTTGTTTACAGTTTTTCAAAATATCTCCCTTCGTGTTTGAACAGGTTTGGAAAGACATGAGGGAGAGTAAATGACAACAGAATGATCGAGCTGACCTATCCATTTAATATCATTAATATTCCATGTTTGTCAGCACATTAAATTCTGGAGGAGGAAAACTAGATAAAACAAGCATCAGGAGACTCACGCATCACAACAGATGTTTGGAATCACTCACGTCACATTAGATGATCATTACTACAGTCCATTTAAAAATCATGTGTTGACCAGCTATTACAGTTTTTCTCAGACAGAAACTCTATCTGTATGTAAGGCAATTTGATGCATGTGTTGTAACAGAGTACAGCACTCAAAAGTTACAGTAGAGTACACTGAGGTACACCTACCTGTTTTCCTCCCTGAAGGTTCTTATGATCGAGGCGACGGTGAAGCAACTTAAGTCTGGCTGAACTCATTGCCCAGCCTCCCTCATAGTCATACCACGGACAAGGACATGGTCAACTATTGGCACGAATTTCATCTGAGACTCCTTGTCTCCTTGCCCCTCATCCTCATCCTTCACCTCTTCCTCCACTCCTTACTGCTCTTGCTCATCCTCTTCCTCTTTCTCCTCCTCTCTGGTGTCCTCGACCTTTTCAATCACATCTCTCTGGATCCATTGTTCCAAAACTGAATGAACTGACTTGGGCTCTTTTATCTATCTATTGAAGGTTCTGATTGGTGTGTAAAAACAAGCATCAGGAGACTCACGCATCACAACAGGATCACTCACGTCACATTAGATGATCATTACTACAGTCCCATTTAAAAATCATGTGTTGACCAGCTATTACAGTTTTTCTCGATTGCTTAAACACATTTCTTGAAACTATGCCTCATGTTCTCAAAACAGTAAACACAAATCCATAATGTCTCACCAAATTCCCCAAACATCCTATTTTCAGGTCAAAATGAAGCTCTACACTCAAAACCATTCACTCTTACTGACAAAACCAAACTTGTCCCTCAGACATAAAAATGGCGTTATGGTTTTGACATTTTAGTTCAAAAGCCTGGTGATAGTGTTTAAGCAATCGAGAAAAACTGTAACCAGTTACACGTCTAATACGGAGTTTATTCACGGAGTCACGGAGTTAGATGTGTTTTGTCACATGAACAATGTGAATGTATTTACTCACAAAGATCATTTTACTCACATCAGTGTCAGTGTGTGCGTGTGCGTGTGCGAGTGTGAGTGTGTGTGAGTGTGTGTGTGTGTGTGAGTGTGTGTGTGTGTGTGAGTGTGTGTGTGTGTGTGAGTGTGTGTGTGTGTGTGAGTGTGTGTGTGTGTGTGAGTGTGTGTGTGTGTGTGTGTGTGTCCAAATGCCTACACAAAGACAGTAAATCAGTTAGCCTACATTGTGTGGAGTTAACGGTCTCAGATGAATAAACACATTAAATCATGTTTTCATTAATATGTAAAAATACAGAGAGGTTTCAGTGCTGCTGTCTGTGGGTTTCCAGGTCAGACAGACGCTGCTGGAGCCACACACACACACACACACAGATAGAGAGAGAAAGGTGCTCAAATTAGTTTTCTGCTTCTCAGATGTTTCTCCTGAGAAAAAGACTCCAGTAAAGTGTCTGCACTAGACTTTCAAAGGAGATCTCAACAATGTCTCAGACTGTGCTCAGATGTTCCACAATACCAAACCTCAGAGGTCTTAAAATTAACTCAAACATTTCCCATTTCTCAAGTTCTCCTGAGTTGCATTTCCCAAAACCAACGTGAGCCAACGCAGTCCTGATCCGCTGAGAAATAAGTGTTTATAGACACAGACACTCACCATCTGCTGACCAAACATACACACACACACACACACACAGTGTGAAGTAAACGAGGATTTTTAACGAGAGGCCACAGCTCTGGTGACTTTACTAACGGTTTAATGACCCGCTATCAGAGATCAGCTGTCCTGTTCAGTTGCTGGACACACAAACACACTACAGCCGCTCTGATGTGAGGAGACCTGAGCTACAGAACACGCTACGCTCCATACAGGAGGAGAAAGACACGTCTGCTGTTGATGAGGTCAAAGGTCATGTGTCACTGATCTAGAACAGTCTTACATTCACAAACACGAGACTCAGATCAATCTAGAACAGATGAGAACTTCAGTCTTCACATACAGACACTGATGAATCGTTATAATCATTTCATAAATCAGAATATGGCTATTTGGGCAGAATTTGACTATTTAAAATATAACAAATTGCTTGAATAAAGAGTTGTTCATTTTGCATTCTACATGAATGTATTTCGCAGATGCTTTAATCCAAAGCGACTTGCATTGCATTGAAGGAATCAAACCCATGACCTTGATGTTGGTAGCATCAAGATCTGCAGTTTGAGCATCAGGAATGATGAATGAGCTGAATGAGATTGAATGAGAGAGTCAGTAAAACTATTTGATCTTCCCTTCACCGCTGCGTGTGTGTGTGTGTGTTAGTGTGAGTTTGTGTGTGTGTGTGAGTGTGTGTGTGAGTGTGTGTGTG
>NW_015552636.1:525956-533364 GCF_001515605.1 Sinocyclocheilus anshuiensis | reverse complement strand
GTGTGTGTGTGTGTGTGTGTGTGTGTGTGTGTGTCCTCTTGTTTCTCCTCCAATCAGCAGGACATACAGGTACCACATTGTAGGATCCAAACTAATGACATTTGCATACGCCCATTTCCTTATTTACCTAATGAACACCTGCTGGAATGACCTCAGAAATGATGACACACACACACACACACACATGCAAACACACACACAAACACACAATCCATAAAAAAGAAAAAGTCATATCATCAAAATGTATTTATTTAAATTGCATAGAATCAGCATGAAAATAATTAAATTTATCAAATAAAAACCATGAACATCGTTCAAATATGGCTAGATGTGGAAGGTTGTGTGGCTTATATATGTGTCTTGTATAATAATCATGATTTACTGATAAGAAATGTATAAACTTAATTATTGTCTATTTAAAACATTCAGTTTATTACACAAATCTATTTTTTACTCATTTTATGCATGACTGACCAGTATACGTCCGGCTTAACTTATGTTTAAGTCATGAAAAACTGCTTTGGCACAAAATAAAACTCTCAGTAATACTACAGGTGAACTCTGGGTAAAAATAAAAGCTATAGGACATAAACAGAAGTGTGTAAGTGTGTGTGTGTGTGTGTGTGTGTGTGTGCTGAGAATATGACGCGTGTTTACAGCCGGAGCAGAGTTGAAATCGGTCTGCTCTTAACTGTCACTTTTGATCAATGTTATGTTTCCTTGCTGAATAAAAGCATTAATTTCTTTAAATCACAAACAAACACACACACACACACACACACACACACACACTTTTCTCTTTCGGAACACAACGTGACAGCAGTTTTGCCTGTTTTGGTTTTCATTCATTTTATTAAAGCAAAAACAAAAATGAGCATGGTTATAACTGGCTAGCTTCATCACTTGTCAGACAAAGCATAAACAACCCTTACAGTGGCGCAAACACACACACAAATGCACATACACTTGGACTATACCCCACACACACACACACAGAGCTCTGGAGACAGCAAACATCTGGTTGTCTGATGAAAGGCCAAGCAGCCTGGTGAAAGCAGATAAGATCAGCCTATGCAGAGATGACTATGGGGCTCTGAGAGTAAGTGTGTGTGTGTGTGTGTGTGTGTGTGTGTGTGTGCTGAGAATATGACGCGTGTTTACAGCCGGAGCGGAGTTGAAATCGGTCTGCTGTATAAACATCCTGACAGACACAAACCTCCATCTTGCACTTCCTAAACAAAACGCAGACCTGGATTCATTCACAAACCTTCATGACATCACAGCCATGAGCTCAGTAACATACAACAGAACTGAGCACAGCCAGTCAGAGCACAGCTCATTTACATACACAAATGTGTCATTTGATTGAGAAGGTTTTGATTGTAAAAAGTCAAATAAATCGGAATTATTACTGTTTAGGCTTCACTCTCATTATAAAATGCTACAAAATGAGCCATTGGGTTCTGTTGAGGAGTCACTGCAGCGCTTGTAAAAATGGTGTGGGTTATAAATCAGCAGTGTATGTTTCCTGTCTGAGAGGGAAGCAGTAATCTGTTCCTCATCCAGATGGCTCAGGTGAGTCACCTGAGCTCCTGCAGGAACAACAGAGACTCACTCCAGTCCACACGAGACACTCTGAGACATTCTCAGATGCACTAAGACAATCTGAGACACACTGAGAGATGCTGAGAAAATCTGAGACACTCAGACACTTTGAGACACACTGAGACACTCAGACACTGTGAGACACTCTGAGACACACTCAGAAACACTGTGAAACACTCAGACACTGTGAGACATGCTGAGACACTCTGAGACTATCTGAGACACACAGACACACTGTGAAACTCTGAGACACTCAGACACTGTGAGACACACTGAGACAATCTGAGACACGCTGAGACACGCTGAGAAACTGAGACACTCAGACACTGTGAGACACTCTGAGACACACCGAGACACACTGAGAAAATCAGACACTCAAACACTGTGAGACACACTGAGACAATCTGAGACACGCCGAGAGACTCTGAGAAACTGAGACACTAAGAAACTGAGACATGATGAGACATTGTGACGCTCTGAGACACTGAGACACACACAGACACTGTGAGACACACTGAGAAACTCTGAGACAATCTGAGACACACAAACATGCTGAGACACACTGAGAAACTGAGACACTCATACACTGTGAGACATGATCAGACACTGAGACACGCCAAGAAACACAGAGACATGCCGAGACACAGATTCAAACATCCTCAGAAGATCCAGAGCACAAGCACCTGTTCAGCATCCCATCAATCCTCACACTCATACAGTTAAACACGGACACACAAACCCAGTTTAAGGCCCTCTTCCTTCTCACGAATATTAAAAACACACGTCTATTGACCCGAGAAACACTCATCCATCTGCTGTCAGCTCAGAGAACAGCAGCACTACACTGGGACACAAACCACTTCCTGTCTGATCACATGACCTGGACTGACGCCACAAACACTTCACACACTTTCTATTAGAGATTCAACCCAGACCAACTCAGAAATGTTGTAGAACAGCTCTGATCACAGTAAAACAGGACACACAAACACTATGAGTCTGAATAATGCTGCATTCTTATATCAACGTCCTAAAGCCAGATGCTCTAGGTCAGTCATTCTAAAGACATTTTCTAATTATTTTTATGAACAAAATTGGGAAACACAGGAACAATAGTTTATAAGAATAAAGTATGATTTCTTGATTTTTATGTTTTTTAAGCATTTTAATTAAGTTATATTGATTGAATTTATATAATTTAATAGCGAGGTGTGCTCTGATTGGCTAGCTATCCAGTGCGTTGTGATTGGCCGAATTCCTCAAGCGTGTGACTGAAATATTACGCCCCTCACATACTGTTGATAAAATATATAAAATATAAAAACTCTTTAAATATAAAAAACATACTAACAGTCTTTGAGTCAGAACAGCCGGCATAAAGTAGTTACACTTTCACAACAAAACACAGCGTCAACCACGGCCTTTTCGTGGCCGAGTGAGCAGAGGCGGCGGGCTGTATTAGTATTATATGTAGTATTTCCTCAGCAACCAGCATGGATCAGCGCCAGGCATGACAAAGCAGATATCGTCCTCTTTTGGAAGACCAAACAAAGTAGTTTCGCTTTCACAACGAATCACACAGCGCATTCACAGAATAAAAGTTACACCTTCTTTCTTTGCGTGAACATTTGGGCGGCGTCATCCAAATCTTCCCACATAGTGAGGTAGACATGTGGGGGCGTGTTAGAACGAGCCGTTTTAGGTAGGTGTGGCTGACTCTTAACTTTTATAAAGAATATCTCTTTGGATTTGAGACTTTAGTCTTTGCAACTTTACAGATCTTCTTTATGCACCAAGATTTTGTAACACTCCAAAGAGAAAGGAAAAATTGAAATCACATCATATGACCCCTTTAATACAGTATAACGTTTTTTGAGTGATTACCTCTATGTAATGGTATTGCAAAGCCACAAGTTCTTATTTTTATTTTACCTGGTTTATAAGTGAGTGAAGTGAGTGATTAGCCACAGAAGCCGTCTTTGTGTCAAGAGGCAAAATTAATCTCAGGTTATATGGCTGTAATATTGTTTAATGGGGTATTTAGAGACTGTGCCACTGTGGTTAAACAAAGTAAAAATAAATAAAGAAAACACTGGTGGTTTTGAAATACCAATGCATAGAGGAAATCACTCAAAATTACAAAAATTAGCAATTAAATTAGGAAAAGAGTGAAGCATTGACCAAATATCACTTGATATATGAATGTTACTGTAGGAATACCACCACAAATGGGGAACTAAAATAAGATGTCATTTTTATTCAACAAAACAACATCATTCACTGTTGTTCTGCAGGGAAACTTTATAGAACATCATGATCATAATATGAGATGAAAGATAATCAATATATGAATCAATCTGACTGTTCCTTACACATCATCATCATCATAACACTGCATGTGTGCAGAGATCAATCACACAGAGCAGTGCCACCATCGGCTTCAGCTTACTGACAGACACGTCACATGACCTCACATCTCACTCCTATTGGCAGACCACTGCTGCTCATTTGCATTAAAGGAGACATATTATGCCCCTTTTTACAATATGTAATATAAGTCTCAGGTGTCCCCAGAATGTGTCTGAAGTTTCAGCTCAAAATACCCCACAGATCATTTATTATATCATTTTGAAAATGCCTATTTTAAGTGGAAGCAGAAACATGCTGTTTTTCGTGCTTGTCTCTTTAAATGCAAATGAGCTTCTGCTCCCCGCCCCCTTTTCCAGAATAGAGCTGCGCCATTACAGCTTATACCTGCTAAAAAACATCTGTTTTGGTTCTGATTATCATGTTTATCGTGCTGAAATCATGCGTTTTAAACCATATTAGTTTAAACTTTGGTTTTCTGAGTGCACACATCTGAAGCACACGCACAGAAAGCGGCTGTCACAGCATGTGAGCACTAAACTAAGTTCTCATTCACACACAAGTTTACGTTAAAAACACGCATGAGTTACAAAAACAGTCGGTTATGTCTGTGAAGGTAAACTGCTGGGAAATAAATCACATGTTTATATTAGATTCGTGTGGCAGCAGCAATATACAGTAAATAAATCAATAAATGCACTGCTGTCTTGTCTCCTCTGAGGCTGGGACTCTAAACAGTGTTCTGTGCTCGTCTGTGCAGCCAAACACAGAACAGTTAGCATGCTTCGCTCAAACTTTCATCATGGCATTAGAGCTGGTACACCGTTGTCGCTTGCAAAATCAAAATGACGGCGCAGTGGGTGTAAACTTACAGATTAAGGGGCGGTAATATTATAATGAGATCCCTTTGCCACGTCAGACGTGCTCGTTTTCTCAGATGCTTGCAGAAAAAAAGCTTACCAAAACAAAGTTACTGGGTTAATCTTTTTCACGTTTCCTTGGTTGGTAGATGCGCTGGGGACCTATTATAGCACTTAAAACCTGGAAAAGTCAGATTTTCATGATATGTCACCTTTAAATGAAACTTTTCTCAGCTTTGTGGCATCAACAGTCACATATATCACATCGTATGATGATTTCAGCACACTTTGCTGCTGTAAATCACTGAATGTACGCAAGAAAACATTCTTAAGAATAACGAGCTTGTCTAGTGTAGGATTTGACACATTATAAACTTATTTGTGTTTCTGTATGAATATGATATTTTCTACTGCGGTGTGGTATTACGAGCTCTGTATGTCTGCTGATCTCTACAGGAGCGTGAGACGCGTTTAGATCACGACTGATGAGGGTCATTATGAAGAACTGGGACAGTCTGAATTACACATTACTGGGGTAAAACCCTACAGCCGCTCCAACCCAGACAAACACACCCCAGCCCGGCTGACACACAACACAAAATAATGATACAGAATCACTCCAAACAGCTGAAGAGTCACTACTTCTGCTCTGAACTACAGAAAACCAGCGAACGCTCAGTGTGATTACGGGACTCAACACATCCACACAGAGAAATATCTCAAGATCTATAAGCTCAGTCTATATTGAGCTCTATATAATCCACACACACACACACACACACACACACACCTCACGTTGCATAACGTGTAAAACACACCTACACACTCTTGTTTAACAAAGAGACAGAAACACAGGGGGAGGTAAAGAACGAGACACAAGACGAGAAACAGAGCAAGAGAACGTGCAGAAATACAGGATCGGACAAACATCTCACACACACACTGATCTGGAGGTTTAACATGAATGAACATGGCACGTTACATTACAGTCCAAAATAAGAGGAAGAGTTTTTAATTATATTGTGCATAAAGAAAATTAGGCCTTTTTTAGGACATTAAGACTTGTTGCATTATGACAAACACATTTACTCAATATTATCATAACTGAAATGCATCTTTTGGGGGTTTTTTGCAACTCAAATTATTCTCATCAATGATTCTCATTACTATATATCTGTTTTAATGCAGGGCTTGCAAAATCGCTAACCAGGGCTGTTGTATCTTCCAGTTGGGCTACCAAAATGCATCAGCGCCCGATGAGCTATACTGAATAGTGATATAAAATTCCTTCCTTGATTCGCATTGTTCACTCGCTTGTAGTCGTGAAACGGATCGTATTTGACCATTTGCACGTGTTGCCAATTTAAACATTCAAGCATTTTAAACTATTTAAGCACAAGAAGAGGCAAAACACACACACACACACACACACACACACACACACACTCTCTCTCTCTCTCGTCTCACCCTGTAATTAATCCCACCAGCTAAAAAACAATCCCACTGCAAATAGCTGCCTGGTAATTGTGTCCTAAAGTGAGCTGAATCTGACAACACCTCCTTCTGCAGACGTCTCAAAGGTGAAAATTATTCATAAATAACACAAAACACTGGACTATATAAATGTGTGCAATGCATTCATATAAATATCACACACACACACATTATCACGGCTGTGATTGGACTGCAGGTGATCACATGACTGATTTTCAGACTTCCACACAACGGTTACACATGCAGGTAAACCAGCTTCCATTTAAAAAAGTACCATAAGCATGGAGTTCATATCAGGTTACTGACATTTCACACAATGTACTCTGTAATTCTGTTCAGTTCCACACAGTCAACAAAGACTCAGAAGCCAAAGCTAATCAGAAATACACAGACTGACAGACAGTCGTCTGAAACACACAAACACACACCAGCAGAGCCACACAAACACCGACTCAGTATTGAGATGCTGGTCTGAATATCAAAACACTCAGAACACTGCTCAACCAATCAGAACACTCAGAATGCCATTCGACCAATCAGAACACTTAGACGACCGCTTGGCCAATCAGAACACTCAGAATGCCATTCAACCAATCAAAACACTCGGACAACCACTCGACCATTCAGAACACTTTGAATGTCACTTGACCAATCAAACACTCAACCAATCAGTTCACTTGAAACTCCACGTGACCAAGCAAAAAACTTGGAACGCTGCTCAACCAATCAGAACACTTAAAACTCCACTCTTGACCAATCAAGACATGCCTGACCAATTAGAATGCTCGAAACACTGCCTGACCGATCAGAAAGTTGTTCTCTCTCTTAATCTCACTGGATATTTTCACACTCTTCATGTCCTAAACGTTTTGCTCAGCTTCTCTGATTCTGATCTTCACGTGTTCTTCTCTTGTTGATGCTCTGGCTGCTGTCGTTGATTTATGAGCAGCTCTGAATCAAATATGCACAAAAACACAGCAGTCAATCAGCACAGCACATGAATTTGACATTACTTGTTTTTCTAAATCTAAATAACACCATCATACAGTATGTGTGTTGTTCATGAGTGAGCTCTGCTATAA
>NW_015552636.1:524368-525844 GCF_001515605.1 Sinocyclocheilus anshuiensis | reverse complement strand
ACACACACACACACACACACACACACACACACACACACGTTGAGTCTATAGTGATGCAGTGATACAGATGAATAGTGTCTTAATACTGTTTCGAGTGTGTTTATCTGCATTTCAAAATATCTTCAAACACAGTTTATCCAATCAAAGCTGTTAGTATGTCAACTTAGCACCTTTCCTAAATATCTGCCATCATTTCACCAATGACACGAAAACCTACACACACACACACACACAGAGAGAGAGAGAGAGAGAGAGAGACTCAAACTTTCGCTCCAAATAATTTAATTGAGTCGTTTAATAGAGTGGCAAACCTCCAGATGCTGCTGCTGCACTGTGCACACACACACACACACACACTCACACACACACTCTCACACACACTCACACACACTCGCACACTCTCACACACTCAACTGAAGCTGCTCTGATAAATAAATCAGCAAATACAATCAACACGTCACTAATGTGTTCATTACTGATGCTCACATGATCATTATTCCATCTGTCTCCACGGCAACACAAAAATACTCATTACAATACAACTATTGCACTGATGAGTTAACCCAGATTAACCCAGCGCTTGGCTAGACGGAGAGGTCCAGGGATCCTCACATTCAGACACTGTTCAATCAGCACAAATAACACCGGCTTCATCTGAGGAATCAACTGAACAGGAGCATCATGTGTTTGGATCATCAACATCCATCAGTCTAGAACACATGATGAGCTTGTATTCATATACTGTACATACAGCAGTATCAAACCACTGATGAATCTGATATTTTATATACTTCTCTAATTTAATATTAGAGAACAGTTAGACATTACAAATGACATTATCAGGTTTATCTGAGAGTCACTTTGGATAAAAGCATCTGCTAAATGAATAAATGAAAATTAATGGAAAGAGCTTCGAAATGATGTTAAACGTCAGTTATTAACTGCTGACCAAAGACATCATTTCTCATCCTAATGTTTCTGTTTTTAGTGTCAAAACCCTGAAAATCCAGTCATTTTCAGGCTCAAATGAACAATAAATCCACTATTTATTTATTCATCAAGGATGCATTAAATAGATCAAAAGTGACAGTAAAGCCGTTCATAATGTAACAAAAGATTATTCATCTGTGAATCCTAAAAAATAAAATGTATCACGGTTTCCACAAAAATAGAGAGAGAGAGAGAGAGAGAGAGAGAGAGAGCGAGAGAGAGAGAGAGAGAGAGAGAGAGAGAATCTGCAGATCAGTTTCAGTGTCTCTCGTTCACTTCACAGTGTCCCTGAGTGACATGATGATTACAGAGTAAAGCTACAGATCAGACCAGCTTCCAGAACTGATATCAAACATCACACACACACAGAAATATGTCTAAAATACAACAGAAAATTAAAAATAAACCCAATAAAACAAAACATAATGAATACAAATAAAAAATAAATCACACACACACACACACACACACACACACACACACACA
>NW_015552636.1:511022-518167 GCF_001515605.1 Sinocyclocheilus anshuiensis | reverse complement strand
ACACACACACACACACACACACACACACACACACACACACACACACACACACACACACACACTCACTCACACACCTTCACATCTCCATCAGAAACTCAATCACACTGTGTCTCTCCACCAGTTTCAGCATGCACTGCTGAAATTAATAAACATCAAATTAATTTAAAACAATGCCACTTCAGGTAAACAGTCAGAAATGTAATGACGAACAAAGACACAAATGACAACAAAAAAAACACAAAAAACAAATAAACAAAACTAACAAAAACACACTTTACTTACAGCAGTTTGGCCCTATGAAATCATTATTTATTTTTTCCAAATTCAGTGTTTCCTAAATTCAGTTTTAATGGGTTAAATCAATTTTAATCATCCAAAAACATGGCCAATCAATTGAATTCATAAATCTTTAACAATACAATCAATCTTTAAAAGCAAATTAATAGAAAATATAAACACTCCATTACATCACTTTTTGTCTACATAGCTTATATTCACTTTTATTTCAGTTTTAGTTATTGTACTACATGAAGTTAAAATAAACCAAAATTAAAAATGTTGTCTTAGCAACTAGCCGTATAAATAATACACATTTTATTTCAGGTAAAGTTTATTTCAAATGACATTTTATGGTTTAAGCTTTAGTTAACTATATATAATAATAACCCTGAACACAATGTTGCATTTTTCTTTTCTTCTTTTTTTGTTAAATAAAATGCAGCACAATAAAGAATGTTTTTATCGTTTTCAAAAGTAACACATTTCTGTCATCATTTCTTCAAGTTACATCAAACTTTTATTGTAGCAAGCTGTCATCCGAGACACACAACTACATATTAAAAAAACAACCTGCAATTCAATTAGTCTCAGACACTAGTCCTTATCTTGATTGGAATTTGATTAACTGTACAGCACTACTTTGGAATTAATAATTCAAATATTGCCAAATTCTGTCACATTCTGCATTATAAATTACATTTTTGAGACTGGATTGATGATCAATTGATGTGAGCTTAATTAAAGCAGACGCTTCAGTACGAACAGAGAGAGAGATTCACTGACCCATAACGACTCGCTCTGATCCTCACTGCAATTAGCACACCAGCTTAATGAGAAGAAACCATTCAAAGTCAAAAGAGAGAGAAAAAGCGTGTGTGTGTGAGTGAGTGTGTATGTGTGTGCGTGTGCGTGTGCGCGTGTGCGTGTGAGAGTGAGTGAGAGAGTGAGTGAATGTATGTGTGAGTGAGTGTGTATGTGTGTGCGTGTGCGTGTGCGCGTGTGCGTGTGAGAGTGAGTGAGAGAGTGAGTGAATGTATGTGTGAGTGAGTGTGTATGTGTGTGCGTGTGCGTGTGCGCGTGTGCGTGTGAGAGTGAGTGAGAGAGTGAGTGAATGTATGTGTGAGTGAGTGTGTATGTGTGTGCGTGTGCGTGTGCGCGTGTGCGTGTGAGAGTGAGTGAGAGAGTGAGTGAATGTATGTGTGAGTGAGTGTGTATGTGTGTGCGTGTGCGTGTGCGCGTGTGCGTGTGAGAGTGAGTGAGAGAGTGAGTGAATGTATGTGTGAGTGAGTGTGTATGTGTGTGCGTGTGCGTGTGCGCGTGTGCGTGTGAGAGTGAGTGAGAGAGTGAGTGAATGTATGTGTGAGTGAGTGTGTATGTGTGTGCGTGTGCGTGTGCGCGTGTGCGTGTGAGAGTGAGTGAGAGAGTGAGTGAATGTATGTGTGAGTGAGTGTGTATGTGTGTGCGTGTGCGTGTGCGCGTGTGCGTGTGAGAGTGAGTGAGAGAGTGAGTGAATGTATGTGTGAGTGAGTGTGTATGTGTGTGCGTGTGCGTGTGCGCGTGTGCGTGTGAGAGTGAGTGAGAGAGTGAGTGAATGTATGTGTGAGTGAGTGTGTATGTGTGTGCGTGTGCGTGTGCGCGTGTGCGTGTGAGAGTGAGTGAGAGAGTGAGTGAATGTATGTGTGAGTGAGTGTGTATGTGTGTGCGTGTGCGTGTGCGCGTGTGCGTGTGAGAGTGAGTGAGAGAGTGAGTGAATGTATGTGTGAGTGAGTGTGTATGTGTGTGCGTGTGCGTGTGCGCGTGTGCGTGTGAGAGTGAGTGAGAGAGTGAGTGAATGTATGTGTGAGTGAGTGTGTATGTGTGTGCGTGTGCGTGTGCGCGTGTGCGTGTGAGAGTGAGTGAGAGAGTGAGTGAATGTATGTGTGAGTGAGTGTGTATGTGTGTGCGTGTGCGTGTGCGCGTGTGCGTGTGAGAGTGAGTGAGAGAGTGAGTGAATGTATGTGTGAGTGAGTGTGTATGTGTGTGCGTGTGCGTGTGCGCGTGTGCGTGTGAGAGTGAGTGAGAGAGTGAGTGAATGTATGTGTGAGTGAGTGTGTATGTGTGTGCGTGTGCGTGTGCGCGTGTGCGTGTGAGAGTGAGTGAGAGAGTGAGTGAATGTATGTGTGAGTGAGTGTGTATGTGTGTGCGTGTGCGTGTGCGCGTGTGCGTGTGAGAGTGAGTGAGAGAGTGAGTGAATGTATGTGTGAGTGAGTGTGTATGTGTGTGCGTGTGCGTGTGCGCGTGTGCGTGTGAGAGTGAGTGAGAGAGTGAGTGAATGTATGTGTGAGTGAGTGTGTATGTGTGTGCGTGTGCGTGTGCGCGTGTGCGTGTGAGAGTGAGTGAGAGAGTGAGTGAATGTATGTGTGAGTGAGTGTGTATGTGTGTGCGTGTGCGTGTGCGCGTGTGCGTGTGAGAGTGAGTGAGAGAGTGAGTGAATGTATGTGTGAGTGAGTGTGTATGTGTGTGCGTGTGCGTGTGCGCGTGTGCGTGTGAGAGTGAGTGAGAGAGTGAGTGAATGTATGTGTGAGTGAGTGTGTATGTGTGTGCGTGTGCGTGTGCGCGTGTGCGTGTGAGAGTGAGTGAGAGAGTGAGTGAATGTATGTGTGAGTGAGTGTGTATGTGTGTGCGTGTGCGTGTGCGCGTGTGCGTGTGAGAGTGAGTGAGAGAGTGAGTGAATGTATGTGTGAGTGAGTGTGTATGTGTGTGCGTGTGCGTGTGCGCGTGTGCGTGTGAGAGTGAGTGAGAGAGTGAGTGAATGTATGTGTGAGTGAGTGTGTATGTGTGTGCGTGTGCGTGTGCGCGTGTGCGTGTGAGAGTGAGTGAGAGAGTGAGTGAATGTATGTGTGAGTGAGTGTGTATGTGTGTGCGTGTGCGTGTGCGCGTGTGCGTGTGAGAGTGAGTGAGAGAGTGAGTGAATGTATGTGTGAGTGAGTGTGTATGTGTGTGCGTGTGCGTGTGCGCGTGTGCGTGTGAGAGTGAGTGAGAGAGTGAGTGAATGTATGTGTGAGTGAGTGTGTATGTGTGTGCGTGTGCGTGTGCGCGTGTGCGTGTGAGAGTGAGTGAGAGAGTGAGTGAATGTATGTGTGAGTGAGTGTGTATGTGTGTGCGTGTGCGTGTGCGCGTGTGCGTGTGAGAGTGAGTGAGAGAGTGAGTGAATGTATGTGTGAGTGAGTGTGTATGTGTGTGCGTGTGCGTGTGCGCGTGTGCGTGTGAGAGTGAGTGAGAGAGTGAGTGAATGTATGTGTGAGTGAGTGTGTATGTGTGTGCGTGTGCGTGTGCGCGTGTGCGTGTGAGAGTGAGTGAGAGAGTGAGTGAATGTATGTGTGAGTGAGTGTGTATGTGTGTGCGTGTGCGTGTGCGCGTGTGCGTGTGAGAGTGAGTGAGAGAGTGAGTGAATGTATGTGTGAGTGAGTGTGTATGTGTGTGCGTGTGCGTGTGCGCGTGTGCGTGTGAGAGTGAGTGAGAGAGTGAGTGAATGTATGTGTGAGTGAGTGTGTATGTGTGTGCGTGTGCGTGTGCGCGTGTGCGTGTGAGAGTGAGTGAGAGAGAGTGTGCGTGTGTGTGGGAGAGAGTGAGTGAGTGAGTGTGTGCGTGTGTTCTTGGCCAAGGTCGGAGGGCTGAGTTATTAGTATTGATCCAGCGGTAGAATTGGGCTCCCAAACCCACAACAGCAAATCAACAGCTGTGAAACCCCTCAAACACAGCAGAGACACACGGCAGCTCTCTGGAGCTCGGTTTATCATCATAACCTGCTAAAAACACAAGTCACTGCTGTTCTCTCTATAGTAAGACCAGTCAAAGACCAGCGTCCCCACTGGACCAATCAACATCCAGAGGTCATGAGAATCTGATCCCGCCGCCCACACAGTGCCAATCGGGATAAAACAGATGGAAACTTCTCAGACGCATTCATACATTATAATGTTACAGTGAAACAGAAAACTACACTTTAAAGGTTTATTGGCATTGATGGATCATTTAACATATGTGGGAGCTTTCTGTTGTACAAAAGGTTCTTTATAGTGGAAAAGGGTTCTTTAGATTATTCAAATGTCCTTCAAACGAAGACAAACATGGTTCTTTTAAGAACTGATCACTGAAAAATCATCGGGGAACCAAAAATGTTTCTTCTACTTCATCACAACAAAAAAAT
This sequence comes from Sinocyclocheilus anshuiensis, assembly GCF_001515605.1. Classification (NCBI taxonomy): domain Eukaryota; kingdom Metazoa; phylum Chordata; class Actinopteri; order Cypriniformes; family Cyprinidae; genus Sinocyclocheilus; species Sinocyclocheilus anshuiensis. The sequence goes on along the minus strand of NW_015552636.1, from coordinate 513,699 downwards.
AATAAAAAATTTTTTTGCAACGTTTATAAAGTCCCCCTGAAATCAGTTCAAATTATTTTTAATAATCAAAATGAAATATTTAAATGTTGTTTTTTTTCTGGTGTAAATAATTTCTTCATACTTTAAAATGGCTTTAATATAACTGTACACCTGTACCTCATTTAATATGCAAAGTTCTATGAATATGTAAATTAACCCCCGCCTCCAGCCAATCACAGCAGCTCTGTCTTCCTGCTGCACTTTCACTCAGTGAACTGAAGTAGCAAACGCTACACAACAGTAATAATGGATAATAATAATAATAATAATAATAATAATAATGATGCATTCATTCAGCCATACATGCTTGAACCAGAAACTGATTCTGAAGAAGAGTCACTGCAAATCGTCTACAGATCCATGTATCAGAATGCCAATGCATTTAATCTATCACTCTCTGTCATATCAGAATCACAAAGTAATTGTTATCATTTAGCCTTGAGACGGTCTTTGGTTCTCTGCAGTTTTAAGGAGAAAATGCTCAGCAATGCTGTTGACTGATGAATTTGCACATCTCGTTAAACTCGGTTAAACTGCAAACAATCAGCTAAAGATTCACTTTATGAATGCAATAATAAGCGTTTTCAAAACTGAACACAATGAGGTGACATTATTCTACATTATTACTATTCTACTCACCCTTCAAAAGTGTAAAAGCATCAAATTAACTTCAGCATACCATGAATAACCCCTAAAACTTGATTATTTCTCCGCAACAATATCAGAGACGTGTTAGATATCACTGTAGTAATAAATGTCTGTATATGTTGCCTTCAGCAAAAATGCTCATTAACATCAGCGATAACATTTCAAAGTGATTTCTGTTTTTTTGACACGTAACAAATATTGTATTTTCCTGCTTTAGAAACATTCTGATAAACACTGCTAATAGAGATGAGAAGCGAAAAGGGAGACAATTACATTTAAAGCATCATGTGTGAAAAACCTGGAGACCCAGGTGTGTGTGTGTGTGTGTGTGTGTGTGTATGTGTGTGCGTGTGCGTGTGCGCGTGTGTGTGTGTGTGTAGCGTGTAAGTCCCAGGGTTTAGTGGAGTGCAGGAACAGGCTGTGTGTGTGTGTGTGTGTGTGTGCGTGTGCGAGAGAGTGAGTGAGTGAGTGTGTGTGTGTGTGTGTTCTGTGTGCCACGACGCCTCTGATGATGGTTCATCCATTCACACACAGATTTGAGGAGAAAAACAGAATCTTACGGTGGGATATATTGCACATTAAACCACAAACGTACAGGATGTGTTGTCTTTTTGATATTTCTACAGCGGAACACAACGGAAATGACTGAAAACAGCTTGTGCCATAGATATTCTTGTTATATCATGTCACATTAAAATACCAAGCATTATGTTATTCTCTTGACGTCTGAGGGAAAACATACAGCTCACAGACTGATTATTGTAGCACAACCTTATGATCTGGAATGATTTGTTTCAGTCTTTTTGAGTGGAACTACCACAAACCAGAAGTGATGTAGAGATATAGAGCACGATGGACTACTGATATACTTTAAAAGGACAGTTCATCCAAAAAGAATCATTCTGTCATCATTTAATCATCCTCATGACATTTCTAAAGGCTTACCTTCGTCTGTGGAACACAAAAGCAGATATTTTGAAGAGCAAACCCCCACTGACTTTCATTGTATGTACAAAAAAAAAAAACACTGAGACATTTCTCGGAATATAATCTTTTGTTTTCAACAGATCAAAGAAAGTAAGTCAAACGGGTTTGGAATGACATGAGAGCGAGTAAATGATCATTTTTAGTGAATTATTACCAATGGATCAAAGCATTCTTTCAGTTCAGAGAGAATTTATACTATCACTGGCACTAACTAACCTCATCTGCCCTTACAGGGAAATGTTCTCACAACCTTCACGAACATCTTTTTTTAAAGTTTTTTAATAAAACATTCTTAAAGTAGGCTGTATGGAGCTTTATTCATATTTGATGTACATTCTCATAATGTTGAGAGTAGTGCTATCGCATCCTATAATCACATCCATAATAAAGGTTTTTGTTTACATAATATATGTGTGTGTGCACTGTGTATATTTATTTATTATGTAAATACGCACACATGCACAAAAATAGTTTACATTAAATATATTTATATAATATATAAATATATACATGTAAATACATAGGCCTTCAGCATAAATATTTTCAATATATATACTGTATGTGTGTGAATTTATATATACATAATAAACATACACAGTGAACACACAAACATTATGTAAACAAAAACTTATTTTGGATTAATCGATTTGACAGCACTAGTTGAGAGAAAACATTCTTAAATCAACATTCTCAGAACTTTCTTATGACATTATTTGTACTTGACGAACGTTCTAAGAAACATTTTTGTAACCTTTAAATAACGTTCCAAACTTGACACAAAAACCGGACATTTTAACACCCTTAGAATATTAAAAATAAATGCACAATGTTGCATTGTGTGTGAAAAAGTAGAGCATTGTAAGAAACGTTTCTGTAACCTGTAGAGACAAGAAACCTGGATTTTTCAAAGTTTGAAACATTTCAACATTTCAAAGCAATGTTCATATAACACTGGTAACCCAAGCGTGTTAGCTTGGTTTCTCACTGAAACACACACACTCAC
>NW_015552636.1:501022-508522 GCF_001515605.1 Sinocyclocheilus anshuiensis | reverse complement strand
CCTGAAGACGCAGGGAACAGTCGCAAGCCCGTGTGTCGAGGGTCTCGCGGGGTTCTGTTGCATCACCTGAGCGCGCGCGCGCACCACCGCCTCAGGTGAGCGCACGCGGGAGCGCGCATTCCCGGTGATTCGGTGGAAGAGACGCGCGCTTCAATAAACCTGTCCGGCATCTGTCACTTACTCAAACCCGCGTGCGCTTCCTAGACAGCAGCTCTAGTGCGCGACAGAAGCGCAACGACCCCAGGTAACAAAAACGCGTCTAAGAACGTGTTGCTAACATTGCCATTAAGTTCTGGAAAACGTTATTTCTGAGTTCGAACATTCCCGTTTTTAATATATTAAGAACGTTTCTTTTTGTTCCTCTGTGAACGTTCGGGAGAACATTCCATTCAATCATTAAAAAAAAATGTTACATTTGAATGTTCTTTCAATCAAATCTAAAAATTTCGCCATTTATTCATCTTCATGTTGTTGCAAAAACAGATCACGTTATTTTTCTGTCGAGAAATTCTGAAGAATCATCATATGATGGATGTACAGCTGCAAAAATGATACAAACAGTGATCCATAAGACTTATGCACTATATTTCAAGTCTTCTGAAGTCATCCGTCATCAGTTTATTATTCACAGAAACATCATATGTTCTCAGAAGACTTCAAAGAAGTATTCAAAAAAAGAGATGCAATAAGTTTCTTCAGAATTCATCCTTTCATTTTCCACAGGAAGAAAAAAACATATTTTAAGTGACACTGAGTGAATGTGACAGAATGATAATTTTATGAGAAATCTAATGTTTTCAACTCCACAACTCAAATCCTTCCTTCACTGTACATGCACTGTAAAAAAGATTGTTTTCTAACTTGTAAATAAAACAAAGATTATTGGAGTACATATTCAAAAAATGCTATTTCAGTCTTTCTACGTCAAGCTTTGACGTTTAATTCAATGCATAACTTGCTGTTTCTTTGTAGTTGTAATATTTCTTAGCAGTTTCTGAGTGAAAACAGTTTGAGAGTAAATCCTGCATCAGTTGCATTCAGACTCAGCAGATGAAGCTCAGAGACGCTCACTGATTCTCTCTCTCTCTCTCTCTCTCTCTCTCTCTCACACGTTAATAAACATGTTCATTAAGTGCTTTTGACACCAAACACAACAGCCAGATCAATTACATAATCATTCAGACTAAACAATAATGACACTGATTCCAGTCTGAAGTGATTTACTGAATCTCCTCAGACTGCAGACAGAACAGCTTGATTACATGTGTTCAATCATTTCAGAGGCCTTCAGACCGACTTCGGTGAAATCGATCGCCGTGCGTCGCAGCTCAATCACACATCTTCACCTGAGGAGTGTAAAACCCAGCACAGTCATTAAACACCATTTACTTTAACTCTCTGCTGAATGAAACAAGTCAACTCAAGCTGCTTTCCTCACCTAAGCATCAAATGTTCAGCTGATCTGATCTGATCTGATTCATAAAATATAAATCAGCAGAATGATTCGCTTCACTGAGAGCAATAAGAGTCTATATTCTTTTAATCAGATCATTGTCACTGATGACTCTTACAGGATGTGTTTTATAAAGCAGCAGTGGAATGAATCCATAAAGGCATTGATATATTAAACTGTTAATCAATATTTCTCAGCTGCAGTAAACAGACAGACATGAGACAGTCTGTGTTGAGATGTGTGATATTGATCCGTTTACACAGATTAACAACACAAACCGCCTGCACATCACTGTTAAAACCAGAAAACTGTCAGCTCAGACGCCACTTACCGTGGTAAAATAATCAATTTCCCCCACATTCACATTACAGTGGCACAACAGTTTCAAACAGGTTTCCTAAATGCCATTGGTCAGACTAACACATAGCCCCGCCCCCACACTCGTGTCATTGGCTGAGCTAGAGCAAAACATGATCAAACATGATTACTAAACTGAAAAAAAAAAATTTTTACTCAGAAATTGTTAGTAAATGTCACAGACAGTTACAAAAAAAAGGCAATTAACACATTGATTTAAACATTCAAATTTTGAAGAAGAAAGACTTAAACAGTATTTTGTGGCAAAACATACTCCAAAAATCTTGATTTACAACTTTCAAAAAATAATTTTTTACTGTGCAGCAGAGTTTAATGGATTCTGATTCAGAAGCAGAAATTGAATAACAGACAAAAAACTCTTTCTGCAACAATTATAGCAATATTGATAAAACTGAAAGAGCTATGCAGGAACGAAGCGTTTTAATTAAATTCATCTATTCATCTCAGCAGGTGATAATTATAGTTTACAGACTTCATCAACATGCTGCTGACAGACGATCACATCAGCACTAGCTCAAGACACAGACGCACAAGCAGCTGTTGCAGACGCTGATGGAGCAGGAGTGTGTGTGAGTGTGTGCGTGTCTGTGTCTGCATGTCTGTGCATGTTTCTGCAGGTGTCTGCATATGTTTGTGTGTCTGTGTGCACATGTCTGCGTCTGCATGCGTGTGACTGCATCTATATGCATGTGTCTGCAGGTGTCTGCGTCTGCATGGGTGTCTGCATCTATATGCATGTGTCTGCATGTCAGTGCATGTGTCTGCAGGTGTCTGCGTCTGTATGCGTGTGTCTGCCTCTATATGCATGTGTCTGCATGTCTGTGCACGTGTCTGCAGGTGTCTGCATCTGTATGCGTGTGTCTGCGTCTGTATGCATGTGTCTGCATGTCTGTGCACGTGTCTGCAGGTGTCTGCGTCTGTATGCGTGTGTCTGCGTCTGTATGCATGTGTCTGCATGTCTGTGCATGTGTCTGCACATGTTTCTGCAGGTGTCTGCATCTGTATGCATGTCTGTGTGTGCATGTAAACAGGTGTCTGCATCTGCATACGTGTGTCTGCAGGTGTCTGTGTCTATACTGTACTGTATGTGTGTGTCTGCAGGTGTCTGGGTATGTCCGCACATTAATGCATGTGTATGCAGGTTTCCATGTATGTCTGTGCGTGTCCGTATGTGTGTCTGCGCATGTCTACATCTGTATGTGTGTGTCTGTGCATGCCTGTGTGAGTGTCTGTGCATGTTTCTGCAGGTGTCTGCACGTTTATGCGTGTGTCTGCAGGTGTCTGTGTATGTCTCTGTGTGTGTCTGCGCGCGTATCTGCAGGTGTCTGCATCTATAAGCACGTATGCAAGTGTCTCTGAGCTGAGAGGAGATTCACTGCAACACTGTTCCAGTGAAACATCAGGACTTGTCTCACCAAACGCTCCCATGGGCTCAAGGTCTTCTATAATTACACACATCCAGCTGTTTCACTCAGATTTACAGTGCATCTATTTGACATTGGCAATAGAGAAAAACATGTTTCACGAGCCAATCAACTGACAGGTAAAGTCCGTCCTACTATCTTCCTTGAGTCTGGTTTCACTCAGAAATGCATTGGATTATGCGAGTAAAATGAATGTTGTATATCATTGACGTTATCTGGGAATGCTGAATGTCCAAATGTTGCTGATCAGAAAATGTCAATTCAAACCACTCTGCATTACTGTTTTATTTTGAGCAAGATTTCAAAAACGAACTGTTCTGTACAGCTAAAAATAGCTGGACGCGGATGAGACCGGAAGCTAGACCCACAGAATTTACAAATGGCCGTGCCAATTTTACGGGAAGAAAAAGTTGGATAAGCTATACTTAGATTTGGTAAACTATAATCTGACATTGCATTGATTTGTGAGGCAGATTCACTCATTCTTTCTTACAACAAACCAGCTCTTTTACACGCTTTCTGTGTGTGTTCAGAGGGAAACTCAGTGTTTTTCATACGTGATCATCATCATCTCACCCTCTTCACATCACTGTTAGCCGTTCTTCAGGATGAACTCAACGATAATTACAGTTCACACTGCGTTCTGACAGTCAATAAAGTCATTCTGATTTCAGACCACAGTAATGAGAGTGTTTGCTACGACCAAATATGCCACAAATCTCAGATTAAAAATAAGTGCAACTGAACAGAACGAGAAAACGAGAAGGGCTTTCTGAGCCAACAAAACATTATCCAGTCTGAAATGCCAATTAGCATCTGAAAATATTGCAGTCAGTAACAGAAGCGATTATACTGGCAGTGAAGAGTGAGGTCTGCTAGTGAATCATGACAAATGAGCAACACTTCCTTCCTCACCATCTGCACTCACTGCGAGGAAACTGAGAAAAAACAACCCAGATCTGAAAGCATTTGACTTCAGTCGGACAATAACACACAGCTTCAGTATTTATGAGATGACAGACACGACTGCAGTCAGTGATGCTCACAAGCACAAACGTGCACAAATTCACACAAATGCACATATAAAAACAAACGTGCATGCAGAGAGAGAATTAAAAGCTTCAAATAATAAGAGTTTAATTTGATTGTTATTTCTTTATGCTCTTTTACATTTACTGATTTATTTTTATTTTGTGTATTATATAGTATAGCCTACTAGTCTTTCTTTTGTTTATTGTTCATATAATTGCCAATGCTAGTAATGAGAGTGTTTGCTACGACCAAATATGCCACAAATCTCAGATTAAAAATAAGTGCAACTGAACAGAACGAGAAAACGAGAAGGGCTTTCTGAGCCAACAAAACATTATCCAGTCTGAAATGCCAATTAGCATCTGAAAATATTGCAGTCAGTAACAGAAGCGATTATACTGGCAGTGAAGAGTGAGGTCTGCTAGTGAATCATGACAAATGAGCAACACTTCCTTCCTCACCATCTGCACTCACTGCGAGGAAACTGAGAAAAAACAACCCAGATCTGAAAGCATTTGACTTCAGAAAGTCGGACAACACACAGCTTCAGTATTTATGAGATGACAGACACGACTGCAGTCAGTGATGCTCACAAGCACAAACGTGCACAAATTCACACAAATGCACATATAAAAACAAACGTGCATGCAGAGAGAGAATTAAAAGCTTCAAATAATAAGAGTTTAATTTGATTGTTATTTCTTTATGCTCTTTTACATTTACTGATTTATTTTTATTTTGTGTATTATATAGTATAGCCTACTAGTCTTTCTTTTGTTTATTGTTCATATAATTGCCAATGCTTTGTCAATACTGTACAAGTCTTAGTCCTAACCCTAACTGAGAACTCTTACATGTGTACAGAATTCTTCTAGTGTTGCTGAATCACGTGAGTTTGACCGGAAGCGTGTCAGATGTTCCTCTGGCGCCCTCTAGCGCCTCACATCACAAACAACACACACCAGAGGAATGTTCTGTTCTATGATTTTAAAATTGTTGTTTTTTTACATTTTAATTATAACTTTAAGCAATTATGTTTTCCTAACTTAAAAGGCGTTACGAGGTTTTAAAGTATAACCCTAACCCCATTGCCTCTATCTGTAAAACACCTTAAAATCTACTTTAACCCTCAAAACACTTTTAAGACCATAATTTATCCAATTTGTATTTGTGCATATTTTGTATTAGCATATTTTATATAAAAAAAGAAAACAATTACTGTCCCCAATGTGTTTTAGTTAATCAACAGCTTGCATTAGATTAATAAAAATAAACCAAATCATCATTGACATATAATCCACATCCGTCAGTTCGTTAGGCAGGGCTGCGTTCAGCTCCGACAAAACGGTGCAAAACATTTTTTAAACGGAAACAGTGGTGCGTTCAACACACTGTTCTGATGACACAAGAGTTGCAGCTATGGCAGCTGAGAAGGCCATTCCTTGTGTTCTTTTTGAAGAATTTTCGGAGCCTGCAAAAATACGCTCGATGTTATTGTGAGTATTAGGCTTATCATTATTGCTGATCACTGTTGTTGTGCTATGATATTGTAATATTTACCATTATATAATCAGAGGAGTATAGAACAGTTTATGAAAGTGTCACTCCACAATACAATAGCAAAATATATAACTATGTATAGTCTTTTTATGTTACATTAATCAGTGTCTAGCACACCTTCCTAAGGAAAGGATATGGACCAGAAGACATTGCAATTACTAAATGATATTTAGACAGACTTAAAGAAGTTCCAGATCTATACTTGTGCTCTTATTATTTCAGTTATTTTGCCTTTAATGTAAATAAACATGTGCAAACAATATAGTTGCTCTTGTGAATTTATTTTGATGTTAATTACATTGTGCGAGCTGTCTCTTTAATACCGTGTGGTTTATATACATGCTGCTGCTGATTGGGCTGACATGTTTGACACACCCACCAAACAAGAGAAAACGCATCTCAAACCCCGTTGCACACCGTTTCCAGGAAACATGTCGTTCAAACCGGAAACCGTAGCAAAACGTTGCGCATCGGGTTGAGCTTGAACTTGCCCCAGTTGTGCTTAAACCACCTGATCAGAGCTGCACCAGTGTGTTTATTTATTTATTTATTTACCCAGCTAAAAAGGAACGTCCCCATAACTTTTGCCAGCATTTCATGTAATTAGGACAAAACATTTTTAAAACGTTTTTATAGCAATATTAATATTTGATATACATTCTCCCAATGTTGAGAGGAAACGTTTTTAGAATAACGTTCTCAGAACGCTCTTATCATGTTATTATTATTGCTGAATGTTTTTTTAATGTTAGCAGAAAAGCTTGCAGCAGTAATGTTCATGGAACTTTGAAATGTTGTTTGTTTTGTTGTTAATGGAAAATGTTCTTAGAACATATTTTTGTTAGTTGAGTAGAGTTGAGTTAAATAAAATAACTTTGTTTTTATGTATTTTATTAAAGGTTCTGACAAAATGCAACTTTTCTAAAAAATAAATTAATAGGCCTAATATAAATGAAAATGTAAATATTTAGTTCACACTGTATTATGGTCGAATGCCACATATACTTAACAACAGGGAAAAAGACCAGTGAAACTCTAAATAAAATTAGATTTCAAAGTTTTTACATACAGATATATTTTGAATGTTTAGTGATTCAATCCCTGACAAAATCATAAAATGTTTTGTTCCTGAATGAATCAGAAATGAAGCTGATCTTCACAGCAGGAATGTTGAGGGAATGTTTTCTATGTTGAGATTTGCATTATAAACATTGTATCATTATCAACAGAAATTAAGGACATTAAAAATGGACGGTTTTAAAACAAAAGTTTGGGTTATGAGGCTTGTGAGGATTGTGATCAGACGTCCTCCTGCTGTATGACTGATGAACGAATGCAGACTCTGAAGCACAGCAGCATCAGATGCTTCCAGAGCCAGTTTAACCAGGTGATTCCAGAGCCACACATGACTGATACGGCCAATCAGAAAGCAGCTTTTGTTTCCATGCCGATAGCCATGACTGACATACAACATAAGAGTGTTGACAGGATCCATATGTCAGCTGAGACACCTGTCAATCATAGTGAAGAGAAGCAACAAACCAGAACACTTTATTTTTAAGAGTGTGAACTTTACATGCTCGTGTCCTTCATATGACGTGTATGTGTGTGTGTGTGTGTGTGTGTGTGTGTGTGTGTGTGTGTGTGTGTGTG
>NW_015552636.1:493478-499793 GCF_001515605.1 Sinocyclocheilus anshuiensis | reverse complement strand
AGTTTATGAAAGTGTCACTCCACAATACAATAGCAAAATATATAACTATGTATAGTCTTTTTATGTTACATTAATCAGTGTCTAGCACACCTTCCTAAGGAAAGGATATGGACCAGAAGACATTGCAATTACTAAATGATATTTAGACAGACTTAAAGAAGTTCCAGATCTATACTTGTGCTCTTATTATTTCAGTTATTTTGCCTTTAATGTAAATAAACATGTGCAAACAATATAGTTGCTCTTGTGAATTTATTTTGATGTTAATTACATTGTGCGAGCTGTCTCTTTAATACCGTGTGGTTTATATACATGCTGCTGCTGATTGGGCTGACATGTTTGACACACCCACCAAACAAGAGAAAACGCATCTCAAACCCCGTTGCACACCGTTTCCAGGAAACATGTCGTTCAAACCGGAAACCGTAGCAAAACGTTGCGCATCGGGTTGAGCTTGAACTTGCCCCAGTTGTGCTTAAACCACCTGATCAGAGCTGCACCAGTGTGTTTATTTATTTATTTATTTACCCAGCTAAAAAGGAACGTCCCCATAACTTTTGCCAGCATTTCATGTAATTAGGACAAAACATTTTTAAAACGTTTTTATAGCAATATTAATATTTGATATACATTCTCCCAATGTTGAGAGGAAACGTTTTTAGAATAACGTTCTCAGAACGCTCTTATCATGTTATTATTATTGCTGAATGTTTTTTTAATGTTAGCAGAAAAGCTTGCAGCAGTAATGTTCATGGAACTTTGAAATGTTGTTTGTTTTGTTGTTAATGGAAAATGTTCTTAGAACATATTTTTGTTAGTTGAGTAGAGTTGAGTTAAATAAAATAACTTTGTTTTTATGTATTTTATTAAAGGTTCTGACAAAATGCAACTTTTCTAAAAAATAAATTAATAGGCCTAATATAAATGAAAATGTAAATATTTAGTTCACACTGTATTATGGTCGAATGCCACATATACTTAACAACAGGGAAAAAGACCAGTGAAACTCTTAGATTTCAAAGATTTCAAAGTTTTTACATACAGATATATTTTGAATGTTTAGTGATTCAATCCCTGACAAATGTTTTGTATGTTTTGTTCCTGAATGAATCAGAAATGAAGCTGATCTTCACAGCAGGAAATGATTCAATTACTTACCCATAAAGACAATGTATTGGTGCACCCCACTTCACTTTTTTATGCCCTCCCCTCTCTAACTTACCTCCATCTCATTGACTCGCATTTACGTCATTTATTACGCTGTATGAGCGCCCACTACTGGCGGAACCTTTGCATTAGGCTGATTTAAAATATCCTAAGCCCTGAAATCCACTAAGGAGTGGATTTATTATCCACAACAACAGTGTGCTTAATGTAGCAACTGACATACAACATAAGAGTGTTGACAGGATCCATATGTCAGCTGAGACACCTGTCAATCATAGTGAAGAGAAGCAACAAACCAGAACACTTTATTTTTAAGAGTGTGAACTTTACATGCTCGTGTCCTTCATATGACGTGTATGTGTGTGTGTGTGTGTGTGTGTGTGTGTGTGTGTGTGTGTGTGTGTGTGTGAATCCTTTCGGAACGGTGAACGGTTTAGCTCACATAGATCATGTTGTGATTCTCTTTGTTTTTAACAAAATCATCATTAGCTATCTATGGTTGCAAGTTCCTCATTACTAAAATAGTTAAACAATTTGCAAACAGCATTGCAATGTTGTGTGGTTGGAACTGCAGCTCTCAGTCTGCGGTTTGAAGCAGAGTTTCTCATTAGTATGACATGCATGTGGACTTACAAAGATCTGCTGTTTGGCACAATAACGTAATATATGGCATTAGCGTTAAATTACAGTATACGATTGCAAACATACAATTCATGCAACAATTCACAATTTTCTCGCAACTATAAACACATCTTCAAAACTATACACCAACTTTACACAACCTTTACAAACCTTAGTCAAATACATGTTCTCCCTTTTTGAGAGAATCAAACTCATGATGACACACAGACTAGAGAACACTAGTGAGATCACTTCAAATCACTGTCACGCAAACCTTCTTTTGAGAATCAGGAATCGTGTTGCAAGGCAATGTCTATTACAGCATATGACATAAATAGAGGGGCGCAGACACAGTGAAATTCAGCCGAATTCTAAGAATAGTTCATTTTCATTAAACTACCTTAAAGAGATCTTATCATAGATGAAAAGCACTAGAAAAGAAAAGTTCAAATACCCTCAAGTTTGAACTGAATATGAACACACAACAATAGAGTATAATTACTGTACACTAAATAATCAATCAATCAATAAATGCAGCATCCTCTGCCAAATGTGACCCTGGAGCACAAAACCAGTCAAAAGGGTCATTTTTGGAAACTGAGATTTATACATCATCTGAAAGCTGAATAAATAAGCTTTCCATTGATGTATGGTTTGTTAGGATAGGACAATATTTGGCTGAGATACAACTAGTTGAAAATCTGGAATCTGAGGGTGCAAAAAAATCTAAATATTGAGAAAATCATCTTTAAAGTTGTTCAAATTAAGTTCTTAGCAATGCATATTACTAATCAAAAATTAAGTTTTGATATATTTACGGTAGGAAATTTACAAAATATCTTCATGGAACATGATCTTTACTTGATATCCTAATGATTTTTGGCATAAAAGAAAAATCGATAATTGTGACCCATACAATGTATTGTTGGCTATTGTTACTTATGACTGGTTTTGTGCTCCAGGGTCACAAATTACAGAAAAAGCACATGAACTTCACATGTTAAAATCACATATGAAATATGTGAAACACATGTGAAACACATATGAAACACACCGTGTATAATGTGCTACTGTGCATAGAATAGTGAAAAGTGCTGCTATTATGTTCCGTTATTAGGAGAAATTAACCAGATATAGTGTGTTAGCAATTGATTAATTATAAGAAGTGATTATTACTCCAGCACCTGCGTGTCACGTCACTAACGACAGGCCTGTAAAGTTGAACCAATGCGGGAAACAGTTGTGACTAGTTAGTTTCTACAACGGTGGTTAAGCAGTGTTGCATCGTTGTACGGGAAACAAACCCCTGGTGATTCTGGTGAATGTGTGAAATCACCAAAAACTGAAAACAGTGCAAAATAAGCCAGTCAACCGAAATAACAGAAGTATAAATAGAGTGTGTGTGTGTGTGTGTGTGTGTGTGTGTGTGTGTATGTGCTTGTTTAACTATACTTGTGAGAACCACATGTCCTCACTTATATAGTGAAATTATCATACTAGTGTGAAAGTGTTTACTGGTCCTTACTAGTTAAAAAGTCTTATAAATCAATTAAATCATTTTTGCATTTAAAGTTTTGTACAAGTCTGTGATGGGTTTAGGTGTAGGGTTGGTGTAGGGCAATAGCACATACAGTTTGTACAGTATAAAAATCATTACGCCTATGGAATGTCCCCATAAAACATGGAAACACGTGTGTGTGTGTGTGTGTGTGTGTGTGTGTGTGTGTGTGTGTGTGTGTGTGTGTGTGTTCGCAGTGGGAGGGGAAGATGATTTACACTTTCTATTTCCCCTTTTTGCAGTAATGCATGTGCGCATCGTGTTGAATGCGAGATAAGCTTGACTTCTGTTCTTCCTCCCAATGTTATGAAATAATATCTGAGTGCGGAGCTGCAGGTGAAGCTGACATCGTGAGGCTCAGACGACAGACAGACAGATCATCATTTCATGAGCTGTAAGTACAATGATCTTTCTAGATTCACACGATCCTTCAGCGTCTCTTTCTGAACGCTCAGCGTTAACAAGGAGGAATAAACACCAGAGACACTCATGAGGAGATAAACGTCTGATAAAAGTGTTTTTGCTGATGCCAAACTCACACATCTAGAGTCTGTTAAAAGGGAAGCCGAGGCTAGAATCACAGGATCTCAGAGTCAAACCTACAAAAGTGCTTGTTTTTGTTATTTTAATTTAACATATTTTGACACAACAAAAGCACACTGAGACCATACAAGAGTCAGAAGGCAGATTTGGACAGAAAGACTGTTGTCAGAACAAGAGTATTTTAAAGAAATATCAGGTTAGGGGCAAGTTGTCACATGTTTGATATACCGTAAACACATTTTAATAGAATTAAAGAAAGCTAAAACAATAACAACGTAGTAAATTTAATAAATTAGCAAAATAAATAAACCTACTGAACAATATAAAGTGAAGGGTGACAACTAGCCCGCTATTTAACGTCAGGCACGTCAGTGGTTCACACTGAGATGTTATTTTGCAAGATTCCAGTTTTACATTGAGATCAAACGTGTGTTTCGGTGAAGCAAATCTGCCTGTGATCCGTGAGCAAAAACGATACACAAATGAGATGAAAGGCTTTGCATCGGTGCAGCTGCAGCGCTGCAGAAACACGCAGAAGCAGGTGAGCAGAACACGAGCTGCTTACAGTACAAACCTCAGACGAACACGTCACCGCATTCTGGGGAAGCTTCACAAACCCTCTGCAGAATATACAAAATGTGCATCATTTTAACAGAATACGAGGAATCAGCTGTTTCACATAACAGTTATATATTTACCCCACAAGGCAAAATAGACAAAAAGTTCAATTACCCTTAAATCGCAATACCGTGTGTCGTTACCTGGATGATCCACGGCTGTTTTTATGTTTTGTGATAGTTGTTCATCAGCCCGCTGTTCTTCAGAAAAATCCCCCAGTCTCTGGTTTTCCAGCATGTTTTGTGTGTTTGACTCCTTTCCAACAGTGAGCGTATGATTTTGAGATCCATCTTTACACACTGAGGACAATTGAGGGACTCAAACACAACTATTACAGAAGATGACAACACTCACTGATGCTCCAGAAGGAAATACAATGCATTGAGAGCCGAGGGTTGAAAACTTATGAACTGAATGATGTGTGCAACCTATATGCTTCTTATTTTGTTTAGACTTTTTTTCATGTAGTACTGCGTTCAGAAGCTACGTAAAATACTTACATTTCCCAGAAGTCAAAGTAATTTACCCCGAAGATCCGATTCAAAACATTTACCCGCTCCCTTAAATTAAAAATTCAAGAAGTTCAAAGTCACTTCAATGAGGAAATTTCTTTTAAAAAAAAGTTGACTTTTTACTTTTCAATGCTTAAATTCATTTACATGTGGAAACGTTTTGGATAGATGACTAGATGACTTTTAACTGAATGCAGTTTTGACGCAGCATTCATACTTTATTACTACCATTACAATTTCCCAACCCCGATGTTGTCAGAAGTCCTGAGAAATTATGCTTTTCTTAAATTGTTCTCAAACAGAAGAAGTCACTTATACAAACTTCTGTATGAAAAGTGACCTGTTTAATCATAATTTCATAATGTACTAACTAAAAGAAATTTTGTGGACGTATTAGTACTTAAATAAATAAATGCACGGCTGCAAGTCAAATTCTAATTTATTAATTTAAATAAATGACTGCGCTAATGCCAAAGACGTATTCGTTACATTAACACGCTAAATAATTTACAATGCTAGCTGTTCATTTTACCTGAAATAGATGACTTGGTCCGAAGGCATTTTCCCAATTACTTCATTTTTGAGTAATCAACTTTATGCGACAAATTATTAAACACTGTTTAGACTCTCTACTATCCTGCCTTAATGATTTAAAGGCCTGGATGGCTGTACATTTTCTAAATTTAAATGAAAATAAGACAGAGATTATCGTATTTGGGCACCCTGAATCAAAAAAAAAAAAAATCCAATCTTCATCTTGGCCCTCTCTCTCCATATGTAAAACCCTGTGTAAAAAACCTGGGAGTCTATTTGGATAGTGCTTTGAAGTTCGATACTCAGGTCAGCTCTGTGGTCAAATCTAGTTTCTTCCATCTAAGAGCACTGGCAAAAGTGAAGTCCTTTCTGTCTTTTAAGAACTTTGAGAGGGCTATTCATGCCCTCATTACTTCAAGGCTTGACTATTGTAACGCACTTTATATAGAGATAAGTCAAGGCTCACTTTCTAGACTTCAAGTGGTTCAGAATGCAGCGGCCAGGCTCTTGACTGGGGTTAAAAAATATGAACACATCACACCGACATTAATGTCATTACATTGGTTGCCGGTTCGCTACAGAATTGATTTTAAGGTCCTTTTAATGGTGTATAAAGCTCTAAACGGCTTGGCACCTTCTTACCTTACTGATCTTTTGTTGGAATATGACCCAGGGAAGTCCTTGAGATCATCAAATCAGGGAATATTAGTGGTTCCAAGAACAAAATTTAAACTCAGAGGTGACCGGGCATTTGCAGTAGCT
>NW_015552636.1:463992-487748 GCF_001515605.1 Sinocyclocheilus anshuiensis | reverse complement strand
TGTTTAGGCTTATTTGAAAACTACATGCTATGTGTGTCGAAGCAGGAAATAAACTCTGCAGGGCGACTGTGGCTCTCCAGGAACTGAGTTTTGCACTAGGGCTGTCAAAAAAAATTAGAATTTCGAATATTCGTCGAATTAAAAAAAAAAAAAATCCACATTTGAATGCAAAAACGGTGCATTCGAATTTAAGGTCTGTGTCAGCCGTCAGGCAGCCTATCAGCGGCGCACAAGATGCGATGACGATTTATGCGTCATTGATTGCATTTGAATGCTTTTGTTAGCCTATCCAGTTGAACCCACTAGATGCGGCGCTGCTACGTTGTTCATTCAATATATTGCGGAAAACGAGAGCATCAGTGTGGCGAAGATGTTGTTTACGTCAAAACTGAAACCAAGCTGTTCACACAGAACGCATATTTATGACATGTTCTAGAGGGGCATCTATCAGCCTTGCACTCGCGTCTCGCACAAGAGAGCGGCATGTTTAGAAAGCCATGTAAAATTAATGTAAGTTCAACTTTTAAAAAACATGTCTAAAGACGTTATGGCGGTTTTTCCCCATCCCACTTTATCTCATGTTTTTAAATGAAGAAAGTAGCCTACTTTTGTGATTGATTTTCGGTCCTTTGTATTAAACTATACATACATGCATGGTGCTGCTTTTTTTCTAATTGTTTAAGCAACTTTATTAATTATATATGGTTTATAAACATTATTTTAAACATTATGCACTTTTTTTCAAAGATAGTCGTGTTATTTTATTACGCTTTGAAGAAACGTGCATAATATTTTGCTCGATGCACCCTCTTGTGGCCTCAGGAGAGAAGCCAAAAGCTTTTTTCCCTTTTAACTGAAATTATGCCTTTTAAATTCGAATATAATTCGAATTTTGATAATATTTAAGTAGAAAATTCTAATTTAGTTTTTCAGTCATTTTGACAGCCCTAGTGTACAGCGGATCTGTCTATATAATCACTGTTGTGAAGAATCAGTACTAATGAATGATTTTGATGTATTAAAAATGTTTCTGAGTTCTGTCAATAAATTAAATGTCTTAACTATACAACTTATAACTATACTTAACTATACAAAGTATGCTTTATTAATAGTGTGTGCAGAGTTTAATATCTTTCAATATCGCGGTCTAATGCATTGAAGGCACGTCAAGTTAAGGCTGTGTAGTGTAAATGCAGATATCGGATACTTTCTTTTAAAAGAAGGTATACGCAGGTCATCAAAAAATCAGATAAGTCAAAAAAATCTGATTTGGGCATCCAGATCTGCAGTGTAAATGCAGCCTATAACTCATCTTTGCTGAATAAAAGTATACATTTCTTTAAAAGATTTAATTTTTATTATGCTATTCAGTAGTATGCAATAGTATTTCTGTCATACTTCACATACACACAGTATGAGGTATAAACCTTTATTTCGCATAAAGACTTATGAATTTCTGTGTTTTTTGTTTATAATTTATTCTTCACTCTGTCATCTCCATAGAAACAGAATGAGCCGGTCACCCCCTCACCTTAAATTACAGTGAAGCAGGAGCACTCAGCACGCACTGCGCACATTTATTCTTTTAACTTCCATTATCAAAGGAAGCACTCAATGTAATAACCCAGAAATCACTGTACTTTGTGTATAGAGCTGCATACACAAAGTACAGTGATGTATTTGTCCAGAGGTCAGTATGAATATCTGCTCATGTCAAAACAGAAACAGCTGTGGAAGAAGCTGCGGATTGATGTGTGTGAGGAACATATTACCGCTGTCACTCTCTCTGCCGCTGATAACAGCCACAATGACCACTCAGAATAACATTCCTGTGCTGGACTGCCACACATTTCACAATTACAACAAATTTACCAGCCACTTTTTAAATGATCTAAAATAAAATAATTGGGAGTTTCCCAACTGGGATAGACTATAGCAATCCCCGTGACCCATAGGACAAGCGGTTTGGAGGATTCGATGGATGGATGAAATAACTGAATAGACCTTAGTGAGGTTAGACAGCACAGTGAATTTTACACAGATGAGAATGAGGCTGTGAGGGGCAGATTTAAGGCCCGTTCACACCAAGAATGAGAACTATAACAATAAGTAAAGTAATAACTGCATTAGCATCCACAACAACGGCTGAGTGTGTTGTGTTTTTTTTCAGAGTGAATGCTGCTTTTGTCATCTGCTGCCTCACATGCTCAAGCTCTTTAAAGTCAGATGGATTCTGACTGGTTTTCAAAGTTTTTTTATCAATCATCAGCTGGAAAAAAAAAATTGCTCTGCAAGTGATTGCAACAACACTGTTACTTTGTGTCGTTTACGTTACAGCTGTGGTGTGGACTTCTCTATTCTCAGAGTTAGAATGAATATTAAAATGTCATAGTTATAATTATCATTAACAGCACTTGTTAAAGTGATAAATGATGTACTGAGAATTGTGGATACTGGTAGCTCTGCCGTGCTTGTGCTCTTGGATTTAAGCGCTGCCTTTGACACAGTCGACCATACTGTCCTGTTGTCCCGTTTAGAGATATGCGCAGGCATCAAAGGGAATGCCCTAAATTGGTTTAAGTCTTTTCTTGAAAATAGAACCTTTTCAGTAAATATTGGGGACTTTGTATCTAGTACAGCCCCACTTATGAGTGGAATCCCCCAGGGTTCCATTCTGGCTCCAATGTTATTTTCCATCTATATGCTGCCATTAGGTTCAATTTTTAAGAAATGTGACATTTCCTTTCATTGCTACGCAGACGACACTCAAATTTATCTCCCCTTAAAACAAGATAAACACTGTTTAGACTCTCTACTATCCTGCCTTAATGATTTAAAGGCCTGGATGGCTGTACATTTTCTAAATTTAAATGAAAATAAGACAGAGATTATCGTATTTGGGCACCCTGAATCAAAAAAAAAAAATCCAATCTTAATCTTGGCCCTCTCTCTCTCCATATGTAAAACCCTGTGTAAAAAACCTGGGAGTCTATTTGGATAGTGCTCTGAAGTTCGATACTCAGGTCAGCTCTGTGGTCAAATCTAGTTTCTTCCATCTAAGAGCACTGGCAAAAGTTAAGTCCTTTCTGTCTTTTAAGAACTTTGAGAGGGCTATTCATGCCCTCATTACATCAAGGCTCGACTATTGCAACGCACTTTATATAGGGATAAGTCAAGGCTTACTTTCTATATTTCAAGTGGTTCAGAATGCAGCGGCCAGGCTCTTGACTGGGGTTAAAAAATATGAACACATCACACCGACATTAATGTCATTACATTGGTTGCCGGTTCGCTACAGAATTGATTTTAAGGTCCTTTTAATGGTGTATAAAGCTCTAAACGGCTTGGCACCTTCTTACCTTACTGATCTTTTGTTGGAATATGACCCAGGGAAGTCCTTGAGATCATCAAATCAGGGAATATTAGTGGTTCCAAGAACAAAATTTAAACTCAGAGGAGACCGGGCATTTGCAGTAGCTGCGCCAAAACTGTGGAATAGCCTGCCGGCTAGTATTAGGACTGCCAGAACTGTAGGTAATTTTAAATCAAAACTGAAGTTTTATTTGTTTGAAATGGCTTTTAACAAATGACATAGTGTCATGTTATAATGTGCATGTATTTACTTTTATTCTTTATTTTATTTTTTGGAAACTATTGCTTAATGTTTATGTACAGCACACTGGTCAACAGCTGTTGTTTTAAATAGTGCTTTATAAATAAAGTGACATTGACTTTGACATTTACAGTTTTTTGTTTGTTTGTTTGAGAAGATAACCATACTCATAACCAACTTGCATCTTGGCACAGCAGTTATTTCACATTCAACATGCTGTAAAACTACCAAAACACTTCATACATGTTTCAGATCAACTCATCCTTTTATAACACTAAAGGTTTTCACTCAACAAACACACTTTATCACTCATAAAACAATGACCTAAAACACTAACAACAGACAGAATTATACAGTGACTGCTTTCGTAAAATGTCTTTACAAAACAAGAATGAGACTCTCTACTGTTTAGAGTTCACTGCAGTATATGTCACATGCTCCGTGTTTACATTACGGTACAAAATTAGTTCTAATTTGTTTGCTTTTGTATAGATGGTGATAACTCTAAGACTAACACCCGTGTAGTTGTTCAGCTAAATTGAACTGTGTTTAATTGTTTAGATTCAGAACAGCAGAGTTTGGTGGAGTGAGAAAAGAATTGGTGTAATTTGAAAGATGCAGTCAATGAAAGCAATTAAAAATAATAATAATTGCATGTAATATATATAATGTGACACAAATTAGACTATATATAAAATAGACACAAATTACATGTGCTATAGATGGAATAAGATGCTTGGTATAAAATAAACATGTGTGATAATTTTACTGCACAATGGGGAGAGCATTTAATCACATCAGTCTAATATTGTGTGCAATTAAACTCAAATGTCTGCACTTTTTATTTTTAAGTTGTAGTAACATGAAATTGTCTACATAACTTTGAAAACTGGGAAGTGGATTTTTGCTTCCCAGCATGCATTGTAGGATTTGAGAAAATACATGCTGAAATTCAGCGTTATTTTAAGCGAAGGGACGGAGCTGTTAGTGTTGCATGCTGTTGTGTTTGACATTTAAAGAGAGTTTCTGTTGTGCTGAAGTTTTCCTGTGGTTAGATTGTGGGTGGATATACACTGCGTCCACTCGCTGTAAATACTGCCTCTGCAGACAGCACACAGAGAGCAAGGGGACACGACCGAATCCACTGAAACACCTCCATCTGACTCATTTCTGAAGGCCTTCGTTCTCTGTCACATCCCACTATCAGTTGTTTCTGATTCTGTAGTTGAGCAAAAGAATAAACATGGCTTCTGAAAGTTGCACTTGATGGTCAGTTTGTGTGTTTTTTGACCAACTTTTCTCACTTTTGATGTCAGTTCTAGTGAGATATTAGTATTGTGTTAGTATAGAGTTCTCACCAAAGCTGACTGTGTTTTGTTGTAGATCATTAATACTGTTACACTGCCTCTGAAATCAGTTTTGTGTGCAAACGCTGCCTAAACGTTCACTGTAAAAAATGATTGTGATTTTAACAGTAAAAGACTGTAAAAAAGCTACAGTAAAAGCCTGTTAACTGGTTAACAGTGAGTTTCTATACTATATTTGGTGAATAAATGTAATTACATTTAATGTAATTTTACATTAAAATACTGTTAAAAACATGGTTTTTGGAAGTGAAAAAGAAAAAGTCATTGTATAATTTACAGTGAAAAAAACGTTAATTGACACTCCCAGAATTCCCTGCATGACACTTCATATTTGATGTTTTTTTGTTGAAATAACATGTTTCTTCTTAGTTGTTTCTTATTAGTTGTGTACATTAGGGGTTAGTCGAATGTTAATGTTAAATTAATGTTTATTGCATTATTTCAGTATCGTGTGTCACCATGATGGTGTTTAGTGTTTGTGTGAATGACACTGTGTGCATCTTCTCTATATAAGTATTGCCCTCCTCAGCTCGTAGAAAAGCTGTTTGTGATGAGCTTTGGTTCATCATGTGACTTTCTCATCACTGCCAGTTTTTGGTGGTTATCAGTGCATTACAATGGTTCAAAACAGATGTTAACACTTCAAAACGTTGGTTTATTAACATTACATCAGTTAATGAAATACGGTATTTTATTGTGAATTTAAGTTAAGTCTGTAAAACCATAAAATGTCGCTACCATATTTTTTACGGTGAAGTTCTAGCAACCACAGCTGCCGGTATTTTACCGTAAATGTCACAGATTTGTTTTACAGTGTTCAGACGCAGAGCAATGACTGCGCTAATGCCAAAGACGTATTCGTTACATTAACACGCTAAATAATTTACAATGCTAGCTGTTAATTTTACCTGAAATAGATGACTTGGTCCGAAGGCATTTTCCCAATTACTTAATTTTTGAGTAATCAACTTTATGCAACAAATTATTAAGTTCCTCTATGTCCTCTAAGTTGTTTGTTGATCAAACATAATTTCATTCGAAGAAGTTATAACTCAAAAAGATTGATGCAAACTGTTGTGTATGTTTTTTTGTTGTTGTTGAGCCTAAAAATTAGTTTTTTAGAGTGACAGTTTTTTTTTTTTTTGACATCCCAGCTAACTAAAATATTCTCTAAGAACATTTTGCTAATGTTCCCATTGTGTCAGGAAAATTTAAATTCTCAGAACATTCAAAACATCCAGTTTTTTTTAAATGTTTTAAAAATGTATTTTTGTTCTCCGAACCATCTGAAGCAGGGAGTAATTAGTAACATTAAAAAAACATTAGATGAATGGTCAACTATTAATTATCATCATCATAAATAATGTTTTTGTGCTAATGTTTTGATAACATTATTAAAGACCAGAGAATTTCTGTTAACATTACTGATTACTTTAAGAGAACCTTGCCAGAATGTTCTGAGAACGTTCCCTGTTAGCTGGATGTCGTTTTAATTGTTTAATTGTTGCCGATCAGAGGTTGTGTTGTGATGTGTGGTGTCTTAGTGAACATATAACTGAAAAGGTTGAGTTAGTTGTGACCAAACACAGTTTAAACTGCAGTGGGTGTCAGTGTCTGTGTGAGTTCAGGCCAGAGTGATTGACCAAAAGAAGAAAGACTGACAGAGATAGTTCATCCAAACTCACCCTCAGTGCTCAGGACAGAAAGTCAGACGGGTTTGTAGTGGCACGAGGGTCAGTAGACGGCAGAACTGTCATGTTTGGGTGATCTGTCTCTTTCATGTGGTTGTGCTTTAGTGTGAGTGTTCAGCTGGTTATGCTGTGCTTGACTGGCATGTGGTTTGATGTGTTCTTGACTCTTGAAAGTTGCAGTATTCACTCTGTTTATGCAGTGTTTCTCGTTCTAGTCTCTGAGTTGTCTCCGTCATGGAGGCGACCGGGAAATATGACTTCACCGCCACAGCGGAGGACGAGCTGAGCTTCAGGAAGGGAGATATAATCAAGGTATATTTCAACATTTACATCTGCAGCTCACTGCACGCGCTGTATATACAGTATCAGATATCCAACGATACACACATGCCCTCAACTCATTCAGTTATTCTGACACATTCAGTTACTTTAAACCAGAGTTTGTCCCTTCCTCAGAGTTTAATCATCACATGCTCCTCTGTAGATTTTAGGCACCAATGATGACTGGTTCAAAGCAGAAATAAACGGCATGGAGGGATTTGTTCCTCGGAATTACATCAACATCCACTTCCCAAGGTAACAGACGTCACGTCTCACTGAACACCACTGTGGCAAGCCACTTTAACATTTAACCTATAAAATGTACTAGTTTCTATTGTTATGCTACTAGTACTTATTTTTAGCTATAGTGTCTATTCCATTAGGTACTGGTAATTATTCATTAGATACTAGTACTTATTAGTACTTATAATAGTGTACACATTACTGACAAGACACGGGAAATATCATAGTCCGTATACTGCCAAATATGTACCAATTCGGCTGTATGTTACTGAGGTATTCTTCTGTGCAACAGCCATTTGTTGCCATGCAAGCAATCCCCTC
Organism: Sinocyclocheilus anshuiensis; assembly: GCF_001515605.1. NCBI lineage: Eukaryota > Metazoa > Chordata > Actinopteri > Cypriniformes > Cyprinidae > Sinocyclocheilus > Sinocyclocheilus anshuiensis. Next base: position 480,192 of record NW_015552636.1, on the reverse strand, counting down.
AAAAAAAAATTTTCAGGGGGACATTCACACCTTTGTGTTAAACCGGATTGGTTGATTTGAAACTAAACCCACCTCTAAATCAGACAGCTATTGGGCCACTGAGCACACAGACTTTCCACAAAAGTCATATCATTGGTAAACGTGTGGTTTATCCCACCCAAAACCCTTACAGAAAAGTGACTTTATTGGTTACATTTAAAATATATCCCTCCCACAAACCCTACAGGTGAATAATGTGACTGTTTGCAGACCATGGGGCAAATAGGAAAAAAAACATAGTTTAACCAACAACTGTTTGTTTATCTTTATTGTGGGAAAATAGTAAATAGCATCCGAAACATAAAAACAGTCAGAAAACAATTTCAGCAGAAAACAACGTTTAAAAATACAACATCTACTTTGAATTAAAGATTTCTAACAAATGCAGTAAATCACACATGAAACGAATTTTACAAGGTGGCTAATTCGTATAAATTCTTACGATCTCACTCGTACGATTTTGTACGATTTGTCTAGACCTCAGTGACGGGTAGGTTTAGGGGCGGAGTTAGGTGTAGGTCATTCGTACAAATTCATACGAATTGTGCAAGTCGTAAAATACGTACAATTTAGCAAAAATCGTATGAATTTGTACAAGTGAGGTCGTACGAATTAGCCACCTTGTAAAATAAGTACGAACTGCCGTGAGATCGGGCTGGTTTGTCTCTGTTGACCAGCAACTGCAAAACAACAGTAATGTTGACAATGATCTCTACAGGCCTATATTTAAGAAGCTACATCACGTCTGTTGCTAAACTTACTGTTGTCTCTCTTTGGCTTTTTTGCCACAACTGTGATTGAGTGTTTCAGCTGGGCCTTTCCGGAGTGAAACTTTGAAAACTTCTTCCTCATAGGCTCATCATAAGTCTTGCAGGATACCTAAAAAAAAAAAACATAAAATATGTCTAGTAAAGGAAATGTATTTAACTGGATAGGTGAAACAATACGAAAATGGATAATAAAACATTGCAGGAGTGTGTGTGTGTGTGTGTGTGTGTGGGAGGGGATAATTTATGAAAAGTTAGATATATGGGAGAGCAGGGCTATTTGACACACTTTTCTACATAAAATATTTATCAGGGGAGATATATTTTGAAAGTATTGTTTGTCTATATGTAGTTTATAAATACAATTATATAATTTTAACTAAACATAACTATTGGACAGTTCCACATCATAACTCATAAGACACACTGACTCTTTGGGGGGCATTAATTACTATTGGTAGAGATACTGCTAGAGAAACCACTTCTCAGTAGATAATAGTACACATTTATTAGAAACTAGTACTTATTCTGTAGATATTACACATTTATTAGCTACTAGTACTTATTGATTTGATACTAGTACACATTTATTAGCAAATAGTGCTTCAGAAGATACTAGTACACATTTATCTACTAGTTATTATGTAATAAGCACTAGTACTTATTTATTAGCTACTATTACTTATTCAGTAGATACTAATACACATTTATTAGCTACTAGTACTTATTCCAAATCCATAGAAGTAAATGGTAAAAATGTGAAATGTGTTACTAGAAACAGTAGAATAGTTACAAGTCAATACTGAAATAATTACTAGTATCTAATGTGGTATCGAATGAATAAGTACTATAGTATCTTCAGAAAGTAAATTATAAGCACTGTACCTGAAGCATAAGTACTAATAGCTAATGAATACGTACTAGTAGCATTAAACTAGATGCTAGTACATTTTAAGGATTAAATGTTAAAACGGCTTGCCACAGAGAGCAAACGGAACAGTTGCAATATTCTGTTTGTGTAACACTAGATTTACCAATACACAAGAGATCACTGACACTCAGCACTGAATTTAATTTAATTTAATTTAATTTAATTTAATTTAATTTTGAATTTTTGGGGCTGGTGGACCACAAAATGCATTTATCATGACCAGTGGTTGACAGTGTTTCAGTTAGCGTGTTACTGTAAAGTAAAGTTCTCAAACTCTCAAGTAAAGCTTGAGTTCGTTTTTTTAAGTATTTGTACTTTAGGCAAACATCGTTCAGATTTTGTTGAGAAGACGTCATATTAAAGCAGTGTTTCTCCAGCTGGTATCAGGAGAACACCAGCCGTCATTCAGCACAGGAAGAGCTGATGCACTCTCACACACACACACACTCACACATTGTGTTTCCTTGTTTTACGGGGACTCTCCATAGGCGTAATGGTTTTTATACTGTACAAACTGTATGTGCTATTGCCCTACACCAACCCTCACTAGATTTACCAATACACAAGAGATCACTGACACTCAGCACTGAATTTAATTTAATTTAATTTAATTTAATTTAATTTAATTTTGAATTTTTGGGGCTGGTGGACCACAAAATGCATTTATCATGACCAGTGGTTGACAGTGTTTCAGTTAGCGTGTTACTGTAAAGTAAAGTTCTCAAACTCTCAAGTAAAGCTTGAGTTCGTTTTTTTAAGTATTTGTACTTTAGGCAAACATCGTTCAGATTTTGTTGAGAAGACGTCATATTAAAGCAGTGTTTCTCCAGCTGGTATCAGGAGAACACCAGCCGTCATTCAGCACAGGAAGAGCTGATGTGTCAACCAATCGGATCCTTCCTCATCCGAGGCTCCCAGAGTTCACCGGGAGAATTCTCCATTTCAGTCAGGTACAGCACACACACACACACACACACGCACTGCTCTCAATGTTTTACAATACATTCCATAGACGTAATGGTTTTTATATGGTTTTCATAACGGTGTTTCTGCCGTCAGACATGAGAATGACGTGCAACACTTTAAAGTGATGAGAGACCGGCACGGTCAGTATTACCTGTGGAGCGAGACCTTCAGCTCCCTCAACAGACTGGTGGAGTTCTACACACACAACTCCATCTCCAAACAGGGCCGCGTCTACCTGCTCACAGAGCAGCGGGTGAGTCCAGCCACGCATGATAAACACAGAGCAAACACTTGAAACACATTGCTCGCCTCACATTGTCTTCAGAACACACTCGGTGCTTGTGTTTCTTACTGTTTGGTCTCTTTATCTCACCCAGAATCCACCTGATTTCCCGCACAGGAAGTCTGCTGAGCCACCGCCCATCTCTCAGGTACAGCCGCTGTCACTCCTGTGACGTCAGTCAGTCATCTGATGAGCTTCTGTGTCAAATTATGCTTTCCTTCTGCAGGAGAGACACAGTTACAGAACACCAGCTCCAGCCTATCCTCGCCCAGCTGAACCCTCACCTCCACCCCCACCACAGGTCACACACACACACACACACCTCACAGGAAACTTTCTGCATTTTTAGATTTTCAAACAACTTAATTCTTCATTCTTTGAACAACAAGCTTGTTTCCTCACAAGGACCTAAAAATGTCCTGGTATTACTATCCTTGTGGGGACAATTTGTCCTCATAACATAGCGAATACCAGGTACACACACACACACACATGTGACATCAGGTCATGTTATGCACATATGTACAAATAATGCATAAGCTTTAGAAAACTGAATGAGCCGGTTCTGTTTGTTTGTATGCGCAGGCGTCTGCGCTGCAGGTTCGAGCCATGTATGACTTCACTGCGCAGGACGCAGATGAGCTGAACTTTCACGCTGGAGATGTTATCGAGGTTTTAGATCAGTCTGATCGTTTCTGGTGGAAAGGTGTTCTGCGCGGGAGAACCGGACTCTTCCCCGTCAACTATACCAATCCTGTCTGAGGAGCCGTGACAGACGTTTGCCTCAAAATCATTTCACCTTGTGATGTTGCATAATAATGATTTATGAATGAATTTATATTAGGTTTTTTTTTCAACTGCTTACTCACGAAATCTTTCCTTGTCACACAATCTCTGAAAGCTGACACTCAAACAGCAGAAGCACACCAAATCTGCAAAATCATACTCGAATTCGGACTTTGACTCAGTTTTCAGTTTCAAAACACTTTTTGCAAAACACAGTTCTCTATTTAACACACAAACATCTAACAGGAATTAAGGAGTTTGCAAATGTTTGCTTTTGAGATGTGTTTGTGATATTTTGAATGCAGTGCTTCATTTCGCAAGAGATGCGAGGCATTTTGCATTTTGTGTGTGTGATTCTTGGATTTGTGTGTAAAGTTTTGAAAAAAAAAGAGGCAACGTCTTGAAAATGTGTGTGTGAGCAGTTGAAAAAACTAACATTTCTGAATTTAAGAAACACCTTTTCACCTTGTCATGTGTACAGAACACACACACACACCTGTAAAGCATTGCTCTTCCTATTGGCACAGAGATTTGGAAAAATTGTGTGCTTAGTTTGAGCACTTTTACAAACAATTTATGAATCTTTCAGAATTGTTATGGTCCTCTGCGTTTGGACTGTATGAAATGTTCCTGAGATGTGATCTTCATCCAAGTATTAAATAAATACATCCATATATAATAATAGCACATACAACTGAGTCATGATGTTATTAAAGTTAATGAATGGTTCGGTCACAATTTTGAAAAACATCAGAATTCTCTTTCTTAGTGCATGTTTAACCAAAAAATATCTTGAAAATATTTCATAAAGTATCTGGCTGGTCTGTGTGTCTTACTTTTCACCATCAGTTCCACTCTATCTAGTCAATTCTGAGCCCCATCCTACTTTTTCCTCATTTAAAGGAATAGTTTGCCTAAAAAATAGAAATGTGCTGAAAATGTGCTCACCCTCAGGCAGGCCCGGAGCTGCGGGGAGCAAAGGGGAGCATGCGATAAAAAAGTGGAACATTTACACACAAAAGAAAAGATAGGCCACCTACATTATTCTCACTTTGCTGGCATTACTGTCATTATTCCTAAAAGTAATGTAAATTATGTTTGCAACAGCTGTAGGTTTTTGGAGTGGCCTTGATGCACAGCCTGGCTGGAATTTTATCCCAGACCGGCATTAAATCATTTGTGAATATTTGTACATATTTGTGGCTTGAAACAGCTGGAAAATTGAAAATGTACTGCATTTCTATGGATGTTTTGCCATTCAGGTAGGGTTATTAAAGTTAACTAAAACTAGCAAAAACATTTCTGTTAATTGAAATAAAGCTGAAATAAAACAACATAGTCCTAAAAGCAATTCTATGAACGGAGAAAAATTGAATAAAATCACATATATAAAATTAACAAGTAGCCCTACTCGTGAAATATACTGTAAACTAAAAAACAAAACTAAAGAAAAACTGCCACAAGTTCTATATGTCAAGTTTCTGTCCTTTTGTCTAATGCAACAAGTTCATGGAAGGGAAATCAAGATGAAAAGCACAATGTTTGTAGGGGTTTCAGCGCAAATAATAATTATTATTACTTTACATACTAAATGCATGTGTAAAACATTGTGTGATGTATGAGGTGTAAAACACAACAGCGCCACCTAGTGCACATTTCTCACATACCTCTAGGGCCAAGTGTCTTGGTTTTGACAACTTTTCTGCATAGGTTTGGTTCCAGTTGGGTGAAAATCTTTTTTTTTATTTATTATTATTGCATTTTATTTTGATTATTTCTTTATTTTTATTTGCAATTTTACATCAGGTTTTTTTTTTAATCATTCAGCCAACGTCAAGAGTAATATGTGTTAACATAGCAATTAGTGATTTACGGTGTTCAGAGGCAGGAGGAAAAATGCAAGAAACCAGCAAAATAATGTGAAGATTTATGTGGAAACAGAGCTTTTTCACTACACGTTTATTGTGGCCAAAATAATTCATGATGATGATATGTCGGGATGATTATAAGAATCTTGAGGGATAGCATTATTTGTTTTTTTTATATTATTTTACAGTATACAGTGGAGCTCTGTTTCTGAACTTGAGTCATTTTAAAAACTTTAAGTAAACAAACACTCACAATAGGACAATGTCTCCAGTTTCAGATCAGAGAGTACCTTCACTCCTGAATCTCCTAGTTTATTATCAGTCAGATTCAGTTCTGTCAGGTGTGAGGGGTTTGATCTCAGAGCTGAAGCCAGAGCAGCACAACCTTCATCTGTGATGCCACACTTACTCAACCTGTAGAGAACTATGACACGGTTTGAATTGTAGTTGAAGTGTGTGTAGTTTGTTATTGTCTCTGGTCTCAGAGCAGGAGAGGAGATATAATGAACGGAGTTGCAGTTTAATGTTGGTCTGATCTGAATAAGTAAGGAAACAGGTGAAAGAATGACACTGATCCACAGTTCAACTCGAATAGGCTATTAAAGAGCCTTCACTGGTTTCTACAACTCACATATTTAATACTTAATTTCTATTTTAATCATTTGTATTTATATTTTATTACAGCTCCAACTGTCTAAACCACTTACAATTAACCAGTGGTAAAAAATGACTCAAATTCACCTATATGTTCACTTAACGTGAACTAACAAATATGTGAGCCTGGAGCACAAAAGCAGTCATAAGTCACATGGGTTTACTCGTAGCAATAGCCAACAATACAACAATCGATTTTTCTTTTATGCCAAAAATCATTAGGATATTAAGTAAAGATCATGTTCCATTAAGCTATTTTGTAAATTTCCTATTTCCTAAATATATCAAAACTTAATTTTTGATTAGTAATATGCATTGCTAAGAACTTCATTTGAACAACTTTAAAGGCGATTTTCTCAATATTTAGATTAATTTTTTTTGCACCCTCAGATTCCAGATTTTTAAATAATTGTATCTCTGCCAAAAAATTGTCCTATCCTAACAAACCATACATCAATGGAAAGATTATTTATTATCTAACCTATGTATAAATCTCAATTTCAAAAAAAAAAAAAAAAAAGCCCCTTATGACTGGTTTTGTGGTCCAGGGTCACATGTGATATATTTAGAAACATGAATGGAAAATTATAATAAGTCATAGACTAATATGCACATTAGGACGTTCTAGTTGTTTTTTGGAATGAAGTTCAACCCTCCTGTTGGAGTCATGCAGAAACAAAGTTCCCCTTCCAACGCATTTCGTGTGAACTCCACCCACGCAGAAACACACCTGGCCGCGGGCTCGCGACGAGTGAAGCTCAGGTGAGCGCAGGTGAGCGCAGGTGAGGCATTCGGAGCGCGTGAGGCGAGGTAGCGGCGCGTCATGGCGGAGTCGCAGCTCTTGTGTATGGAGGACGGGCTCATGCCCCTCGCGGTGCCCGAGTCCCGGCCGCAGTTCTACTACAGCGAGCAGCACCGTGCGGCCCTGGAGCTCCTGATCACCGACGGAGACGGAGCCTTCAAGAGCCTCCTGAAGGACGAGAACAGCCGAGACTTCCTGTCGGCGCGGGAAATCAAGGCCATCACCGGCAGCTTCGTCAAATACAAGCCCGAGGAAGACGCTGGAGGAGCGTCAGCGGGTCAAGACAAGCGTGATGACGCCGAGTCCATGCGCTCCACGTACTGGCCGCAGATGTCGGACACCGAGGTTCCGCCGCTGGACATCGGCTGGCCCTCATCCGGGCTCTTCAAAGGGGTCACCCGGGTGTCGGTGTACACACACCCGCCCAAAGAGAACAGCCCGCACATCAAGGAGGTGGCCCGCAAACTCATACAGGAGTCCTGCAAGGTCAGTATTCACTATTAAATTAGGCACGTTTAGGTAGATTACTTTCGTTTTTAAGTTACTGTTACTGCGGGACATGATAATAAATTAAGAAAAGGTGCCACGGTTTTATTATATTAGCCTATATTATATTTATCATTTAATTATATAGTCCTATTTCTACCTCATTTAACCCATAAAATCAGTTTTGTTTGTATAAATTAATGTAGGTTGATTCAAACAAGTTAATGTAAATGTTGCCATTTTTCAGTGTACTAACATAGTAACTAATATCTGCTGGTAACTACACAAAAAAAAAATTATACTCAAAGTGGTTGCAAACAATTTGTTTTAGCTACATTTAAAAAAAAATGTTGAAAGTTAGTCAACTAAATGTGTTTAAATGTAGCTCAAATAAATTGATTGCAACCACTTACCTTAAAAATGTGGTAAATGAAATGAATCATTTTTTGTTTCAGTGTATGGTTACTGTGATAAAGATTTATAGAGGAGAATCTTTTCCTTTATCATTGTAATGCGCAGTTTCATTTTCTCTTCTCTTGTGATCATTATCAGATCATGACACTCCTTACATGTCAGGTATCTAAAGATGTGCCTCATGTGGTTACCATCTAAATTAACTGGTTTATAAAAATAAAAAAAATCCCTGAAATTTACAGTGAAACTGGCAGTAGCTGTGGTTGCCAGAACTTTACCATAAAAATTGGTAGCATTGGTAGAAAATGAGTCAAATTTCATTAACTGAAATAAGGTTACTGTACCAAATTACTGAAATCTGTTTTTATATTTACACTGTAAAAAAACAAAAATGTACTGGTTATTTTCTGCCAGGACATTTTACTGACATTTCTGTTAACCCTAGTTAAACCCTCATGTGCACAACTAATCAGAACAAAACTAAGAATAAACAGTCATTTCAATGTAAAACCATCAAATGTGAGCCGTCACACAGGAACCTGGAAATATCAACTTACGCTTTTTTATCTGTAAATTATTAAGATGACTTGTTTGTAAAAACTTTGTAAGTGTAAGACACATGTCACATACATTCACAGGCACTGGGACGTGTTTATATAGGAGGATTCCTCTGGCCCAATGAGGATAGACTATAGCCTACAGGACCTGAGTGAAGCCCTCATGTCACAGGTCTCTCTGTTTCTCATCTCCTGCAGTGCTGGATGCTTTAAGATCTTGTTCAGACTTGATCAGACGGTCTGTTTCTTCAGCCTCCAGTTCTTGAGGAATGACTGTAAATGATCTGACTCACTCGACATGTAGCAGGAAACTTTCCAAAACATCTGTCATGTGAAAGAAGCTGGAAGGGTGTGTAATAATGTGCTGAGCTGGTCCGTGTGTCATGAACATCATCTCACAAATCATCCTCGTTGTCTGTATGCAAATCTCTTGTTTTCATATACGGGAAAATCTGTCTCGGCACAGCAGGCCGGTCTCGCCGGATTCCAGAGCCAGTTTCTGCTTTACAGCAGCAGAATAAACAATAACACGCTCTCATTTACTCCTGCTGGATTTATTGAGGCTTTACAAACAAACTAAACAAAGATGTCAGCTGGAAGTTCAGAAACAGAAAGAGAGTTTGAAAAAGAAAAAGTGAAAGCTGCATAAAACACATCTCTATGGGTGTAAATCAGCGTAAAGAGTAATCCTGATCAGCACTCGTCTCTTCTGGAAACCTCTGATTGTGCAGTGTGGACATGAAATATATCATATTATTAAGAAGTCATATGATGCTTTGTGTGAGGAACAGACCCAGATCTAAGTCACTATTCACTAAAAATCTCAAGTTTCATTTGCATTCAGATTAAGCATGCATTGTGAGATGTTCAGTGATCTACAGCAATGATCTCCGAGAACAGAACCACAAACAGCACTGAAATGCTTTGACAAACACAATTTCTTTCCTATATTGACACATTCTCTGTTGAAACAGAAAGCAAGGACGGGAAATATTGAAGATTTTTTAAAAACGACCAGCAGGCTTCAGTTCCATCAGATGAATCATGATTTATGTGTTATGTATTAAATGTTAGTTTTGATTGCTTCAGTTGTCCTCATTTGTAAGTCGCTTTGGATAAAAGCGTCTGCTAAATGACTAAATGTAAATGATTTATTCAGAGGCAGATGATCAATATTCTTGGTTGATTTTCCCAAAAGAGAAGGTTTAACGTGACTGCTGCTGATGAGAAGGAACGAGCCGTCTGTCTGTGTTTTGTCCAGGTCGTGGCTATCGTGATGGACCTGCTGACCGATCTGCAGGTTCTGCGGGATCTGTTTGAGGCGTCCAAGCGCGGCGTGCCCGTCTACATTGTTCTGGACGAGCAGGGAGCGCCGCACTTTCTGGACATGTGCAGCCGAATGCAGGTCGGAGCTACAGAGCTGAAGGTACACAACTAAAACCAGAAAAACATGTCATTTCTTCAAATAAAATAAACTTGAACTACTAAAATATAACAAATATAGACATAATAAAAAAAATGGCAAAATTACTAAAGCTTTAACTAAAATTAAAATTAAAATAGCAATATAAATATATAAAATATAAATATAAAAAACGTACTTCGTAAGCTTCGTAAGGTTTATTGGCGTCGATGGTTTCATGAAGAACATCCATGGAATCTTTCCACTCTACAAAAGGTTCTTTATAGTGCAAAGAAAGGTTTTTTAGATTACTAAAATGTTCTTTTAAGAACTGATCACTTAACATTTAAAAATGTACTTCGAGCCAAGAAAATACATTCACACATGTCCCATTTGAAGAAAAACTTGTCTATAGCATGTGTGAACATGTAACACATTTGAATAAAATTCAGCAAGGAACACGCTTTAATGTTAACACAACATAAATATCACTGTTTACAGCATATATTTGTCACAGCTCTGTTCATCAATCTGCACTGGCTACCAGTAGCTGCTTGCATTAAATTCAAGGCATTAATGTTTGCCTACAAAACCAGCACTGGCTCTGCAGCCCTTTACCTTAGTTCATTACTTCAGACTTATGTGCCTCTAGAAGCTTGCATTCTGCAAGTGAACGTCGCTTTATTGTTCATCCCAAAGAGGCACAAAATTACTTTCACAGACTTTTACATTAACTGTTCCCTCCTGGTGGAATGACCTGAGCAGCTGAGTCATTAACCATCTTCAAGAATCGGCTAAAAACACATCTGTTCCATCTTTATTTGACCCTCTAACTCTAGCACTCTCTATTCTAACATTGTATCTATTTGTTTTCTTTTTATTTATAAAAAAAAAAGTCACTCTAACACTAGCGTTCCCTATTCTTTTTCTGTTCTATCTACTTGTTTTCTTTTTATTTACTATATTAAAAAAAATTTTTTAAAAACTTGCTACGTGTACTGCGTTAGACTAACCGAGACTTGTTATAGCACTTGCTTATTATTGCTTTTTTGTTGGTTTTGATTGCTTCTATTTTCATCATTTGAATGAAAGCGTCTGCTAAATTACTAAATGTAAATGTATATTTAACTTATATTAAAATATAACAAATATTTTTTTATATATTAAAAAAAAAAAAATTTTTTAATTATTATTATTATTTTTTATTTGTTATTTTTTTTGGCCACAAAAAAAATTGTTTTGCCATATGGGTCTAGCCAAAACCCGGCCACTTAGACATTAGCTATAATATTAGCTAATTTCGATTTCCGATGTCTAATGGTTTGTGTTTCCGTCAGAACGTCCGGACTCGGACCGTAAAGGGAATCGGGTTGAATCTGTCCGTGGGGAGAATCCCGGGAAACGTCCACAGCAAGTACATGCTCATCGACGGAGATAAAGTCATGTTTGGAACGTACAGGTGAGCGAGAGTTACCTGCTTACAGTCTGACAGAAGCGTCTTCATGTCTCATGCTGTGTTTGTGTCTCTGCAGTTTCTCCTGGAGCTCTTCTCGAATGGACAGAAACATGATCACGGTGATGTCGGGGCAGGTGGTGGATTTCTACGATAACGATTTCCGAGAACTGTACGCCATCTCAGACAAACTGGACCTCTTTAAGGAGTTTCACATCAGTAAGCCCCAAACGGGAACGCTGTCTCGGGCCGCGGTGCCCAAACGCCCCGCAGCGGCCACTTCTCGCTTCCAGGTCAATCTCGGAGACGCGACGCGCGGAGATCTGAAAGTGCCGGCACACAAATACCACAATCCCAAATACCTGCTAGCGCTCGGACAGATCCCGGGACCCACGGAGCCGCTGCAGGACTTCTTCTTCATCAATCTGCACTGGCTACCAGTAGCTGCTCGCATTAAATTCAAGGCATTAATGTTTGCCTACAAAACCAGCACTGGCTCTGCAGCCCTTTACCTTAGTTCATTACTTCAGACTTATGTGCCTCTAGAAGCTTGCATTCTGCAAGTGAACGTCGCTTTATTGTTCATCCCAAAGAGGCACAAAATTACTTTCACAGACTTTTACATTAACTGTTCCCTCCTGGTGGAATGACCTGAGCAGCTGAGTCGTTAACCATCTTCAAGAATCGGCTAAAAACACATCTGTTCCATCTTTATTTGACCCTCTAACTCTAGCACTCTCTATTCTAACATTGTATCTATTTGTTTTCTTTTTATTTATAAAAAAAAAAGTCACTCTAACACTAGCGTTCCCTATTCTTTTTCTGTTCTATCTACTTGTTTTCTTTTTATTTACTATATTAAAAAAAATTTTTTAAAAACTTGCTACGTGTACTGCGTTAGACTAACCGAGACTTGTTATAGCACTTGCTTATTATTGCTTTTTTGTTGGTTTTGATTGCTTCTATTTTCATCATTTGAATGAAAGCGTCTGCTAAATTACTAAATGTAAATGTATATTTAACTTATATTAAAATATAACAAATATTTTTTTATATATTAAAAAAAAAAAAATTTTTTAATTATTATTATTATTTTTTATTTGTTATTTTTTTTGGCCACAAAAAAAATTGTTTTGCCATATGGGTCTAGCCAAAACCCGGCCACTTAGACATTAGCTATAATATTAGCTAATTTCGATTTCCGATGTCTAATGGTTTGTGTTTCCGTCAGAACGTCCGGACTCGGACCGTAAAGGGAGTCGGGTTGAATCTGTCCGTGGGGAGAATCCCGGGAAACGTCCACAGCAAGTACATGCTCATCGACGGAGATAAAGTCATGTTTGGAACGTACAGGTGAGCGAGAGTTACCTGCTTACAGTCTGACAGAAGCGTCTTCATGTCTCATGCTGTGTTTGTGTCTCTGCAGTTTCTCCTGGAGCTCTTCTCGAATGGACAGAAACATGATCACGGTGATGTCGGGGCAGGTGGTGGATTTCTACGATAACGATTTCCGAGAACTGTACGCCATCTCAGACAAACTGGACCTCTTTAAGGAGTTTCACATCAGTAAGCCCCAAACGGGAACGCTGTCTCGGGCCGCGGTGCCCAAACGCCCCGCAGCGGCCACTTCTCGCTTCCAGGTCAATCTCGGAGACGCGACGCGCGCAGATCTGAAAGTGCCGGCACACAAATACCACAATCCCAAATACCTGCTAGCGCTCGGACAGATCCCGGGACCCACGGAGCCGCTGCAGGACTTCTTCAGTAAGATGGAGCCGGCCGATCCGGAGCCGGAGCCGGAGAATCCCACGGAAGAGCTGGAGAACATCACACCTGTTCCCTCTCAGCCCGAGAAGAAAGAGTCCAAGAAACTCAAAACACTGACTTTTAACACAAAGCGGAGGAAGAAAGGGAAGAAGGACCAGACGAGCGACGCGGTTATTGAAGAAAACACTGCGAACCCTTCAGACGACGCGTCTAAACACACGCTCACCAGAGACGAGACGCAGGACAGCCTCAAAAAGAAGAAGAGAGGACTCATGAGCTTTTTCAGAAGAAGCTGAATGAGGATTGTTTTAATTATACCCGCTGTTTTTAACTCCTGAAGACTGTTAACCCTCATGTTCACAGAACGCGTGACTCCTGCTGTGTTCCTGAGTGTGTTTGTGAGGTGATCGGTGTGAAACTCGAACGCTTCTCAGCTCTGTGTGCACATGTTTGATAGTGATAGTAAAACCTTCTAATGATGTACGAGGCTTGATAAGGAAACCAAGTAATGTCTAAATTACATTAAAGGGGAAGTTTAGGGGTAAAACTGTGTTTCTGATATCTATCATTCTGGAAACCCAAGGGAAAAAACGGTGCATAAAGAGGATGGGTGCACTTTTATTTTACAGTACATGTACTTACATAAGAATGTACTGTAATATACAGTAACTACATGGGGTATGGTTAGGTTTAGGGGTTATTACCTAGTTATTTTAATTACTTAGTATGTACATGTGGAAGAGGACTGCAAGATAAAGTGATACCAAGAGACTATATTTCAATTCAGACAGGTTTATTTGTGTCCTGCTTTTCACATTTATCCCAGCTAACAGAAACATGTATTTCAAGGTTCTTTCAAAGTTATGAACAAACGTTCTTCCAGTTAGAATGTTTGCTCAAAGTTATCTCCTCTTTAATAATGTTTTCAAAATGTTAGTTATTATTTATGTGTCATTCATGGAATGTTGGTGAAACATTTTAGTTGGACGTTTGTGTTACACACTTTTTCAAATGTTACAACTTGTTCAGAGAACATTTAAAAGTAACGTTCCCAAATGGAATGTTTCCTTAATGTTCACATAACCACGAAGAACGTTTTTACGTTAAAAAACTGGAGGCTTTGGACGTTGCATTAAGAAATAATGTTTTCAAATCTGGGAACGTCAGCAAAACGTGATAACATTTTTGTTAGCTGGGCACATCGTTTCAGATCAGCTGTGCAGGATCTGCATTATATTATTCACTTCTAAAATTTCAGACTGAATTTTATTTTAGGCTTTGGTTAAGTCTGGAACCAAAGTTGGTTATGGTGTAAAAAAAAACTGTTGTATAATCATTTTTTGCTAACTTCCTCTTGACTTCAAACACAAACACATGTGCTCTTCAAACCCCACCTACTAAAGACACATCAGCCAATCCGATGTCAGATGAGCCAAATAAACAAAATGATTGACAGGTCATTTTGTGGTGAAGAAACTCAAAGTAGTTTCTGATGAGCTCATGATGAGTGACGGTCCTTTATAGACGCGCTGCGCTCGCCCTCTGCTGGTGGATCTGAGCATCTAACACACTTCCACGATTCACTCGCGATAAATCGTGCGATAACAGCCTACGATCTCGTGAACTTCACAGGAGAGCACATGAAGCGCGTCGTTTGAGACACGGCCAGAAATGCACTTCTGCTTTTGTTCAGTGTGTGACATTGTTTAGCTGGATCTTTCTGTCGGTGTGTGTGTGTGCTGCAACAGCTCTGACCACAAAAAGGATCCGTGGATTTACTGCAATAGCTCTGAACAGGAAGTGACCACAGATGAGTGTTAATGTAATGAGCTACACTCCAGTGTTTTAGTCAAGACCAAGACAAGACCTGGCACTATACAGAGCTGTTACCAATCAAATGAACCAATAAATTCATCTTTGCACTGCAGAGGTGGAACAGAAGTTGCATCCGAATTGGTACAATTACAACTGCGTGAATAATATTGTGAGATGAATGTTTTATATATACAATTTTGAATATAGAAATGTGATTACAAAAAATATATATACTTTTAAATATAAAAAAAACTAAATCCATCTTCAATAAAATCCCACGTCCTCTTAGTCTGAGGCCTGGCCAAGACTGAAACCTTCGAAGACCGGACTACATTCACAAATGAAAATATAATTAAAAAAAAAAATACATCTGTCCATCAGAGAGCATCAGTTCAGCATCCACTGACCAGATGAACACGATGCTCCTCATGGACTCAAGCTGATGTTATTGAGATGATCTCAGCGACAGTGAAACTGCTTGTGTTACTCCTTAAATCAACATCATAAACATGATTCAGTTTCCCTGGACCTCCATGAAGCCACCGGCAGATGTCACATGCTGAGGTTCTGATGGAGGAAGTGAAAGCGATGAGGTCATTTCACGTTTCCCTTTTTAACTGTTGCTGTTGCGTGAATAAAGACCAGAGCACAGAGCTTTCATCCTTCCTACAGACGCTAGAAGATTCTATTCCTGTTTGATTCTGCAATCATCTTTAGTGACACAGGTTCATCTTCCTCTAAAACTCTATGAGATCACGTTTCAGAAGTTTAAAATAACACACACACACACACACAAACACACACACATTAACACTCGCTCACACACACACACAGACAAACACACGCACACACACACACACACACACACACACTAACACACATACACACACACAATCTATCAATGGTCATTATATATGTTCATTACAAAAACAAATTGCTTCAGGCACAAAGGTACATTTATAACAATTTGATTATAACAATTATTTAAATGGGGATTCATCCCAAGGCTGCAGTTATTTGATCAAAAATACAGTAAAAACAGTGAAATATTATTACAATCTAAAACAGCTGTTTTCTGTGTGAATATCTGTTAAAATTTAATTTATTTCTGTTAACAAAGCTGTATTTTCAGCATTATTACTCCAGTCTTCAGCATCACATGATCTTCAGAAATCATTCTAATATGCTGATTTGCTGCTCAAGAAACATT
>NW_015552636.1:455808-463619 GCF_001515605.1 Sinocyclocheilus anshuiensis | reverse complement strand
GTGTGAGTGTGAGTGTGAGTGTGTGTGTGAGTGTGTGTGTGTGCGTGTGCGAGTGTGTGTGTGTCGAGAGTGAGAATGACGCTGAGTGTCTTCTTTTAACAAAACCAACAAAAGTTAAGTTTTGTAGCGAGTCTCTGATGGCACTAATGTGTGTTTCTGCTCAAACTGTAGAGACAGTTCATTAACAACAATCATCACAGGACATTTAGTCTCAAATAACTTTAATTAAATAATCTATTGTACGATTCATCACATATAATCTTGAACACTGTATGATCTATATTATTTACAAAAGTATGTTACATAAAAAAAAAACATTTGCTACAAAGAAATCAAAGTCACTGTGTTTGTCCTGAATGTGTTTCAGACACCAGTAATCTCACACGTGTCTTTCTAGAGTTTCAGAACACATCCCAATAATGTCTCATCAAATAATGTCTTGCTGGATGAGAACTAGTGACTCATTTGGCCCTATTTCTACTTTTCCTGATGAATTTCAGGAGCAACATCTGAGACCAAGTTGATACTTCTTACATTTCCTGAGCTAGAGAGAGAAACCTCTGAGAAACGACGTTAAAATCAACAGGCAGTGAAAAGATTCTTTCAGAAAAGATCTCGGCAATGTCTCAAATGATCTCAATATGAACTCAACATTCTCTTCAAATGATCAGAGCTGCTTCACATTCATTTCATTGGTTTATACTCACAACTATAGACTCATTTGAATCTGTATGTCTAAGGACTTTCAGGAGAAACGTCTGAGACAGAGCTGATCTCCTGAGCTTTAATAAATATAAGCAGTGCTCTCTTATAGTTCTGTCCGTTTGTGGTTGTAGTTCAGTCGTTTCGTCATTTCTCTGCCACTTTGTTGATGACTTTCTTTTTGCGGGTGGACACTAGATCATAGAAGGGGTCTTTAGTGATGCTGGCCCTGTGGAGACACGACACACGTGTGTTCAGACGAGTCTTATGTGTTCAGATGAGTCAAGTGTGTTCAAACGAGTCATATGTTTTCAGATGAGTCAAGTGTGTTCAAACAAATCATGTGTTCAGATGAGTCATGTGTGTTCTAACGAGTCATATGTGTTAAGACGAGTCACGTGTGTTCAAACGTGTCACAGGTGTTCATGAGTCACGTGTGTTCAAATGAGCCATATGTGATCAGATGAGTCACGTGTGTTCAAATTAGTCATATGTGTTCAGACGACTCACGTGTGTTCAAACGTGTCACATGTGTTCAGACGTGTCACGTGTGTTCAATCAAGTCATGTGTTCGGATGAGTCACGTGTGTTCAAACGAGTCACATGTATTAAGACGAGTCACGTGTGTTCAAACAAATCATGTGTTCAGATGAGTCATGTGTGTTCTAACGAGTCATATGTGTTAAGACGAGTCACGTGTGTTCAAACGTGTCACAGGTGTTCATGAGTCACGTGTGTTCAAATGAGCCATATGTGATCAGATGAGTCACGTGTGTTCAAATTAGTCATATGTGTTCAGACGACTCACGTGTGTTCAAACGTGTCACATGTGTCCAGACGTGTCACGTGTGTTCAATCAAGTCATGTGTTCAGATGAGTCACGTGTGTTCAAACGAGTCACATGTATTAAGACGAGTCACGTGTGTTCAAACAAGTCATATGTGTTCAGACGAGTGACGTGTGTTCAAACGAGTCATGTGTTCAGATGAGTCACATGTGTTCATGTGTTCAAACGAGTCATGTGTTAAGACGAGTCACGTGTGTTCAAACATGTCACATGTTAAGACGAGTCACGTGTGTTCAAACAAGTCATATGTGTTCAGACGAGTGACGTGTGTTCAAACGAGTCATGTGTTCAGATGAGTCACATGTGTTCATGTGTTCAAACGAGTCATATGTGTTAAGACGAATCACGTGTGTTCAAACATGTCACATGTGTTAAGACGAGTCACGTGTGTTCAAACATGTCACATGTGTTCAGACGAGTCACGTGTGTTCAAACGAGTCATATGTGTTCAGATGTCACGTGTGTTCAAACGAGTCATGTGTTCAGATGAGTCACATGTGTTCAAACATGGCACATGTGTTCAGACGAGTCACGTGTGTTCAAACGAGTCATGTGTTTAGACGAGTCACGTGTGTTCAAACGAGTCACATGTGTTCAGACGAGTCGCGTGTGTTCAAACGAGTCATATTTGTTCAGATGAATTGTGTGTGTTCAGACGAGTCACGAATGTTCGATGGCGCCGGTGAGTTGCGTGTGTTCATACCTGATGGATTCGATCCAGTCGTCTCTTTCCTCGGCTGAAGCGGCGCAGATGGTGTACGACTGATGCTTCCCTTCCACCACACGTCCATCCGTCTCTGTCTTACACGCCTTGATCTTCTGACCCCGGCTGTTGGGGTTATACAGCTCCAAACAATACTACACACAGGTCAAAGGTCACAGGTTAACCTTCACTAATAAAACCACTCACTGACCAAATCAAAGAAACACAGGCTCTGTTCAAACCCTCATGAGCCGCATCACTCTCCAATACAGTCTAAACTAAAACACACACTACTAGCTCAAATAGTCAACTTTTAATTACTTTTAATTTTAACTATTTTATCAGGATTTTTTTTTAGTACTGATACTGTGATAGATTACAGTTTATTATATCTTGTTGTATTTCGGGTCACTTTTTTCATGTTACATAAATATATTCCACACTCAGTTTATTTATTTGTACTCTCTTTTTATGAGGTTTATATTTATTTATTGCAACATGTATTCAGTGATTTCTTCATTGTATTTCATTTCATATTTCATTCGGGCTTTTTTTTTTTTTCCTTTTTAGACATATTTCAGGTTGTATTTCATGTTGCATGAAAAATACACGGCTTATGCTTAAATTTCACTCTACTTTTATTCATTGCAACATTCCATAATGTATTTAATTAATTTATTAAATGTTTATTTATTTAATTTACAGTTTATTTAATAATAGTCTGTTAAATCACTCTATTTATAATCCAATTTTTGCCAACACTTTTCAATAAGTTTCCATTTGCTAAAAATGAATGAGCATTTATTAATCTTAGTTTCTTAATCAACATTTCCTCATAATCTCATGAGAATCTCAACATTTATTAAAATCAGAAGCTGCATATGTTAATATTATTTAATGGACACGATCTGACATGAACTAACAACCAACAGTGATATTTCTAAAGTTAACAAAGATTAACAAATTCTGTAGATGCAATGCAAATATAAGTCACTGTAATGCATAACTAACATTAACTAAGGTGAACATATGTGACCCTGGAGCACAAAAGCAGTCATAAGCAGCACAGGTATATTTGTAGCAATAGCCAACAATACATTGTGTGGGTCAAAATTATCCATTTTTCTTTTATGCCAAAAATCATTAGGATATTAAGTAAAGATCATGTTCCATGAAGATATTTTGTAAATTTCCTACCGTAAATATATTAAAACTTAATTTTTGATTAGTAATATGCATTGCTAAGAACTTCATTTGAACAACTTTAAAGATGATTTTCTCAATATTTAGATTTTTTTGCACCCTCAGATTCCAGATTTTCAAATAGTTGTATCTCGGCCAAATATTGTCCGATCCTAACAAACCATACATCAATGGAAAGCATATTTACTCAGTTTTCAGATGATGTATAAACTTCAATTTAAAAAAAAAACTGACCCTTGTGACTGGTTTTGTGCTCCAGGGTCACATATTGTAAAGTGTTACTAATATTTCTTCTCTAGTTTTAGGTGCCTTATTGAATATATTCATTCTGTGATAATCCTTCTCCTTTAGCAGCCGGCCAAACTGCAGTGTAATGTTTCTGTCCACCTGTCCAAACAGCTTTCTCATTGCCGTTCACGAGGCTGTAAGCCGGTCTGTGTGAAGTTCTCACCGGTTTGCGTGGAAACATGACTTCCCTCACACACAGATTCTCCAGAGGAATGATGCCACGCGGCTCTTTGTCCTGAACACAAACACACAATCACTCCTGATCTACACACATGCATGCATTCAGAGAGACCGCTGCTGTTCTTACCGTGGTAAATTCAAAATAATACAGGCAGTTATCAGTCAGGATGAACCAGCGTCTCTTCCACGTCTTCACACGGCCGCCTGCCGACAGATAATATATATATATCACTGTCAGATGATTGTATTCTTACAGTCTGAGCATGTCAATTAGTGTGACAGCATTCAATTTAACAGGTTTACTATAAATATGGAAGTGGAACAACCTGCCCAACTCCTTGAAGAATCGGCTAAAAACACATCTCTTCCATCTTTATTTGACCCTCTAACTCTAGCACACTCTATTCTAATTCTATTCTTTAAAAAAAAAAAAAACTTGTCCCTTTTAGAATGCTTTGAGGATCTGCAGATGCATGTCCTCCTTGAAACACCAGACAAAAAAGAACTAATACTAGCTTCTCTAATATTTTTGTATTCTATCTATTTGTTATTATACAATTAACAAGAGCAAAAAAAAGGCCTCGAACACTAGGTTGCTCTATTCTTTTTCTATTCCATTCTTTTTCTTTTTATTTATTATATAATTAAAAAAAACCTTTCTATGTGTACTGTGTTAAGCTAACTGAGACTTGTTATAGCACTTGCATATTATTGCTCTTTTGTTGATTTTGATTGCTTCCGTTGTCCTCATTTGTAAGTCGCTTAGGATAAAAGTGTCTGCTAAATTACTAAATGTAAATGTAAAAAAAAATCAGTTCTTGATTTTATAGACTTGACTGTTGATGTTATCAGCAGTGAAGATCAAAATCAGTTTGTTTTCTGCAGTCAGCAGTGAATTCTGTGAGTTTAGTCTTTATAATATCTAATGCATCTGATCTCTTCTGAGCTGGTTTTACCCAGTTTGAGCAGCCAGCCCTCTCGGTCCGGGTTGAAGAAGGTGTGCGTCAGATCGTTCCCATCATCCTCTGGGATTTTGAAGGGTTCGTTGCGTATGCTGTTGTACAGATTCTGTTGATGCAAAAAAAAAACAACACACATTTTCACCAAAACACATCAAAACCACGACCTTTCTGTTAGTTCTGCTTATTTATGTAAATATACACCGCCACTGACAACTGACGAATAATTAACACCAGGGTGTCATTTGTGCTCATTCTCACAAGACATCGACTCAGTGTTATTAAATGTATGCATCATCTTTCATGGAGATTCATATATTTATTCAATAAATGCAATCTGAATAGTAAGACACTACAGGGCTGATACCAATCAAATAAAATGAATATCAACAAAATCCATCTTTGCACTGCAGAAGTGGCAAAGAAACTGCATTTAAAGCAGGATTTAGATGCATTTACGTAGAGTGCTTAATGCAGCTCAGACATGCAATGAATGCATTTACACTGCATTTACAATTGCAAAAATAATGTTAGAAGATTAATGTGTTAAACATAAAATATACTTAAAATAGAACTCTGAGATGATAGCTTAAATATGAAACTAAACCCAATAGTAGGTTGCGACAAATCCTTACTACACTCATTCGACTGATTCATTTAAAACGGCTGATTCGTTCAGGAATAGAGTGACTTGCTGATTTCAGAACCGTGTACAAGTGTTACTATTTAGGCCATCGACTTCAGCAACTGCCTTCATGTATGGCTTATTAAATCATTGACTCACTTTGAAATTTGTTTAAAAACACTGAATCATTCAGGAATAAAACATTACTGTGTTGATCAGAGATGCAATGGTTGGAGAAATGCAGCAAAACAGTCCAACCAATGCTGTGTCTAAAAGGTGCATGACTTAAAACAAACTTGAACATAACATTAGCATTTATTTATTTATTATAATCCAATGTATAAAGTATAATATTGTGATTGTAAAAGGAGGGCAAACGAGCATCCGGCTCAAGCCTGCATCATGTGACCAGCGAGGGCGGATTGTGATTGGCTGCTCACCGTCAGAAGGTCGTCGGGCAGATCTTGTCCATTGTTAATGCCGCGGTTCATGCTGATGAATCTCTCGAGTGAGGTCTTGTCCTTCACGTTGGGATTGTGCAGACTCGTGTTCAGCATGATGATGGCAAACGACAGGATATAACACGTGTCTAACGATCACAATCACACACAACACAAACGCTTTCAACAACTTCAGCTCAGACTGATCAGCCAACTCAATGATATTTGACTATTATGAGATTATCAGTATCTGCTTGATTAATTAATTGATTTGCCAATACATAATAAACTCAAAATTATTATTATGAGTTAATTTAATGTCAAATTATTTGTCATTCATTCAAAAAAATATTCAGGTCTAAATTTGAAATATATAAATATGTCCATTTGAATTGCACAGTATTAACATAAACTAATCAACTTAATGTGATGCATACTGTATTTGTCAGTCTATTTGTAATTTTATTAAATATTTGCATTCATTAGCTTTTATTTACATAATTATATATTCACTGCATTTATTTAAATCACTTAGAAGCAGAATAACCCATATGGCAAAATATAATTTTGTGACCAAAATCTATTTTAAATACACGCCAAATATATGTTGTAAGCAGTGAATCTCAATATATTATAATTGTGTTATATTCATACGTGTTACAGACAACAAATAAAGTTTTTCTTCAAATGTGACAAATGTGAATGTTTTTTTTATATATTCATATTTTAAAAAATATATTTTTTAAAATATGCAAAAAAAACTATTTACGCAAATATATTTTGAAGCATATTTTAGTATATATATATATATATATGTATATATATTGGCCATTTTTTGTATATTTTTATATATATTTGAAAATACATTTTTTGCTGTATGGGAAATCTGTTAATGTGTGATTGACAGATATGCATTATTTTAAATTTATTTATTTCTGTTCAAACTGTGTAGATACATGGAAATTGTATATGCAATTCCAACACATAAATCTTAACTGTAGACCTAAATATTTTTTTTATGTATTACCTGTTTATCAGTCATTAGATATTAAGGCGTGAGTGAGTTTGACCTGTGGACTGGAAGACGTTGGCATTGCAGTTACAGTAGCGTGTGGCAAAGGCCTCCATCATGCGGTCGATCTTCTGAGCTTCACCCGGCAGACGGAAACTCCACAAGAACTGCCTGCGAAAGAACGAGACGAATAGAAATGAGACGAGTTCAGCTGCTCGTCTGTGGATGAAGAAGAGCTCGTGTTCTCACCGTAACGCCTGAACCAGGTTAAGATCTGAAAACTCGTGCAGCTCCACGAACGCTTTGAGAATCTGCAGGTGCATGTCCTCCCTGAAACACCAGACATGATCAGATACAGATTCACACACACAAAAACACACAAACACACACACACACACAAAAACACACACACACACACACACACACAAACACACACACACACACAAAAACACACACACACACACACACACACAAACACACACACACACACAAAAACACACACACACACACACACACACAAACACACACACACACACTCCTAAAAGGAGATCCTAAAAGAGGTGCTTCCAGAAGTCATAGATCCTCTTCTGACTATTATTAATTCATCATTGTCATTAGGATATGTCCCCAAAACCTTCAAACTGGCTGTTATTAAGCCTCTCATCAAAAAACCACAACTTGGACCGCAAAGAACTAGTTAATTACAGACCGATCTCGAATCTCCCTTTTCTGTCCAAGATACTAGAAAAGGTAGTATCCTCACAATTATATTCCTTCTTAGAGGAAAATGGTATCTGTGAGGATTTCCAGTCAGGATTTAGACCATATCATAGTACTGAGACTGCTCTCATC
>NW_015552636.1:454348-455632 GCF_001515605.1 Sinocyclocheilus anshuiensis | reverse complement strand
CTTCATTCCCTGAAACACAGAGCCGTTTGAGCCGTTCAGTGACTGTCACAGACCGAGATAAAACACAGAAGAGAAGCTCGTTTGACCTGCAGCTTGTGTGTGTGTGTGTTTATCAGCTCCGTCCACACCAGTTCCTCCAGAGTTCAACATCTGTTTTTAAAGATTTTCCTTCAAACCCACACTTCCCTTTTCAGCAGAATGACTAAAGAAAGACTAAAACCCTCAACACAAAATCAGATAAACTATTACTCTGGTTGAGCTTTGGTCACCAACAATATTATATTATATTATATTATATTATATTATATTATATTATATTATATTATATTATATTATATTATATTATATTATATTATATTATATTATATTATATTATATTATATTATATTATATTATATTATATTATATTATATTATATTATATTATATTATATTATATTATATTATATTATATTATATTATATTATATTATATTATATTATATTACATTATATTATATTATATTATATTATATTATATTATATTAAAAAGATAAGAAATTAGTACTTTTATTCATCAAGGACGCATTAAATTGGTCAAAAGTGTCAGTAAAGACATTTATAATGTAACAAAAGATTTCTATTTCAAATAAATGCTGTTCTTTTGAACTTTCTATTCATCTGTGAATCCTGAAAAATAAAATGTATCACGGTTTCCACAAAAAATACTGTTTTCAACATTGATAATAATCAGAAATGTTTGTTGAGCGGCAAATCAGCATATTAGAATGATTTCTGAAGATCATGTGACACTGAAGACTGGAGTAATGATGCTGAAAATACAGCTGCGCATCACAGAAATACATTACAGTTTAACAGATATTCACATAGAAAACAGCTGTTTTAAATTGTAATAATATTTCACATTTTTACTGTTTTTACTGCATTTTGGATCAAATAAATGCAGGCTTCGTGAGCAGAAGAGACTTACTGACCCCAGTGTATGTGTGTGTGTTGTCTGTAGTTTAGTTAGATTTGTCAAGTGTGTTTGTGGCGGTAACACTCTTGTCTCTTAACCTCACAGAGATCAAACTTCAAACACTGACATGTCTCTCTCTCTGTCGTCTCTTCTCAGCTCTTCAGGTCTGCAGCAGCGGTGGTCTCGCTCTTTAAATTGCAGCAGCAAAACCACAAAGATTCAGAGCGAGAAAAACCAAAAGTATTTCAGGTGTTGACCTTAGAGTGTTCAGATCCTCCACGTCACTCCGTCTGTCACACACACACACACACACATGTCTGGTTTGCTA
>NW_015552636.1:452243-454261 GCF_001515605.1 Sinocyclocheilus anshuiensis | reverse complement strand
CACACACACACACACACGTCTGGTCAGCTATCCTTGTGGGGACTCTCCATAGGCGTAATGTTTTTTCTACTGTACAGACCGTATTTTCTATTGCCCTACACCAACCCTACCCCTTACAGGAAACTTTCTGCATTTTTAGATTTTCAAAAAACTTCATTCTGTGTGATTTATTAGCTTGTTTACCCATGGGGACCTCAATTTAGGTCCCCACCGTGACACGAGTCCCCATGAGTGTGTGTATTCAGGTTTAAGTCCCCACCAGAATAGAAACACGGGCACACACACACACACACACACACACACACTCACACACACACACACACACACACACACACACTCACTCACACACACAGGCTGAACGTCTCAGTCATGTCTCTCTGTCTCAGATCTAAGGTTTATGGTAAAGTAAGATGAATGTGTAGAGGTGGTGAGAGTGAGGACAGACGTTCCACTCATCATCTCACGCTGGAAACATCATCAACATCATCCTCCAGATCTCACCTTTTTAGGATGCATGTTGAATTTCTTCTTGCCGCTACAGAAGCGTTTCTCCCTCTCCAGCATCTTACTGTGAAAGAGTCACACAAAAAACAACTTCACAACCAAAACATCTAAGAGACGATTCAAACAACCTGTTAACTGAAATAGAGCTGAAATAATATATAAATATTAGATGAAAAACTAAACAAACATTTGAAATGTTGCCACGACTGCTAACTGAAATAAAGAAAAAATACTAATTGGAAATAAAACTAAAATTGTATCTAAAAATCTAATAAAAACATAAATGACCCTAAATAGTCATATTTTTTAAAAACAACAACAGAAGAATAAAACAAAAAAACAACAAAGTTTATAATAAAAATGTAACAAAAAACTACATTTTGTTATTTTAAATAAAAATGACAAAAGCATGTAACAAAATGACTAATTATGTAACTAAAATGAAAATATCAAAACTCAAAATATGAATAAAAACTATAGCAGTAGATAAATAATAATAAAATAATAGTAAAATAACACTGTTTTGAACTGTTAAATCAGTAAGTGATGATGAGATGAAGGCGGTCGGTGTTGTGTTAGTTAGTTAGTATTGTTGGTTAGTTAGTGAATGATGTTGACTGTGTTTCTCTACTCCTGTGGTTCCTCAGTGTCCAAATGTTCGCCGTGAAGCGTTGTTTCTCTGATCATGAGACAAACATCACTCACTTGTCTTCTGCTGATTTGAAATCCTGGATATCTGTCATGACGTTTTCAATCTGGTTCTTTAGTTTCTGTAAGAAAAAGATTTTAAGGATTCAGAACCAATGATTAACTCAAACATCGTCGTGTGAAAGCAACACTATTCAGGTTTCTAAAGCTCATTTCATAAGACATGCTTTTGTGTTATACACCGAGCAATAATTGTGACTTCATTGTGAGATTTTGTGAGAGGTGACATATGACCCAAACATCAGATGTGTGTGAGTGTGTGTGAGTGTGAGAGAGAGAGAGTGTGTGTGTGTGTGTGTGTGTGTGTGTGTGTGTGATCAAATGCCCCCACGAGGATAGTAAAACCTGAAATTTTTGACATTGTGGGGACCGGCCTGCGGTCCCCTCGAGGGAAATAAATGATTAAAAATAGTAAATTATATTTATCTGAAAGTGTAAGAATGCAAACAGGTTTTCTGAAAGGGGTAGGTTTAGGGTTAGGGGATAGACAATATCGTGTGCGTGTGTGTGTGTGTTTGTGTGTGTGTACTTGTTTATGCTACATTGTGGGGACCAAATGCCCCCACGAGGATAGTAAAACCTGAAATTTTTGACATTGTGGGGACCGGCCTGCGGTCCCCTCGAGGGAAATAAATGATTAAAAATAGTAAATTATATTTATCTGAAAGTGTAAGAATGCAAACAGGTTTTCTGAAAGGGGTAGGTTTAGGGTTAGGGGATAGACAATATCGTTTGGTCAGTATAAAAGTAATAGAAGTCTACGGAAAGTCTCCACAATTCACAGAAACAAACGTGTGTGTGTGTGT
>NW_015552636.1:436876-452120 GCF_001515605.1 Sinocyclocheilus anshuiensis | reverse complement strand
TGCGTGCGTGCGTGCGTGTGTGTGTGTGTGTGTGTGTGTGTGTGTATGTGTGTGCGTGTGTGTGTGTGTGAAGCAGCAGCTGATGTTCATTTACCTCAATGTCCTCCAGCAGGATCTGCTTGTGCATCTTCAGCTGCTCGATCTCCATCTGCTCCTCCGCCGTCAAATCTGAGAAAAACCAAACGAGACACAATTAATCACACGAGTGAACGTTTGATCAAACATCAGTGTGTCTCTGCAGATTCACATCCAGCTCAATATAAACATGAGCTCATCCAGCAGTGAGTTCATCCTCAACATGACAACATCAAAATAAACATTAAAACAGATTATTGATCAGATCAGAGTCTGGAACAATGAGCTTCACACTTCACGAGCACAGAGTCCTGTTCTGCTTTATGAAACAGGCAATCTGTTGTCATGGGGGCCACTGGCTCCTGCGTGAGGGGCGTCTGAACACATGTGTGTGTGTGTGTGTGTGTGTGTGTGTGTGTGTGTGTGCGCGTGTGTGTGTGTGTGTTTGTGTTTCACTTCAGATATGAGCATCCAAACACACCACAGCGATCAGAGGACAGAAACAAGAGCTGATCTACAAGCAATCATAACAGCAGATATGAAATATGAAATAGATATGAAATATGAGATATGAGAGTATTTGACACCGGATCATCTGATGACTGTATGTCAGATAATATTTCAGCGGTGTTACGGGAGTGGAAGTGATCCTGGACTACAGATATACATTTCCGTATAAAATCCATCAGCACCAAACAGGCATCAAGCTTCACTTCAACAGAACTCAAAAAGACATGTGCATTATTTGAAAATATAATAATTGATATAAGAATAGAGATAAGATATTGTTTTAGTACTTTACAGTTACAGTAAAGAATAATCTGTAGTTAAATATACTTTAATCATCTATAACCTGCATTAAATCTGTCTTTCTGCTTACTGGTGCTTTGATATAAAGTGCAGATCAATAAAACATTACCGATAAAAAATAAATGGAAATACAGATGCTGATAGAAGACAGAGAGCTGTCTGTCAGTAATAAGAGTTTAGTTTAGTTAAAGTTAAATGCTGTCTTACCTGTGTGATAGCTCTCAGTCATGGTGACTTATACATATATATACAGTATATGTGATGCTGATCTGCTGTGAGTTTGGACTCAGACGTTCTTCATGTTTGTTGTAGATGGTGTGAGTTCCTCTATCAGCCGCTGCCCTGCCCTGCAAACACTGTTTCACACCAGAAGTGAAGCGTTTCCGCAGGAGGAGCAGCGCAGGACCTCACACACACACACTCACACACACACACACACACACACACACACACTCACACACACACACACACACACACACACGATGAGAGATGATGAGAGGACTTCAGCTGATCTGATGATGCCATCTGCTGGTGATGGACACACTGAAAACACACATTACACACTGATTACTGACCAATAACTGAAAAACTGATGAACCTCATAAAGAACTTCAGATGACTTAGTTCTTTAGACAATCATCTGTCAATCACACTGACCATCTATCAACTTTTTGAAATAGTTGCATGTAAGTCCCTCAGTTGTCCTCAGTGTGAAAAGATGGAGCTCAAAATCATACAGTCATTGTTGGAAAGGGTTCAAATACGCAGAAATGCTGGAAAACCAAAGAATTTGTGGGAGCTGAAGGATTTTTCTGAAGAACAGCAGGCAGATTCACTTTTCAGGACAAACAAGGGACTGACAGTATTAAGAATCATGTAAACTTTTAAACGGGGTCATTTTTTTTTTAAATTCCGTTATTATTTTCTCTTGTGGTCTTTTAGGTGAAATATCTTATTCAGGTCAGTACTAAATAAAAAATAACATGCATTTTGTATGACCCCTCTTATTTTGGTCAAATAATTAACATTTGGCAGATACTCCGAAGTGTATGTAAAATTTTGACCACAACTGTATGTGTATGCAGGTGTAATGTATAGTTTTTTATCTCTCTGATACTGTCAATTCCAGTTTATCTTTATCATTTTGTTTGTTTTGTTTTTTTACATAAAAAAAACGATAAACAAACCATTTAAAAAAAAAATAAGAAACAAGAAAATAATCTGCATTCTTGGTCATTCCTACAGTTTGGTGCAACTTTGACTGATCAGATAAGGTGAAAAATGTTAAAATTCAGTGCTTTTTCAGTCTTATCAGAGGTTTAAAACATGTGTGTATAAAAAAAACAGACTGCTGGAGCTCAGGCCTCAAACTATAACAATAACCCAATAATCCTGAGCAAATATTTCAGTCTGTCCACCCTGTTACAGCACATTTCACTGCAGTGTGTAACAGTGTGGACCTTTAAACCTGGCTATCAGAGGATTTAGCAAGAAATTTAATAGATGTATAACATTTTCAATTCCATTATAAACTGACTCAACAGGGTGGACATGTTGAGTTTTACGCTAATTGATAAGATTTCTAAAAATGAGGAAAAGTGAAAAAGTTTATGACTAAAACTTCATTTAATCTTGGATTCACATTCCCTCAAAGGAAATGATGTCACTTCTAGCAGGTCATGTGATTTACGGCACACGCTTAAGATTTTAAAGGACAAGTAGCACCAATGTAACAGGGTGGACATAAACTCATTTAATCGTTTACACTTTACAAAAATATGCATCACAATAAATTGTATATTATGTCGAACAGAATATGTACATGTATATACTAACACTCAAAAATGCTAATTTAAAAAATATATATGTAACCTTTATTTCAAAGTGAAGTGGACAAAACATCACGACGACTCCTTAAAGAGACAGTTCACCCAAAAAGAACATTCCGTCATTGTTTACTTATTTTCAAGCTGTTTCAAACCTGTATACGTTTCTTTCTTCTGCTGAACATGAACAATATTTTGAAGAATGTTGATAAGCAAACAGTTGTCGGTCCCCTGTTGACTTGATAGTGTGGGAAAAAAATACTATGGAAGTCAATGGCTACTGTCAACTGTTTGCATATCAACATTCTTCAAAATATCTTCTTTTATCATACAGGTTTGGAGCAACTTGAGGATGAGTAAACAATGACAGAATGTTCATTTTTTGGGTGAACTATCCTTTAATGTTGCTGAAAAATCCTGTAGCATGTATTTCATCATCTCTCGTGATCATCTTTCATACAGTGATGTGACACATGATGAAGAAGAGCGGTCTGTGTTGGGTTGAATAGTTTATTAAGTGGTGTGACACTAACCAGCCCAAACAAACAAGTCTTGAGAGCTCGTCTCCTCAAGGCGTTGCCATGGCAATGGCTCATACATGCAAATGTGTTCCGATTAAAATAGTAAATAACAAAGAGCATCTTCAGATTCATTAGAAGATCTATTTCGAGTTGAAAGTGAAGATAAAAGAGCGCTCATGTTTCTCTTGACACAAGCATGAGGCTGATTTAGTGCTGCAGTAACTGAGTCAATGCCTTCGCTTCTCAAGCCGCATATACGGTGAATATCCTGTCAATCATAAGTATTTGTGTTCTATACTTCTTTTAATCCAAAGCCTGGAGCGAGGCATCAGTAGAGCTGTCTTCTCAAATGAGGTCAATTCATGTTTCATTTCAGTTTCTGGGTTCAGATCATTTGAACACACTGTTTATCTTACATTTGAGACTGTCAACAAGCTGCATACCATCATATTTGAGTAGATTTATATTACAATATAGCTTCACAGTGTCATCGCATTTATGTGTATTTCATAATTTCAGATTCTCAGTTCTGATCTATTCTTGATCTGTTATTGAGATGGATTTTCAGACCAATAGTAGTGATAGAAGCACATCGTCACTAAAAATCATAGTGCATTAATTACTTTTCATTAAAGTCCCTATGTATTATTTTGCACCCACAGATATTCTACGTGGAATGGGCTTGTTGACTTTAAAATGGAAGACAACACACACACACACACACACACACACAAAAGAAAGCATTAGGAATCAGTTTATCATAAGCCCTGGTGAAACTTTACTGATAAATCCTTGCGTAGTAAAGAAGATCTGAGAAACAATTTCAATTCACGGTATTTCAGCAATCACGTTGTGTTCCCCATATTTTCTGTCGTTTGTTTAGAATCAGACATAATAATGCTGAATCGCGAATGAATCACTGTTTAGAGTCTAATCTTTTCCATTAGTGTAACAGTCTGACTGAATCGGTTTGTGGTTCTTACTCCGTAAAACAGTAATGCAATAATTAAAGAACACAGAGAACAAAACGAGCGCTGAATGAAAAAAATAATTACATAAAATATTCAAAACAAACCGGCAAAAACCTTGTTTGTCAGTAATGAAGAAGGTAAGTTGAACACCTGCGGCTTGTGAATGACTCACTGCAGGTGAAGACAGTTTCATGACTGAAAGAGAATCGAAACGTTGGTTACGTATGTAACCTTGGTTCTTTGACTGGCAGAAGACCGCCAGAGGGCAGAATATCTTTCTGTCCTCTTCCTTGTCGAGAACCTAATATAAAAGCTGTCACCTAGTGACCTTAATGACATATCTGTCTATAAATACCTCCTTAAATGTCATGACTTCCTCAGAGTCTTCTCGTTGACCCGAATGACCAGAGGCTCTGGCGGTATGCATGTCCCTTTACGACATAACTCTTTATTAGTTACCAATAAGGACAATCTGACTCTGTACAGAAGTGAAACCCCTTATTAGGATCTGAAAAACAAACAAATAACTGGTCAGTAGTTCTCCAGGGAGCTGTCCTATACACATAAAGACAAAGGGATCTCACAGGACAAAGCTCTTGACGCATCTCGAGGTCTACCGAGTGAAACGCTGGCAATATCACTGGTGTGTTAACATAAAAAAAGCCGGGTTTAGCCATAGCGTCACTTTGGAATCTTCTGAATACCACTGTAAACATTGTGAAGTCACAGAGAGCGAAATGGCCATAAAAAAAAAACGTTTTTCAAAGAAAGCCATTTAATATCTGCTAATGGCAATGGCTCAAACGGATACACACAAAGATTTTTAAGAACAATACTAAGATCCCACTGTGGAATAATGATTCTACAATCGATTTAACCGGTTAACACCTTTTAAAAAAGCAACCACCAATTTATGCTTCCCAATAGAGCAACCATCTATGAGACCGCTGTGCACTGAAATCGCAGCCACATAAACCCTTATTGTGGCGTACAACCGGCCCATCGTCAGTAAAGTTTCCAGACCTGCCTTTTTGTTGTAAGGGAGCAAGGGCTGCCTGAACGACCTTGGTAAAGACCCTTGGTGCTAAAGCCAGACCGAAAGGGAGCACTTTGAATTCAAATGTTTTCCCTTCGAAATGGAATTATAGGAAGTGGCGGTGATGGGGCGCAATTGGAACATGGAAGTTAGCATTAGCATTTGAAATTCATTAGCGTCTGACATTCCATGGAAAGGATTGTGTGTTTTCTGGGCTCGTCGTAATGAAAGGACGAATTCCAGTGCTCAAGAGGGGCCAGCGACGAAACTGTAAAATTCCAACAGTCTGAGCAGTTTTTATGTGTACAGGTAAACTATTTCACAAATTAGGTGCCACCACTGAAAAAACTCGGTCACCTTTATTTTTTAACCTGGAACATCGAGGAGCACCTGATTGGACGACCTCAGTGCTTTAACAGGAGTGTGGACATGTAAAAGCTCTGATAAATAAGCAGGCGCCAAGCCATTTAAAATCTTAAAAACAAACAATAAAATCTTGAATTCAATCCTGAAGCAGACAGGAAGCCAGTGTAGTGAAGCTAAGACTGGGGTAATGTGCTCATACGTACCCCAAGGGCAGCATATACAAAGAAAACAACATAGGGCCCAATATTGACCCTTGGGGGACGCCACAAAAAAAGGGGCTATTAGAAACTCTTAAAAGAGCAGTTTCAGTATTGTGACGGGGCTTAAAACCACACTGAAATTTTTCATAAATATTAAATTCATTTAGAAATGATTGATGTTGATTAAAAACAACTCTCTCCAAGACTTTCGATAAAAAGGGGAGTTTAGATATAGGTCTAAAATTAGACAAAATTGAAGGATCCAAATTATTATTTTTTAGAATCGGTTGCACAATGGCATGTTTAAAAACAGCTGGTACACACCCTGAGCTGAGAGATGTATTAACCAAAGATACAACACTTGGCCCAAAAGTGTCAAAGACATCTTTAGCTAAGCGTGCAGGAATACTGTCAAGGGGGCAGTTTGCAGGACGTAGCTGTTTAACTATGCCAGAAAGATAGGAGAATGTAACCGGCTCAAACTGCTAGAAGACAGCTGGGCAAAAGGAGAAATCAGGGAGTCACTGATAACCGTGATGGGTGGAAAATTAAGACCAGCAATTTTGTCCACAAAATATTTCAGAAAGTTTTCACATAATATTAAAGATGGCACAATAAAATCTGAATCACGTGGGTTTACAAGAGAGTTAAAAACATTAAAAAGAACCTGAGGCCACTGGCTGTTACTGGCTACAAGTTCGGGAAAAAATGTAGTTTTAGCAGATTTAACTGCTCTCTGGTATTTACATAATGCGTCCTGCATTATTTCGAACGAGATTTTTATTTTATCCTCAGCTACTCTCAACGGAGCAACGAAGTCCAAAATCTCAGTTCAAATAAGACAGTGAATTCTTCTACACTGAGATCACAGTCATCAAGATTGTACAACAATGAGTCTTTAAAAGCACTAGAAAATGGTGAGGCAGTTAAAGGGTCAAGAACAATGATATGATTTGGGTGGAGGGAGGCCCATTTGGCCTGGATTATTGAACCTTATATGATCTATTTGGTGGCAGGTCACGTACTGGAATTTGGTGGCGAAAGGGAAAAGTACCCTGGCAGAAGGAATAAGGTGAATAACCAGGCACTTTAAATTAAGCGAGTTGTTTCTGCAACTGACACTGTGCATCTGAAGCCACGAGCCTTCGGTCTAACGCCTCCTGAGCTGCTGGTCCAAATATCTGACCGGGAACCAGAGGAAGCTGAAGCAGAGTGGCTAAAGAGTGGATAAAGTCGTCCAAACTTGACGGCGCACCTGGACCAACAACCCCATAACCTTACCACAATGACCCGCTATTGAACCTACCGATCGCAGAGCTATATTAACCAGCTCTGTGGCTGTAGAGTCTGGTGAACTGAGCGAGGCATTAACAGACCTGCCAACCTTGGAAAAAATACCCCAGAACGTAATCAGCGTTGTTTACGTTCAGTAGAAAGCGAGCGCATGCTGAACGTAAACAACACTAATTATGTTGATTACATTCTGGGGTACTCTCCAAAATGGCCCCATCTGCTCCTGCCAAGATGAACACTGTGTAGACATATTCTTAGACTGTAGAATCAGGTAGGTATATGGAAACACCAGCACCCCCACAATTTCTTTTTTTAAATGCAAAATACTTCACCAGATTCCTGCGGATGGTTCAGAAAACCACGTTCACCTGTTACACAATATTTCTTTACTGTTGCTGTCGGAACTTTGTTCTGTTTAGCTCCACTTCACACTGCTGCAGGTTCTCAGACGAGAAGACGAAAGACGAAGTGATGACGCCTAAGGAGGTATTTATAGACGGACACATCATTAAGGTCATGAAGTGACAGCTTTTATATAGGTTCTTGACAAGGAGGAGGACAGGAAGATATTCCACTCAGTTATGCCCTCTGGCGGTCTGCAGGCAAGGAAAAGGAACAACAGTTCACGAGAACACTAAACGTAATGAGATTTGGAGTAAATCCATGGTATATAAACATAGAAATCATTCAGTAACACAATATTAAAGTACCATAACAAGTGTCCTGAAAATATGAACCATCTCTTATTAGTTAGTTAGGGTTAGAGGAGTGTTGTGTGGGTTAGTTTTGACTACTGGTAGGTCATCCTGAGCAAGTTCCAGCATTAACCTCATTGACCTGTACCAGTGTTAATTTTGTTGACGAATAATTTTCATCATAATGTTCGTCAACGACATTATTTTCACAATGAGACGATAACGAACTAAAACTCTTTTTGAATGACAAAAACTATGACGAAAATATATTTACATTTCGTCAACGAATAAAAACGAGACGAAAATGTTAGGGAGGGACGATTTGGGAAGAGATTCATTCAATTTCAGAACGAATCTGCTGCGTGGTTCAGAGGTTAGATGTGTAGCCTATGAACCGGCGGGACATAAGCTAAAATGCACTTGCTGCACGTCTCATAAAATGTTCAAAATGTGGGAGTAAGAGAAGAGCAGACATATGGATAAATGTGACGACGCAAGAGAGAACTCAATTCGGTCCGGTTTTCAGAGCGCAGACACTGAAGCACACACACACAGAAAGCGCCTCTCACAGCGCGCGAGTACTCTTTCGCGTCGCATGAACAGAAAATTACACACAAAATGATGTCGAATTGTCTGTTTTGACGAGTATTCACGTAAACACAGTTGATTACGTCTTAAGTGAAGGTAAACAGTAGGAAGAACGTGTATCAGTACATTGCATCCGTGCATTCGGTTTTAAAGGGACAGCAGCCTAATTTAGTTGCTATTGTCCGAGTCATTGATGTTAATCAAGCAACAAAAGAAAGACAGAAAATCACGCACTGCTCTTGACTGAAAAACTTTAGTAGTCCTAAAGATTAATCTAAATTTATTTATAGAAATAAATATATCTGCTTGAAAGAATGACGAATATGGTCATGATATCATGATAAAACTTTAATATCAAAACTATATATACACTGTAAACCCATTATATTTTAGCCGACTAAATTTACTGTAGATTTAGTTGACTAAAATCTTATGATATTTAGTCGACTAAACCTAGACTAAAACTAAAAACAATTCAGGTGACTAAAATATGACTAAAACTAAATGGCATTTTAGTCAAAAGACTATGACTAAAACTTAATAAAAATTTGCTGTCAAAATTAGCATTGACCTGTACATGTCAGTTTTCTCTCTGGGGATTTTTAATAACTGCAAAAGCTGCCAAGACTGATCCGCTTACTGCCGAAAAACTGGACCAGTGCCAAAGGCTGTTTATTTATAAGGTCTGATAATTCATTTATTGATTCTCAGTGCCATAATGTCACTCAGGAGTCCCTATGCTCATCCTGCATTTATGGATATGGATTTAACATAAACAAAGATGTGGTTACTAACATGGATGAAATCCATTTTTGAGCACTTACTGCTAAGATACAGAGTAACTAATCCAGAGTACTGTTATAATCATCCCTGGCATGATTCTCATGACTATTTTGAGAAATTCAGCATTCTAGATCGAGACGAGCTAATCGAGACCTCCAGCTGACAGCAGAACCAGTCTGTGTTAAAACTGATCAGACGCTTTTCATACGAGCAGCTGAATGCTGATCTGAAGGATGCAGACTTCAATGAGCTGTTGAGTTATTGCACTGCAGGCCTGTTTGAAATCATTAGAGCATAACACGAGTGGAAGCGACTCTGAAGTAGGAGTATGTTGAGAACATGCTGAGTTTGTTCTTGGTGTGTTGTGAACATTGATTTCTTTCCTTACAGTGAGTGAGGAGGAATCAGCTGAACGCTGCAGTTCTGTCTGTCTGTCTCAATGGGCTTTATTGATGTGACAAATGTTGGTGCATCGATATATTAAACAATTTCTGGTCGATAGTTATGATGAACTGAAAAAAAAGAGAAAATAAAGATTATAATAAAAAAGTACACAAAACAAAGAAACAGACAGTATAAGCAACTGAATCAGTGTTATTTTAGTATTGATTATATACTATTATAGTATTTATGAATAATTTATTTTTATTTATATTTTCAGTTTTTCTTTTAACTTTAGTTCATTTTAGTAATGTTGTTATGCGCTTTTGTCATTTCAAATTTTTTTTTATTTTAGATTTATTTTTATTTCAGCTTTAGTAATTTTAGGCCTTTTTTCCTTTCCTAAGTTTTAGTAATATCGTTATGTGCTTTTGTCATTTTATTAGTTTTCATTTTTTAATACTTCTTTTTAGATTTCTTTTCAATGGGCTTTATTGATGTGACAAATGTTGGTGCATCGATATATTAAACAATTTCTGGTCGATAGTTATGATGAACTGAAAAAAAAGAGAAAATAAAGATTATAATAAAAAAGTACACAAAACAAAGAAACAGACAGTATAAGCAACTGAATCAGTGTTATTTTAGTATTGATTATATACTATTATAGTATTTATGAATAATTTATTTTTATTTATATTTTCAGTTTTTCTTTTAACTTTAGTTCATTTTAGTAATGTTGTTATGCGCTTTTGTCATTTCAAATTTTTTTTTATTTTAGATTTATTTTTATTTCAGCTTTAGTAATTTTAGGCCTTTTTTCCTTTCCTGAGTTTTAGTAATATCGTTATGTGCTTTTGTCATTTTATTAGTTTTCATTTTTTAATACTTCTTTTTAGATTTACTTTTAATTCCAGCGAAAGTCATTTTAGTACGTCTTTATTAAAACATTTTCATTTAGCTGCCGAGTCAACTTTCACTGAGGATTTACATCTGATATTTATATTTTACTTTATTTCAGATTTATTTCAATTAACAAAAACTGTTTTAGTTTTAATTAACAATAACAAAACTGAACTGTATCTAAACTGAATTTAAAATCTGGTCATTCATTTTCATTTTCATAACATTTAGGTTCAATGTCAAGAATGTGACCAGATCTGAAGCGAGACCCTGATCAATAACATTGTTTCTGTTAGCTGTACATTCATTTATATCACTTTATAAATGGTGTGTCTCAGCTGTTCTGTCATCCATTTGAGTAAATTCACTTCCAGTGCCAATGTTATTACGAAGATACAGATCACTACTAATGAGGAAATACACTGATTGATTTCATCAGGGTTCAGTGAGTTTTAAAGAAATAGCTTCTGAAACCATTGATATGATTTCACATGATTACATGTACACTTTTAATCTCTGAGGGCTTTTATTTGATGTGTTGTGTTGGCATTTCTGGCTGTTTTTCTGTAGTTTTGACAACTGCACCAAGACAAATTTGCTCATTTGCTACCATCTTTGTACGCAAAGTTCTACTAACATTTTAAATGACTCACATGAGAGTAAAACCATCTCAGTTCAGGTCCATCTGACCTGACATGTGCGCACATTTATGAGAGGAATATATTCCATGAACAAATCTCAGAGGAGCATCGTCACTAATGTCTGTCTCTCTCTCTCTCTCTCTGTCTCTCTCTGACTCTCTCTCTCTCTCAGTGCATCATCGCTGTGGTTGCCTGGATACGGGATGCTGTGTTTCCTCGTGCTGCTGATGCTGCGGCGGCTCATTTCCTCAGAGTCGCTCGTGCAGGTGGACACGCGTGAAGTTATTAACGGTGAGTTTCCATGTTGCTTTGAAATTTTACTCTAATCTGAAATTTGAGGCATTTGAAACCAACTTAACTAATTATGTACCTAAATATGATCTTGTGTAAGTGATTGAGAGATGCTGTTGTTTGATGTTGCACGTGTCACTCAGCACACAGCGTCAGAGAACGTCTGTCTGAGATCTTGCAGAACCGTTTACATGAGCACTGAAGAGTGTTGTGTTTTATAGGAACGTTCTTAATGTGTAAAAACAATTAAAAGGCATGTGTATAGTACCGCACTTTTAACACATTCCAGAGGATGTAGATGCAGAAATATAACATTTATGTTTTGTTAAATCACTTAGGTTAATTCTTGCGCACAAATATTTATTTTTTGAGCTTTAAATTGTCTAAACAGATTAAATTTGCCAGGTTTATGTGATTTAACTACTTATGGCCGGAGTTGCAGAAGAGGTTAGTGAGTGTTAACTTAACTTAAAATAATGCTTGTGGTCATTAATAAACAAGGTCTATTTTCATTATTTTGAACAGAATTGTTCTTGTTTTGGGATGATTTTCTGTGGTCGTCGACAGCATGTCATTGATCATGTCGAACCTGAAGGATTCCTTTAAAAACCAGTTGCATAGAATTAGGTTTTCTGTTTATATGTGCGAAAAAATAGGCAAACACATCTGCATGTGAATGTAGAATCAGATTATTATCCGTTGAACAGTAGATGCACTTAATTCTTTCTCAAATGTGCTGAATTCTCACATGAGATGTTTTGAGCTTAGATGAACTAATACTAATTGCGCAGTGATGAATGGTCGCTGAACGCGCTGGCATTTCAGCTGTTTGTGATGGATTCTGGTGAAAGGCTTTTTCAATGGCAGCAGACTGACTGAGATCAGAACAGCTGGAGCTTTTGTTCCCAGAGGTGCCATTAATCCACATTAACCTGCACAGCTGTTCACACTGCAGCCGCTCGATTCA
Source organism: Sinocyclocheilus anshuiensis (assembly GCF_001515605.1). Classification (NCBI taxonomy): domain Eukaryota; kingdom Metazoa; phylum Chordata; class Actinopteri; order Cypriniformes; family Cyprinidae; genus Sinocyclocheilus; species Sinocyclocheilus anshuiensis. The sequence goes on along the minus strand of NW_015552636.1, from coordinate 439,773 downwards.
CTTTGAGCGATGGAGGAGCAACAATAAAGCAATAAAGCTTTAACCTCTGACGCTCCCGCTCCTGTTGATCCTCCATCGGCTCTCAAACTCCATTCAGTTCAACAGCAGAAAGTGTGTTGCTGCCTTTTCTCATTATTACAAACATATCCACACATTCATTCATCATTTTAAAGTTAAAGGGATAGTTCATCATCTACTCACCCTCACGTTTCTTTCAGCTGTTAAACACAAAAGAGGACATTTTGAAGAATGTTGGTAACCAAACAATTGCAGGTATCCATTGAATTACATAACACGGGGGAAAAAACAATGAAAATCAATGGGGACCCTTGTGTAACAAACATATATGGGTATATATAATGTGATATATTACATACTACATTTCCATAAATAGGAAAGCAGTGCTTGCATTTTGCAATATACAGCAATATATATGCATTGACAATGTATGGCTCTACATTGATACATACAAATAAATTTAGAAATGAAGACAAAAGTATGTGTTTTTCATGCTTTAGTATGATCAGGTGTGCGTATGCTATTGTAAACAAGGTATATTTTAAAATATGAAACGTGTATATTATATATAAATAATTGTTAAACATAAGAAATATATATTTCCATATATGTGTGTATATATACTGCATGAGTAACTAAATATATGTTCAATATATTTATACACATGCATCTTATCACATGCACATCTATATATTATAAAGTGTATTACTGAATATACAATTGCATGCATTGTGATATTTAAGTAAATATATTGTCACACATTTTTCAATATATATAAAAGCGGCAATTCCTTCTTTTTTATATATTTTCTAATATATTTACACAATATATTACTCTGTATGTTTCCTAATATACCGTAATATCATTTAACATGTTGATGCTTTATATATTAGGATATACAGTATATTCTCTTTGCATAAGGTGACCAGCAACTTACCAACACTCTTCAAAATACGTTTTGTGTTCAACACAGAACTCAAACAGGTTTGAAACAACATGAAGATGAGTAAATGCTGACAAAATGCTCATTTTGGGGTGAACTGTGCCTTTAACGTGGCAGGGTCATTTTTCTTCTGTATATGACGTATTTCTGAGTCACTCAAGATGTTAAATGAGAATAAATGATGGGAGTTGATTTTCTCCACGATGAGCTGATAGTAAAAGTCTCTTTAAATGAAGCCGGTTGATCAATAAGAGCGATCGATGACGTCAGCTGAAGCAAAGCCCGAGGGGATGATTCGAAAGGCATTTATTTCTTCAGAATGACGTCATGACTGATGAATCACCATCAATACGAGCAGAAACATAAATTAAAACTAATGTTGACTTTTAACACATTGAAATAATGTCATTATTAATATAATTTCAATTATTAATAGCTGCATTGAATTAATGTTACAAAGGGTTGTTGGTATAATATCACTTTTGCATCCACAATTAATGCTGAAACTTGTTGAGATTTTTTTTAAAAACAATGAAAATGTCACTGAATCAATGTTATGAAGAGATGTTGGTTCAATAACACTTTGGCACCCGCAATTAATGCTGAAACAATGGTGAGATTTCAACCAAACAATAAAAATAAATCCATTGAATCAATGTTACACTATGATAGAATGCTGTAGAATTAACATTGAAATGAACAAACATAATCAATGTCAGTAAATCAACATTACACTCTGATGTTGATTCTATATCACTGCTGAATCAATATTGAGATTAATATAAAATATAATTGGTAATATCGCTCGATCAATGCTAATGTGATGCTGGTTTTAAATCACTTTTGATAAAACACTTGAAATACAATTGAAATGTCAACATAAAACAGTGCTGTCGAGTTAATGCTGAAACAACATTAATATTTCTGACCGTTTCGAAGTTTGGGGAAACCTTTTCAAACACAAAATGACACCTTTTTCAGAATCTGCAACCATTGAGTAATAGATGCAATATGTGAGCCATGTGTAACGTTCATGTCACTTGCACTACAATAAATCTGTTTAATATTGTTTGAACTTTAATCAGAAAATTCCTAATAAATATTACTAAAGCAAAATGCATGCACTTTTTAAGAATGTACAAAAATGGATGGTTTATTCAAACACTAACTTTTTAAATTAATGTATCCTATTAGATTCAGTAACAATAAATCAAATGCAAATAATAAGCATGCAAAAACAAAGGAACAGAGAAATATTATGATAGATGCACCATTGTTTGAAACCCAGAGTCATGCATGTGAGGCGGTTCAACAAACAAGACTTCGGTATAGGATGCACCTGTGTTTTCTTTCTAATTAGGAAGCATCAGTAGACTACTGAGAAGTGCACATGCAGGACCAAAACGGGCGTTTACCTGAACCCAAGCCCCCAGTGGATCAGAGCAAATCGCCTAAAGCAATGGAAAATGCCCATCATGGTTTGACACACCCCACTGATTGAGACACAGCCACTAGTGTTCTGCAGAGACGCATGCATGCATCATCTTGTGCTCATCAACTACAAATCACTGTTAGCTCAATCTCACTGTCTTTACCCATGTGTGCTGTCGACTTTCATCAAAATGTCAATGTTGATCCAACATACATTAAACATTGAAATGTCAATCTCAACCAAAATGATGGTTTGGATCAAAACTCAACACTGTATCAATGTCACCATGCTATCTGGGAAACACCTGCTGCCAGGTTATTTACGCTAACGTCACGCTGTAAAGTGTCTCGTCTCTTTAGTCTTGAGCTGTTCCACTGACAGTCATTGTGCTCAGATAATGAAAAGGTCTAATCTCACTCTCAACATCTGTGTGTGTGTGTGTGTGTGTCTTTCAGACACTGACCAGGTCGTTTCCATGGTGACAAGATGCCCTTCCCTTCACTT
>NW_015552636.1:429364-436767 GCF_001515605.1 Sinocyclocheilus anshuiensis | reverse complement strand
ACAGCGGTCTGTGTGTGTGTGTGTGTGTGTGTGTGTGTGTGTGTGTGTGTGTGTGTGTGTGTGTGTGTGCAAATCCTGGTCTTTGTGTTGCACCATAAATCTTATTTACCAAGATTCACATTCATGCACACATGATGATGATGATGATGATGATGATGAAGGTGTTTGCATAGTTTACTGCCGCTGATGTCTCTTTGTGGACACAAACACTAGATGTTTTTCTCTATTGTGTGTGTGTGTGTGTGTGTGTGTGTATGTGTGCAGTAATCACCTTTAATGCGCGTCATCAAATGAGGTCTTTAACGTCTCTGCGTCTCTTTTAGTTGTAAATGTCAGTACAGAAAATAATGCACAGAACTCTAGAGTAAATTACTGGAAGAGCGTTTAGATCATAATGGATGGAAGAGGTGAAGCTGGGTGACTTTTTACCTGCAGAAAGAGAAAAACTGACGCATAAAAGATCCACAAAAACACACAGGAGGGATGATTAATCGCCGGTCCTTATGCATTAGAGGTGTCTAAAACATCCATCTGTAAGTTGGGCACTAAAATCAGCAAGAAATCAAAGTGAGCTCAATTTATTCTCCTAATGCATGTTCCTGATCTTGATCATGATTTACTCATCCACTCTAAATGACTGCAGAACCTCATTATTAGTCACCATACAGTTCACGCAATAAGTCTTTACCTAGTCTTGTGCTGAAAATCCTTTACCTAATGCGTTAATTGTGGTGAATTTTGGCAATGTTCATTCAGAAACTGAGGTGCAGAAGTTCAGATCAGCGAGGCCTATGATCAATATCTTCCAGAAACATCTGTAATTATGACGTCGAAATTATGACTTCAAAAGTTAAAATTGACATACTAAGTAATATTTGAGTTTAAAAATGTTAAATTGATATGCTGTCATAATTGTGAGATAAAGTCAAAATTGACATATTAAGTCATAATTATGAGATTAAAATTTTGACGCTGGATCATATTCTGCAATAAAGTGTCAAAATTATCAATTTAAATGTTGTAATTAACATACTAAGTTGAAATGATTACAGTCATAATTATGAGATAAGTCAAAATTGAGATAAAAAGTCGAATTTGAAATAAAAAGTCATGATTATGAGATAAAAAAAGTCAAAATTATGACTTTAAAAGATGAAATTGACAAGTCAGTTAAGTTTAAAAAGTTGAACTTATGACAAAAAGTCATTATGCGATAAAGTCGAAATTATGACATAGTTCAAAATCAAAAATTCTAAATTATGATATAGTCAATTTTTGCCTTTTTATCTCATAATTTCTACATGCTGTCATAATTTTGCCGTCGTCGTTTTGTATGTTTATCTCATAATTATGACTTAGTATGTCATAATTTCAGCTTAGTTTGTCATAATTATCAAGCGTAGCGTTAGTTCTGGCAGGTCACGTTAGTCAAGCTCGCATCAGCTGACTCTCAGCTGATCCCCATCAACCTATGGGAATACGACACCTAAGTATTCATATATAAGGTCCCGCAGTAGTATCAGCAGTTTTTGCATTGCTCAATAGCTAATTACCCTCCTCCATCCCCAGCTCCTCCTCTGTCAGTCAGGATTCAGCCTTCTGATTCTCCTTTGAATCAGACTAATTCTAAAATGTGTACATAACATTATTGAACTTTAACGATATCTGCAATACGTTTATGTTGGTTCTGTTCTGTTTACCCTGGGGGGGTTATTGCTGCTCTCCCTGCTCTTATCCATGCTAGGCTGCATGGATGCGCAGGGAGTTCTTGCCCAGAACGGAACCATACCGCCAATCCAAACTGTATGCTAATTGTCAATCATCTTTGACGATAGTGGTCCTGACAGAAATTACATTTAAAGTTATATTTTGTTAGTATAATTAAGACATTTAAATAATTTTGACTTTTCATCTCATAATTATAGCTTACCAAAGCATGATTTTTTATTTTTTTTTGGTGGAAATGGGTTTCCATATGGTTGTGAGTTTTTGGGGCGGTGGGGCAAACAATTTTTCATTGCATATTCTTCTCATATTCAGGTTGGTCAAGGCAATTCACTGTGGAAGTCAAAGTGACTATTTTTGCCCAGAAATTTCACTAATGTGACACAGTCCACAGATATTTATTCTAGCCAGTGACCAATAAAACATAATATGCCTGAGCCTTTCACTGGGCTGGTCAATGAGCTCATGTTTTCTATTATTAATGATCATTCTGGCTTTTCTGGCAGGACTGTTTATTGAGACGTATGAGTGTGTTTCCAGAAGCTGCGAAGCATGACAACAGACCAGAATAAGAGGCAAAATAATGACCCAGTGCTTTGATTTTTGCATCATAAGTGGTGTCGCTCAGTTGGAGGATGAACTAGAAGCAGCCAATGACATCTAGACTTCATCTATATATTCATCTCAGACTCTGTGTTTTCTTCCTGTGCTCCTAATAAAGTGTTTTTTAGCTGGAGCCACGCAGTCGTCGGGTCGGTCTGCGCCGCTGCCGCTGCTGTAGTGCACTAATTATCCTGCATTAGTGTTCTAGCAGAGACAACATCAGCCAACGCTACCTGACAGAACAAACACAATCAAGCAGCATTCTCTGTCCCTGCCGCTCATTTCCCACCCGGTCGGGGTCCAGGATCGCGTTCCTGTACCTCAGACGTGCTTCTGTGCCGCTGCGCTCGATTTATAACACAGGCTTCATGTTCATGTTTGAGTCAGTAATTATATAGAAACAGCAATAAATAAGATGAACTCTCAGTAAACATTTAAGTCCACTTCAGTTCTAGTGTCTTCACTCAGAAATGAACGTTCTGTCATCATTTGTTCACATGCATATCATTCCAAACCAGAATGACAAAAGATCCAAACACATTTACACACATTTACACACATGCAGGAAAAAGTGTTGGGCATCACTTTAATGTCTGTGCATCATATGACTTCAGGAGTCTTACTGTATAGCACACACTGTAAACAGGTCTGTAAATTTACAGAGAGAAACTGCAAAAATGCTGTAAGTTACTGCGAAATCCATTGCATTATATGCCATTTTTCTGTCAAATTTATGTTTTTTGGAAAATATGCGTGGCACATCACATATGATTATTATTTATATAAATGGTTTTGTTTCTTTATATTTTCATGAATGTACATTCGTTTTTGTGTTACATTTTGATACTGTATGACACTACACTATGTGAGTACTGGCCATATTTTATTAACACTTACAATTAATTTAACACCTGTATTGTTATGGTGGTTATTAGTACATTTTAGGGTAAAAAGCAGATTTTTGTAGTTGAAGTAAATGGTATAGAAGCTATGAAAAAAATAAAGGTAATTGTGACTTTTTATCCTACACTTCAGAATTTTTGCTCACAGTTCTGAGTTTACATCGCACAATTCAGACTTTTTCCTCAGAATTGAGAAATATAAAGTCAGAACTGTGAGATAAAACCTTGTACCTATATTTTATTATATGGTGGAAACAAAAATCAACAACAACTGTGAAATGTAAATTCAGAAATTCAAGAGAATTGTCAGATATAAACTCACTTCTGAGGGTAAAAGACTCAAAATTGTGAAACTCGCAGTTAAGCGTTTATAACATGTAATCGCAAATATGAGAAAAAAGTCTGAATTGTGAGATAAAAAGTCGCATATTACTTTTTTATGTTTTTATTCTGTGACAGAAACAAGAGTCTATTAGATTGGTATATATCACTTAATGAAGCATGCTATCAAAAAATATACAGGCGCCTATATGCCATCATAAAACCTTGGTGAATTTTTTGTAATGGTACAAATGCTGTCACTGGGTCACTATCCTTTCAAACAGTAATATGCAATATTGATAAATAAGGCACAAAGGCATGCCTTTCGAAAATGAAAGTACTGTTTTTTTAGTGTATATGCACTACTGTGATGATGTCTTGGGTCTGGTTTAACAGACATGGTCACTGCATGCTGTAGCTTTATGGAAAAGTCACACATTTTGCCAGGATCATTTTTGGGTTTAATTATTTATTTAAATCTGTCTGTCTTTGTAGACCCATTGAGTAACCAGTATTCTGTCTCACTCGTAGATCAGATGGGCAGCAGTTGATCGCTGTAAGGCTCAATCTCTCTTAAACCAATGGAGGTACATCGAGATCTTTCACCTCCCTCCGCAGCAGCAGCTCCAGTGTGGACTAATGCATCCTCCTCCTCTGTGATTCCCAACCAAACCTTCCCTCCTCCGTTTCTGTTTCCGACGGAGAACTGGACCGATGGCCGAACTCCGGATTATGCGCCGGGAGTCGCCGGGATCCTCATCCCTCTCGTCTACATCGCCGTGTGCGTCGTGGGTCTGATCGGAAACACTCTGGTCATCCACATCGTGCTGCGATATTCCCAGGCGGAATCGGTGACCAATATCTACATCCTGAATCTGGCGATCGCAGACGAGCTCTTCATGCTGGGCCTGCCGTTCCTCGCCGTTCAGAATGGCCTGCTCTCCTGGCCCTTCGGATCGCTCATGTGTCGCCTGGTCATGACCGTAGACGCCATTAACCAGTTCACCAGCATCTTCTGCCTGACGGTGATGAGCATCGACCGCTATCTGGCTGTGGTGCATCCTCTCCAGTCCTCTAGGTGGCGCCAGCCGCGTGTGGCCAAAACGGTGAACGCCACCGTATGGGGCGTTTCTTTTGTGGTGGTTTTGCCTGTGGTTGTGTTCGCTGGAGTTCTGCAGGACGACGGGAACTGCAGCATCGTGTGGCCCGAGCCAGCGGAGGTTTGGAAAGCGGCGTTCATCGTGTATACCGCGACTGTTGGGTTCTTCGGTCCTCTGACGGTCATCTGTCTCTGCTACCTGCTAATCGTGGTTAAAGTGCGCAGCTCCGGACGAAGAGTCCGCGCCACATCGATCCGCCGCCGGAAATCCGAGCGCAAGATCACGCGAATGGTGGTGATCGTCGTGGCCGTGTTCGTCTTCTGCTGGCTGCCGTTTTACATCTTAAACATCGTGAATCTGCTGGTTCTCCTGCCGGGAGAGTTCAGAGGGCTGTATTACTTCGTCGTGGTTCTTTCGTACGCCAACAGTTGCGCGAATCCCATTCTGTACGGTTTTCTGTCGGATAACTTTAAAAGAGGTTTCCGGAAAGCCTTGTGCAGGTCCTCCAGGCGCGTGGAAAACCGGGATCAGCCGCAGGGGACGGGAATGGTTGCGTTACCGCTAGAAGAGATTCGAAGGGAACATCTGAAGGTGAGCGAAGTGGAAGAACACAACGCAGACCGAGAGATGGCGAAACTCCGGAACGGGCGTCACGAGGATGGCGCTGTGGGGGGAATGGATGCGCGGCGTGAAGCGACCTCTGACCCCGCAGCTGTCCGTAATGGAGCGCGGCGGACACACAAACACCTGCCGGAGAACAGTGACGACAAACGCTCAGTCCTGGAGATCAGCTGCTTGTAATGTGAAATGTGAATGTTCATTTATGACTATTAAATGCACCATCCATTTAACACTGCCAACTGTGACCAATCAGAAAACACGACCTTTGCTCCTGTTCTTTATTTGTATGTCCATCTGTGATGAAACTGATTGTGTTTGCATGTGCACCAATAATGTGATTTCCATCAGAGTTAGGACTTAATCGAGGTTTACATCACACAAGCAAACCTCTTCACTCCTGTCATTATTCTGATTATTCACTAAGTGTGCTTATTTTTGCTGCCATTTTTTTCTCTCTTTTGCATAAGAATCTCGAGTCAAGAAGTTCCAGACGCCAAAATCAGACTTTATTGGTAGAAACAACAAAGTCGAGATGCCTGTATAGATCCTCTAACAATTACATTAGCAATTTTTTTTTATAAATTACTTTCAAACCTGTATGACCAGTGAGTAACCAAATCACATATCAACTCCCTAGCAACCACCTGAACATGTAAACAACCACATAGCAACTCCCCACCTAGACAACCGCATAGCAATTCCTTAGCAACCACCTGAACACGTAAACAACCACATAGCAACTCCCTAGCAACCACCTAAACACATAGACAACCAAATAGCAATTCTGTAGTAACCGCATGAACACCTAAACAGCTACATAGCAACCACCTGAACACCTAGACAACCGCATAGCAATTCCTTAGCAACCACCTGAACATGTAAACAACCACATAGCAACCACCTAAACACATAGATAACCAAATAGCAACTCCTTAGTAACCGCATGAACACCTAAACATCTACATAGCAACAACCACCTGAACACCTAGACAACCGCATAGCAATTCCTTAGCAACCACCTGAACACGTAAACAACCACATAGCAACCACCTAAACACATAGACAACCAAATAGCAACTCCTTAGTAACCGCATGAACACCTAAACATCTACATAGCAACCACCACCTGAACACCTAGACAACGACATAGCAATTCCTTAGCAACCACCTGAACACGTAAACAACCACATAGCAACTCCCTAGCAACCACCTAAACACATAGACAACCACATAGCAACTCCTTAGTAACCGCATGAACACCTAAACAACTATATAGCAACCACCTGAACACCTAGACAACCGCATAGCAATTCCTTAGTAACCACAGGAACACCTAAACAACTGCCTAGCAACCACCTAAAAAAATCACCCTCCATTTATTTGCTACAATTAATAAACTCTTTGGCTTTTCTTAAATGGTAGTGCCCCAACTTGTCTATTTAAAAAATAAAAAAGAAATAGTTTATTCAAATCATATATGGAGAGCATACAGCATGTAAACCAAAGAGAGCAGCTGAATATCGGACCGTTTGGTGACTGGTGCAGTTTTGTGTTTATTGTTTTCTTTATGTCATTGAATTGCTGAAGTGAAACTGAACAGTGCAAATGATAAAGGCCTGAAACCTAGATTTCATTCATACATTCCATGCTATAAAAATGTACTATATGTATTAAAAATATACCATATTATTGACATATCTCAATGCAGTAACGTGTTTACATTTTTTGTACGTGTTTGCCTCAATCTCATGATAGTTGCATTATGAGGGTGCATGTACTGAAAACATCAATCTGTTTACATGCACTAATTTCCACAATCCGAATGAATCCAATCTGATTTCAGATTCTGAAACCCTAAGCATTGCAATCTGATTCATATATCCATTTACATGTGCATTACATGCATTCTGAACAAAGCTCCAGTGCATGCACTGCAACAGTCGATGTGTTCAGAACCAGAGAAATCACTGCGATAATGTGACTGCAGCTACCTCGAGTATAACTGTTGTTTTTGCCTTGATTTTTTTTTTTTTTTCAAATATTTAGTAAATATTCAGTCTCCTGCACAGTTCATACGACATAAAATATATGCAAGCATGCATCTGTGCACCGTGCAAGATATTTCTGAATC
>NW_015552636.1:423188-429246 GCF_001515605.1 Sinocyclocheilus anshuiensis | reverse complement strand
ACCCTCACCTTTACTCACTCAACACTGCTGTGTGTTTAGATGAAAGCCGAAGCGTGTCAGAGCCAAACACAGCTGCAGAAATGAGGAGGAGTTTCATTGGATAGACTGCGATTATATTGCTTCCGCATGTAGCAGAGAAATTCTTCAAAGAGAAGCAGAGTGTGTTTTTGTAGCTGATACCGGACATATTCAGCAAGAGCAGGGATCTTTGAACTTCTCGTCTTAATCATCTGGCTTTATGTCATTGAATTGCTGAAGTGAAACTGAACAGTGCAAATGATAAAGGCCTGAAACCTAGATTTCATTCATACATTCCATGCTATAAAAATGTACTATATGTATTAAAAATATACCATATTATTGACATATCTCAATGCAGTAACGTGTTTACATTTTTTGTACGTGTTTGCCTCAATCTCATGATAGTTGCATTATGAGGGTGCATGTACTGAAAACATCAATCTGTTTACATGCACTAATTTCCACAATCCGAATGAATCCAATCTGATTTCAGATTCTGAAACCCTAAGCATTGCAATCTGATTCATATATCCATTTACATGTGCATTACATGCATTCTGAACAAAGCTCCAGTGCATGCACTGCAACAGTCGATGTGTTCAGAACCAGAGAAATCACTGCGATAATGTGACTGCAGCTACCTCGAGTATAACTGTTGTTTTTGCCTTGATTTTTTTTTTTTTTTCAAATATTTAGTAAATATTCAGTCTCCTGCACAGTTCATACGACATAAAATATATGCAAGCATGCATCTGTGCACCGTGCAAGATATTTCTGAATCTGATTAAGAAAATGGTTTCGTTTCCATTCTTGATTTTTTTTTTTTCCTGTTTTGGGATTGTTTCAGGTGTACAGCAGCCCTTTTAATCAGATCAGATCAAGCTCAGTGGAGTCATTTGAGGCGTTTAATGTGTTTCAGTCCGATAAACGGATTATTGAGAGCATGTAAATGTAGCTAGTGAATCTGTTTGTAAAGAACAGTGTTTGAGATCCTGTGAACAAATCAACATATTTCTCTGACAGAGGACAGTGTGTGTGTGTGTGTGTGTTTGTGTTCACTGACATTTGAGGGCTCAAAGGGAACCCAGTGCTGCTCTTCTCCTCACATGGATGCGCTGGATGAGATGCAGTGAAGCATGCAAAGCTATTGTTGATAGTTGCTCTTCTGGAGGGCTGGCCTGTGATTGACTCTTGTTACTTGTATATAATGACTTTAGACTGTATAACTGACCATTGACAGTCTGATCGTTTCCTCCATCGCTCTCTCATATCACCACACTCTTTCTGCTCACAGAATAAAATCATTTACACTCCCAATCAATAATTCATCTCCGTTTATTGATTTGGTAAGTACCCGTGTTTAAAGTGGGATCATGCATCAGGGTTTATTTTGCAGTAAGTCACTACTGTGTTATTTTCAGTGAGGTAAACAAAAGACTTTCTTTGACTCAAACACACCCACAAACCAAACATCCAGAACAAACCAACTGAGGTAAATGAGACGCAAACAAATGCATTTTGCTGATTGCAACCTTTTAATGCAGATCAAATCAAACTGTTAGTTTGTAACAAAATCTGTAATATTCACTGCAGTTGCACAGTACATTTTATGTTGGAGAAAAACTGAACTCAAACGATGAAAACATAATCTGCGATGCAGTTCCTGTATTTTGACGCCGCTTCACTCGGGCACGGTGTCTCCGATCCACTTGAGATACGGCGGGTTTCCCTGATCGATGGGTAAACTGATGACCTCGGCCACTTCATACGGATGATTCGACCTGCAGAACAAACAACACACTCACCTTTACTCACTCAACACTGCTGTGTGTTTAGATGAAAGCCGAAGCGTGTCAGAGCCAAACACAGCTGCAGAAATGAGGAGGAGTTTCATTGGATAGACTGCGATTATATTGCTTCCGCATGTAGCAGAGAAATTCTTCAAAGAGAAGCAGAGTGTTTTTGTAGCTGATACCGGACATATTCAGCAAGAGCAGGGATCTTTGAACTTCTCGTCTTAATCATCTGGAAAAAAAAACATGTAAAAACACTTGTTTGTATGTATTTATCACACCATGATACAAGCTCTGAAAAGGCACATTAGTGTAGATGAATACATATAAATGAATGCAATTTTCCACCATTGTTGTGTTATCATATATTTAACATCTCTAAATGAACAGGATTCTTCTCATTTGTGTGCATTATGTTTTCTGAAGGTTGTCTAGTGAGACAAATGTCTTCAAATGTAGCTCCTGATTGCAGAAACAGATCTGCACATTCTGTATGTCTCCCTTATTCATTCAAAATATTAGAGAAATATAGAAGCTCAGTGCGGAGAAGATACTGATTAGGTTAAAACCGAAACCAAGCCATTCACACAGATGCATATTCAGAGCATTTTTAGACAGACAAATACGACTGCTGCACTCGCGTCTCACACAACAGTCAATACCGAACGATATGAAACATTATATCGTTGATACATTTTTTGCTATATCGCCCAGCCCTATGCAGCGTCATTTGATTTTCTTGAGGCTGAATAATAAAACATGATAAATAAATAACAATGGAGAAATAGAGCAGAGAAAGATCTGAAACTGACCAGCAGAACTTCACTGTCCTCCTCGATCTTCCCCTGCCACTCGTACCTGCAGCACACACACACACACACACACTCACACGGATGTGATCTGCGGGATGATGTTCACACACGCCGCCAGCTTCTTCTCCACGATTCCTCTAAGGACAAAAACACAAAACACACATTTCACTGGGGATATATTCATTTAAGATCAATTTTAGTAATTTTGTTATTAGTTTTTGTTGTTTTTAAATATGCCTATATAGTTTTTAATGTTTATTTCGGTTTTAGTTATTTTGGTACATTAAGTTAAACTAAATGAAAATGAAAAACGTTGCATCAGCAACTAGCTGAAATTAATGTATTATTAAATGTTGCATGTGTTTATTTTCATTCATGAGTGTGTGTTCTTCAGGAGTGTGTACCTGGCCAGCTCTTTGGCCACCGTGTCATTGGGGCAGGTGACGAAGGCTGCGGAGTGTGTGCCGGACGAATACGAGTCTGACGCCATCGAGAACGCTCTCAATCCCAGCCGCTGCAGCACTGGCAGCATCAAACCAGCCAGCAGAACCGACTGACACACACACACACAGATCACAGACACATCACAGACACACAACTTCAGCAATAACTAAAATTAAACACAAATGTGTATTTTTTGCTTAATATGGTTGAATTGGATCAACGAAGGTCAGTAGCGAAGACATCGGTTAATAAAATGGGATTAAATACACAAATTATATTTGTCTTATTTAACATATTTAATTATTGCAGGTTTCTATAATATTTTGAGTTTGAGTTTATTGATTGTGAGGAACAATGGCAACACCAGAGCTGCCACTCAACACATGGAAACAAAGTAACTGGAGTTACTTATTTGAAAAAGTAACTCAGATATTTCCTTCTAAATTAAAAAGTAATGTGTTACTTTACTAGTTACTTTAAAAAAGTAATCTGATTACGTAACTTGTAATGCGTTACCCCCAACACTGAAAACAGTCAAAGAAACATGACAGAAACTCACCAGACAGCAAAGCTTCAGTGCTCCGACAGCAGCCGGGTCCGATCTCATCACCTGCTTAGGTAAAACACAGCATTATTCAAACCCTGATTCTCTATTTTTGATCATGATGTCTGGAAAACAGAAAACACTGACAGCATTCGGGACTGTGAGTAAATAATGACAGGTGTGTTCGTGTCGTGTGTATCTGATCATTAAACATGTGTGCCGTGAACACTGAGCTCGAACAGAACTGCTGTGCGTTTAAACGCGGTTTATTCGTCATTAGATCCGCATCTCTGCCGCTTAATGAAGAAAATAAGCACGTTACGCTCACCTCGCAGCCACTGGCTCTGCCGTAAAGCGTCCGCGACTGTCGTGTGGCAGCAGCGCAGAGCCGCTTTAAGGAGAGACTGCAGTGTCAGCACTAAAAGCGGACTCATTTAATTTGTCAAACCTCTTGAAAGAGCATGCAGAACAAGGTACAATATATGGTGCTATTGTTAAATACATTAAAGAAATAGGATTAATCAGGAGAATTTAGGAATGTGTGTGTTTTTTTGTTTTTTTATTTTTATTTTTTTATATAAAATATAGATAAATATAAATATGTATATATTAGTTGCTTATTAGTGCTCCACACTCCAGTCCAGTTGGTGGCGGTAAATACACCATCCGCCATAAAACGTTATTAGAAGAAGAAGAAGAAGCACTAAAAGCGGAACGCATGTAAATCGGTTAAACTAATGAATTACTGAGACAAGAAAAGATAGCCTATGCATTAAAAAAAAAGATTGAAAAATAAATAAATTAAAAAAATATAATAAAAAAGGCTAAACGAATATACATAATACTTTAAAGCTTTGCTTTTGTTCATTTATATTACCTGGATATTTTTTCTTTTCTTTTCTTTTTCTTCAATTTCCTTTGATGCCACTATGATTATAACAGTGAGTACATTTTATGTATATTTTCTATGTGAATGTTCTTGTTCTACATTTAAATTTTAAAAGGCTCACGTGACCCAAGCTTCCGCTAACGGCAGAGCCGCGGATGTTGGTCGCTCCTCATAACAGAAATATCTCTGGCAGCGGAACTCGTGGCTGACGCGAATTTTTCATCTTCTGCTTTGTAGTTCAATTCATCACAGCCATATTTTAATATAAACATAATTTAAAAAAGTGTGTGATATTAAAGAAGTAGCGCAAGGCACTGTAAATCATAAAGGAAGCACATGTCGTAAACGGTGCTGTTAGCGGAAGTTGCGTACGTCCTGCGTCACAGTTCATCTGGTGTCTTCCGGCAGCGAGGAGCCGCGTGTGAGAGAGCCGAGTTCCCGCCGAAAGGTACAAAAATAAAATAACTCTCTACAAATTAAAATTGTAATTCTACCTGGTTTGCCAGTCGCGTAAAACTTCAAAGAAGAATATTTGATTCCTACCAAATCAGCTTCTGCGAGTGAGCGACCTGAGCACACATACGCAGCAAATCAGTGTTAACTAGTATTTATATATAACAGGGTTTTTTATTCCATAAATATAATTTAATACAGAACATAGAACATACGGGGAATACAGAGGAGAGAGAAAAAGAAAATAAATGCAATTTCCTGAAATGCACTCTTCTGCTGGGATCAGAACAATCAGGTCTTTTGGATCAAAAGTACCCCGATCTAAACGTTTTGAACACAAACTGAGGATTTAATCCGGATCAAAACCAAGATTGGATTCTGTGATCTGATCCGAATTCAGAATCCTGTTTTTCTTTCCACTTTCAGGATATGATCAGATCCGATCAGATTACTTCTGAACATCTGGCCTTAGACAGTCACACGATGATCGGGATAGTTAACATCACTAGTCTTTAACAAGATATTTATTTTTAACAATCCACTTTTCAATAAACCAGTTATGTGTTAAATGAAGTCATGATATTTAAAAATGTGTTATTTATTCTGTTTGAAGCACAGCAGTTCAGACCAGCATGTAATTCAATGCATTTCTAATGCATGCCGCTGCTCTTACTGTTATATACGTGTCCCAACCTGCATTTATTGCCATTTCACTCAGAAATGCATCACAATATTAATGTATAATCAGGCACAGCTTCTGTTTTATGCCGTCTGATGAAGCTGAGTTTATATCTCATTATGTGTAGATTATGTCAATAAAGCTTCTGGCATGTTTTAAAGATTCTGGTGTTTTTGACTGTTTAATTATTAAAGCAGCACTATGTAACTTTTTCTGCATGCGTTCAAAATTTGCTAAATGTATATAATGAGCGAGTACATCTTGAGTTCATCTTCCAAACCGTGTTTTTGTCTTATTCCGAATCACTCCGGTACACTTATAATAAGTGCTTATATTCGGACTATTGTAGCCTGGTCACCGCTGCGGAGGAACACATACCTGCGTGAATCGCCAGAGACATAAACTTAGAGAAGTAGCTCCGGT
>NW_015552636.1:411874-422365 GCF_001515605.1 Sinocyclocheilus anshuiensis | reverse complement strand
ATACTGGTGTTTTTGACTGTTTAATTATTAAAGCAGCACTATGTAACTTTTTCTGCATGCGTTCAAAATTTGCTAAATGTATATAATGAGCGAGTACATCATGAGTTCATCTTCCAAACCGTGTTTTTGTCTTATTCCGAATCACTCCGGTACACTTCTAATAAGTGCTTATATTCGGACTATTGTAGGCTGGTCACCGCTGCGGATTAACACACACCTGCGTGAATCGCCAGAGACATACACTTAGAGAAGTAGATCCGGTCGGAATGTTCTTCCGCGGGATGTGTGCGGTTTTGTTTATTAACCGCTAGAGCGTTACATAGTTACACAGTGCTGCTTTAATATCTCAAACCTGCTTCAACAGATCTTCAGCAGTTCAATTCTCTTTTAATCTCTGTGATTTTACTTTTTTTTTTTTGGTGTTGTGTGTGTTGTGTTCTTCTGTAAAACACTATTTACTTGTGCTTTTAAAGAGGGTTTTACTTCCCATTATTATTATTTTCCCTTTAACACAGATGGCTATATAGTTTAAAAGTGTAAAAACATTCAGTGCTTTCAACCTACAAATCACATCATACCTTAGAGTGTGTTAGTGAGTGTGTGTGTGTGTGTGTGTGAGTGAGTGAGAGTGTGTGTGAGTGAGAGAGTGCGTGTGAGAGTGTGTGTGTGTGAGAGAGTGCGTGTGAGTGAGAGTGCGTGTGTGAGAGAGTGCGTGTGAGTGAGAGTGTGAGTGAGTGTGTTAGTGTGTGTGTGTGTGAGAGTGTGTGAGTGAGTGTGTCACCGCTGCGGAGTAACACATACCTGCATGAATCGCCATAGACATCAACTTAGAGAAGTAGATCCGGTTAGAATGTTCTTCCGCGGGATGTGTGCAGTTCTGTTTATTAACCGCTAGAGCGTTACATAGTTACACAGTGCTGCTTTAATATCTCAAACCTGCTTCAACAGATCTTCAGCAGTTTCATTCTCTTTTAATCTCTGTGATTTTACTTTTTTTTTTTTTGGTGTTGTGTGTGTTGTGTTCTTCTGTAAAACACTATTTACTTGTGCTTTTAAAGAGGGTTTTACTTCCCATTATTATTATTTTCCCTTTAACACAGATGGCTATATAGTTTAAAAGTGTAAAAACATTCAGTGCTTTCAACCTACAAATCACATCATACCTTAAAAATAACTAAATGAGCTTATGATAGAATTAAATCCACCTCCTTCTCCTGACTGATAACACTACTCTTGCCTGCTGGTTTTTATAGACAGCTCTAATGAAAACAAATAATTGCATAAATCAACTCATTCATTAAACATTAATTTAGTTCATTGTGTGTTAAGGGTTTGACACTATTTACTTGTGCTTTTAAAGAGGGTTTTACTTCCCATTATTATTATTTTCCCTTTAACACAGATGGCTATATAGTTTAAAAGTGTAAAAACATTCAGTGCTTTCAACCTACAAATCACATCATACCTTAAAAATAACTAAATGAGCTTATGATAGAATTAAATCCACCTCCTTCTCCTGACTGATAACACTACTCTTGCCTGCTGGTTTTTATAGACCGCTCTAATGAAAACAAATAATTGCATAAATCAATTAATTCATTAAACATTAATTTAGTTCATTGTGTGTTAAGGGTTTGATTATACTTAAATAAAACACATAACACAAGCACTAATGTTTAGTAGTATTTGTTTATTTTTAAAAATGGTATTTCTAAAAAAAAGTTTTGTAAGTTTGTTCTGAGTTCTTGATGCTTTTACAGGTGTTCACCAGCAGGTGTCGCCAGCGCGTGCTGTTTCAAGTGCTTCCAATCATTGAATCATTTTTCGAAGCAATTGATTCAATGCTTCGTTTCTACTTTTGATCCAAAAAACCTGGATTGTTCTGATCCCAGCAGAAGGGTGGATTTCAGGAACAAGAATGTAATAAAACTTTAAAACAGGTGCAAAAAATACAACGTGTGTAATATATCCTCAAACAGCTGTCAGTATCAAACAAAAATATATTTAAAGTTTTTTTTGTTTTTTGATCACTGATTGTAAACTACATTGGCACAATCATCAGAGATGGACCAGTCAGAAGTAGTTCTGTGTGTAAATGCAATGCAAAACACTGGCATTTTTTCCCATCATCATGTCTCGTTAGGGCTCCGTAGAGCACTAGTAATCCAGATTTTGAAATCTGAATAAGTGTGTTTCTGGATCAGGGTGATGCCTGACTGGTGTTCACTCGTGTGTATCTACTGATTGTTCAGCATTCAGCGCTCACTGCAGTTATTGCTGTTTCTTTCTCACATTCATTCATTTATTAGAGAATTAAGAGTCATTCTGGATTAAAGCGGTCTCTTCCCAAATTGATCATTCTGTCATCATTTACTCTCACTTCACTCCACACCTGCGTGACGTCTGCAGAATGAAAAAGAATCATTTTAAATAATGTTCTTCTCAATGCAATGACATGAGAGCACAAGACACGTGGACAGTGTGTAAGATGTCTTTAATAATAGCTTTAATATTTTTAGACAGGTTCAGATATTCTGCTTGTGTAGTATTCTGTAAACGTGAACTTTTGATTGTTGATTGATGAAAGTACACACTCTCAGTCAAGGCTGCTGATGTGATGTGAGCGCAGGCGTGACGCGCAGCAGACAGGTGCAGTGAAGGACACACACACACACACACATGAACACACACTCTGACACATGAATGAATGAATGCTGCGCAGATGAAGATGTTCCCATGGAAACTGGACAGTCAGCACATCTCTGCTCTAGTCAGACTCACACACACCTGCACTCATGCTCAGCTGACTGTGTGTGTGTGTGTGTGTGTGTGTTATACATTCAGTGACTAAAGCCTTGAAATTCCAAAAGATATTCTTTCCCCCTGAATTTACAAAGCTTTTCCATTCAGCCTGATTTAAAAAATAATTCAAGTGCCTTCAAGACCTAAGATTATATGTATTATTAATTTAGACAATGAAAAGAATATATAAATGTGTATATATGTTTGAGTGTGTGTGTGTGTGCGTGCGTGCGTGTGTGTGTGTGTGCGTGCGTGTGTGTGTGTGGAATACCCCAGCATCATTTTCATTTATACATTTGTCAGAATATTTTATCCAAAGCAGCTTACGTTGCATTGAAGGCACATTTTGATCAGCTCATGCATTCTCTGTGAATTGAACTTTGACTTTAAGGTTGCCAATGCCATGATCCACTGTTTGAGCTGCAGGAACACTTCAAAATGCTTGATTTGCACTTCAGATGTGAGCACAGATGCTCTCATACACTGACCGAGAGACACAACACAACACTGACGGTCAGTTATCAATGATGCTGAGAGGAATTAAGCAGACAAACATACACACACTCACTCACTCACAAAGACACTCACAGAGACAGACAGACAGCTGTTTGCTCGGTTGATGTAATCCATCTAATGGCTGCTGTGAATTGTGTGTTTGATGACAGATCGAGCAAATAAACCAGCATGTGAGAGCTGCCAGATACTCTGATTGAGCCACTCAAACACACACACACACACACACTCACACACACCCAAACGCACGCACACACACACACACACTCACAGACACACTCACACACACACACACGCACACACACACTCACACACACCCAAACGCACGCACACACACACACACACTCACAGACACACTCACACACACACACACGCACACACACACTCACACACACCCAAACGCACGCACACACACACACACACTCACAGACACACTCACACACACACACACGCACACACACACTCACACACGCGCACACACTCACACACACACAAACGCACGCACACACACACACACACACTCACTCACTCTCACACTCATGTACTACATAGTAACATTCCATAGACTTCTATTGTTTTTATATGGAGCTAATTATAAATACTGTCATCTAACCCTCAATGAAGACTGACTGTGTTTTATATCACATTTGTATCTGATGTTTTCACAGATGAGGACATCATGGCCACAAATGGAGATTTTGTAAGATTTATCTCACTCCCGAAGTCTCATTCTTGTTTTGTGAAGAAATTTTACAAAAGAAAACATTATGTAATGTTACTGTTGTGAGCGTTTTTTTGGCTATCAGTGATATGAAGAATGAGCTGATCTGAGACTGTATGAAGGGTTTTGCTAGTTTTAGTGCATTTTGGATGTGAAATAACTGCTGTGCCAAGATGGTTAGAAGAATAGTCTGAAGGGTGTGAAGAGTATCGAGAAATGAGCTCTAGCTATTAAAAAAAAAAGTAATTATATTAACAAAAGTTATTACATTAACATCACTGTAGGTCAATCCAAGAGACTTAAATTTGTCTTTTTTTATTTATTATTATTTTTAACTGCTATATGAAACCCAGAAATTAAGTAACTTTACTTTTACCTTTTATTGCATTATTTACTTTCAGTTTATGTTCTTATGTTTGTCAATGTATTTTATAACAAAAGTGAGTTTATTCGATGCAAATTTGATTTCCATATTTCTCCTTCATTTTTCTGCTTGTGTAAGTGCCGTGTGCCGTAGCAGTGATGTTGATGGTGTGTGTGTGTGTGTGTGTGTGATGTGAGACATGAGGAACACAGACACATCAACTGCAGCACCATCAGCCAGAGCCGCAGCCAATCGCGAGCCTGCTTTCGCGTGACGTCACTGCATTGTATTCTAAATTCATAAATCTTCTTGATCTCTGGCTCTGTGTGCCGCACTGGCTGCTGCTCGTCGCGTCCTGAATGTAAAGTGTGTCCTCTGCTCTGCTCTGGAGCACCGATGGCTAAAAAAGCCGATCTGTCTGAGTGGCTCCTGCTTCTCTCTCATCCGGACCTCACTGAGACGATCTGAGCAGTAATGCGATGATTACAGTCCAGCTGCTGACATGCAAACGAATGTTAATGTTTATGCTCTCGCATCTCTAACGCTGAATCCATCGCAAGAGGGAGACAGTCGCCTTGGTAACAGCAGGATCCGTCCAGCCTCAGCACCAGCTGCAGAGCATCCATCAGTCCTCCAGTGATCCTCACTACTGCAAAATATCAGCAGTCGCCTACAAATACCACATAGGCTAGTTTTAACCAAATAAAACCTCAAATGTGATCAAGTGGCAGATCTGAGGTCTGAAAGACTGAGATGAGACTGTCTGGGCCTTCAGCTCCAGATGTTCCTCAGTCACGCATCTGGACTGGAGGAATAGCATCCGCATCGTTCTGGAATTCTGAAGGACTGTGACGCCAAATTACAGACGGAATAGAATCAGCCGCTATTCCGTTCGGTGAGACGGTTTTGTTCATCTGTCGTGATTCGGTTTTTTTCGCTGTGTGTGTGTGTGTGTGTGTGTGTGTGTGTGTGTGTGTGTGTGTGTGTGTGTTTGATGGCGCCGTTGGGCTGCGAAACGGGCACCGGGTGTGATGTGAGCGGTTCGGGGAACGGGAGAACAGCAGGGTTGCTGCGGACCGTCGCTTCTTCGGACCGGATTCACGAAGCATTCGACGGATAAAGGCCACCTATGGAAACTGGAGACCAGAATTTTAGGAAAAAGTCAAGCGAGTGATTTCACGTTTCATTTTTTTTTTCTTTTTCTAATAGGCTATCCGCTTTTTTTCTTTAATAATCACCAGGATGGATTGATTTCACTCACGCGTCGCAACCCTGAATGATTTTCACGCCGAACTGTTTTTGAATCCATTCTTGGAATATCAGATTGATGGATGCGCGAGCGCGAGCTCCTCTGCTGGACCGGCAGCGGTTCGGAAACCTGGAGCCTTCGGTCTCTCCCTCGTGCCCTCAGTAGACAGCTGCTGGATCGGATC
Source organism: Sinocyclocheilus anshuiensis (assembly GCF_001515605.1). Lineage (NCBI taxonomy): Eukaryota > Metazoa > Chordata > Actinopteri > Cypriniformes > Cyprinidae > Sinocyclocheilus > Sinocyclocheilus anshuiensis. Next base: position 416,532 of record NW_015552636.1, on the reverse strand, counting down.
GAGAACAGGCCAGATTGAGTGAAGATGAGTTTATCGTTTGCCAGTGTGTCGCTTTCCCCTGACAGCACACGCACATCGTCTACTTGACCTCTGCGTTTACATCTGCAATACCTCTACGAGATGTCTTTAGACTTAGAATGTATGTAAAACTGACATCTTACAGATGTTTGTACACAGCAGATGCTTTCCAGATCAGATGTGCTATCTGGGTCGAGTTCATCACTTGATGAGTTGCATTAGTGTTTAAGTGTAGGAGGAAGCGGCCTGCCTTTGTCTTCCTTCTCCTTCAGTTCACAAACCCTCGAGGGCCCTCGCCCTGATTCTTCTTATTTTTCGTCCCCTTAAATCCACAAATATTTATTTCCTATACATCAAGAGGAAAGGGGGCTCCCCTTTCGTGGAATGCGGCAACATGGGTGTGTTTGAGCGCGGCGTCCAGATGCTGCTGACCACGGTGGGTGCCTTCGCCGCCTTCAGTCTGATGACCATTGCTGTGGGGACGGACTACTGGCTCTACTCGCGCGGGGTCTGCAAAATAAAGACTACTAACGAGAACGAGACCAGCAAGAAGAACGAGGAGGTGATGACCCATTCTGGCCTGTGGAGGACCTGCTGTCTGGAAGGTAGGAGCTCCGAGAAGAACCGCATCTGAAGTTCTGGAGAACATTCATGCAGCTCTTCATAGTTCATCATGCGTATGGCTTGTGCGCTTCTGCTAAGGTCATACGATAGCTTTGTGTGAAAAACAGATCCAAATTTAAGCCATTATTCGCTGAAAATCTATAGAAGGCTTGGAATATTAAACATAAAGTTCCCATGCATGATGGTTCCATAAAGATCCGTTTCCATTGCACTAAAGGTTCGTTATAGTGGAAAAGGGTTCTTTAGAGGATTCAAAAGTTCTTCACACTATAAGAAAAAAAATGGATCGCTTAAAGGTTGTTTGGTGAACCAAAAATGGTTCTTCATGTGGCATCACTGAGCCTTATTTTAAAGAGTGAAGCGCACAAGTCATACGGAGTACATTTGTGAGGCTTTTGTTGTCTTTCTCAGAGCATTCAGATTCTTCCGTATTTTATCTTTGGATGCATTCATACGTTCTGTCCACATATGTAAACGAGCTTCAAGATGCACTTCCGGTTTGAGCCACAGTGTGACTGACAGCAGACAGCGCGACTCTCTGGAGCTGCAGGATGAATGAGTTTCTGATTTAGTTTGGTTCGGGTCAGATCCAGTGCTTGCTGTGTTGAGGGTCTGACTCCGACCGTATTAAAGGAAAGGTTGACTCGATGAATAAACATTTGCTGCAAATGTGCTCACCCTCAGGCCATCTGAGATTAGGATGAGTTTGTGTCTTCATCAGGTTTGTAGAAATGTAGCACTGCATCAGTGTCTCAGCAATGGATGCTCTGCAGTGAATGGGTGCCGTCAGAATGAGAGTCCAAACAGCTGATAAAAACATCACAATAATCCACAAGTAATCCACAGCACTCCAGTCCATCAGTTAACATCTGGAGAAGACAAAAGCTGAAACAAATCCAGCATTAAGATGTTTTTAACTCAAATACCATAGAGTCCATAATCCATAATAACGCTTCCTCCAGTGAAAAAGTCCATCTCCTGTTGTCTCTCGCATCAAAATCCAGCCACATATGTGTTTAGAGCTGTTTAAGCGCTGCTTGATCTGTGCAGATTTCTCTCCTGATTCACACCAGAACACTTTTTCACTGGAGGAAGCGTTATTATGGATTATGGACTCTATTGTATTTGAGTTAAAAACATCTCAATGCTGGATGTGTTTCAGCTTTTGTCTTCTCCAGATGATAGCTGATGGACTGGAGTGCTGTGGATTACTTGTGGATTATTGTGATGTTTTTATCAGCTGTTTGGACTCTCATTCTGACGGCACCCATTCACTGCAGAGCATCCATTGCTGAGACACTGATGCAATGCTACATTTCTACAAACCTGATGAAGAAACACACTCATCCTGATCTCAGACGGCCTGAAGGCGAGGACATTTTTCAGCTAAGTGTCATGTTTGGCTGAACTCTTCCTTTAATTCAGACATCCTGACTGTAGCTTGTGATTTTCACCCGTGTTTTCCAGTGAACGGACTGTGGTTGTTATGCAGTTTTTAAAGTATTCAAGATTTTTGGCAGTATCTGTCTGTTTAACGCGTTTTATCATGTTAAAATCCATAAAAACAAAAGAACTTGTTCACAGAAAAGAATGTAATTATATAGATTTTCTTTATAGTTTTTACTAACGCTTTGAATTTCCTCACTGAACTGAACGAGGTGATTTGTGCTCCAGTCAGCAGTTTATACGACATCAGCCGAACAGCTGTGAAATATGACGAATCTGACGGGAACGGCTGATCAATTCATCCAACGAGGCCTGGCTTCAGTTGATTCTCCGGTATTTCCGGCTGATACTGAGTTTACTGAGCATCCTCAGAACGATTAGTCTGAAGGAATGCATTAATGAAGGGGTTTGGTAATTCTCTGTAGCTGTGCATCATCTGCCTTTATAGATATCCAAATAACAATTGAAATAACACTTTAGTAAATGTGCAAAACTGTTCCAGCAGAAATGATGCATTGAATAATTCACAGGTTTATTTGCACGCTGATGGCTGTACAGCAGCTAATAACAGAATGATCTGGGTTACGCATCCGTCTTTGTTTTAGTGAAGTCTGTCCTAACATGAACCTCACGTTCACATACAGGGCATCATTAGGTGAACTAAATTCTAAAATATGATCCGGCATCCATCTGTAAGTGCAAACAAACTCATCAGCTTTTAATCTTCATGTTGTGTTGTGCATAACACTTTCTGATGACTATTTCTAAATGTCAGGTTATTCTGTATGGCTCTACTGAATAGGTGATAGAAGGATTAAACTCTGAAGAAATGAGCAGAAATGTGAATCAGACTGATCAAATACACATATTACACTGGAAACACATCATTAGTAGAGTCTGATTATTACATCTGAGTAAAGAGATTATTGAAAAAGAAACAAATGTAGGGCGGGACTTGGTTCTTTGCATCAGTTGTTGATTGGCTGTTGAGATGTGGGCGTGGCTCTCAGGTGAGCGTGAGATTTCAGGGGCGGAGTTTAGGAGCACTACATGATTATCGAAGTTAGTCTTTCCGCCTGGAAGTGTGAGACAGGTGCTGATGCAGTGAGACAGTTTATATTAGCATGAGGCAGGTAATGCAGTGAGACAGGTGCGTCTGTGTTTATTAGAGTGAGACAGAGCTGCTGTAGACAGACAGACAGACGGATGGGTATTGAAACGTTTCAGCTCCACTGAGCACATTTCACACCCGCTGAAAGGTGATGACAGTCCACAGCGTAACACACAGGGCCAGTGTGTTTGTGTGTGTGTGTGTGTGTGTGTGTGTGTGCTTGTGCATGTGCATGTGTGTGCGGGCGAGCCCATCTCAGAGATCAGTGGAATAAGGGTAATCCTGTTAGACACGCTCATAATCACTGACACACACTCACGTGTTGGAGAACAGTGAATTATGTAATGCAGTTATGTAACATACAGCGTACAGCAGCAGAAGAGAGAGAGAGAGAGAGAGAGAGAGAGAGAGAGAGAGTCTTTACAGAGAAGCTCAAGTCATCCTACAGGAGAAGAGAGATCATGTGACAGAGGTCAGAGGTCAGAGGTCAGCTGAGGGTTCAGTGCTCATAAACACACATCAGCTCCAGAATCAGCTGCAGCACTCATCACTTGGGGCTGGAGGTGTGTGTGCTTGTGCATGTGCATGTGTGTGCGGGCGAGCCCATCTCAGAGATCAGTGGAATAAGGGTAATCCTGTTAGACACGCTCATAATCACTGACACACACTCACGTGTTGGAGAACAGTGAATTATGTAATGCAGTTATGTAACATACAGCGTACAGCAGCAGAAGAGAGAGAGAGAGAGAGAGAGAGAGAGAGAGAGAGAGTCTTTACAGAGAAGCTCAAGTCATCCTACAGGAGAAGAGAGATCATGTGACAGAGGTCAGAGGTCAGAGGTCAGCTGAGGGTTCAGTGCTCATAAACACACATCAGCTCCAGAATCAGCTGCAGCACTCATCACTTGGGGCTGGAGGGGAATGATAAAGCTGGCCTGCCTCACTTTTTGGAAAACAATATTTTCTATATTTTTAAAATATAAAACAAAGTATATTGTCTTACATAATATATTTAACTGTGATGCATTTTATTTTTCAGGATTCACAGATGAACAGAAAGTTCAGAAGAACAGCATTTATTTGAAATAGAAATCTTTTGTAACATTATAAATGTCTTTACTGTCACTTTTGACCAATTTAATGCATCCTTGATGAATAGAAGTGTTCATTTCTTTTACTAAAGAATCTTACTGGAGTGTGCAGAGACCCGATGACGTCATTCAGAGTACTTTATGAGGTCACTATTGAGCACTTTTGCCATAATTTGTGTTTCCATGGTAGCAGCGTCTTCTCTGATTGGTGGATCTGAGGATTATGGGTAGTTTAGTTCTTGACTGAGAATTCAGCTGTTATGCATGATGTTTTTTTCTGAATTTACACCAACAGAAACAGAAATCATCACTGAACAGCTTGCTTTACTAATGTCTCTCTCTCTCTCTCTCTCTCTCTCTCTCTTTCTC
>NW_015552636.1:407056-411179 GCF_001515605.1 Sinocyclocheilus anshuiensis | reverse complement strand
TCTCTCTCTCCCTCTCTCTCTTTCTCTCTCTCTCTCTCTCTCTCAGGTAATTTTAAAGGCATGTGTAAACACATCGATCACTTTCCTGAAGATGCCGACTATGAAGCCGATGCATCAGAGTATTTCCTGCGTAAGTCAAGTGTGTGTGTGTGTGTGTGTGTGTGTGTGTGTGTGAGTGTGTATGTGTGTGTGAACAAGTTTATTTAGGCTTTAGTCATTTTGTTATGTGCTTTAGATCATAATTAAATCAGAGCGAGTGTTGGTCATGTTTGATTCTTCACATGTCTTCAGTGTTAATTTACCATTATTTATATACTATCATAGTTCTTATTTACATTTGAATGAGCTTTTATATAATAAAATATTATTATATTTTTAGTTTTCATTTTAATGTGTTCCATGTTTAGTAATTTCATTATGTGCTTTAGTCATTTTAATTGGGTTCCATTTTTATTTGTAATATTACTATTCAGGTCAATTGAATATTTTTAAATTGATTTCATCTTTTACTTTTAGTTAACACTTTACTTAAAGCCTTTATGCATAATACATTATAAAAGTAGTTTTAATGCATTAATTATAACGCATTGTACAATCTCATGAATAATTGTAACCACAGTTAATACATCATAACACTTATCAATTCATTGTTACACTTTTATACTGCATTTTAAATTTAGTTATAATTATTTACAAGATATAATGTATTACAATGCACATTATGAATAATTGTAATGCATTATACCCTTTAATAACCCTTTATAATGCATTATATATAAAGGCTTTAAGTAAAGTGTTGTACAGTAGTTCATTTATTTCTAGTCAGTAATTTTATTGCTTTAATTTAAACTTATTACAGATAGTTGTCAAGGTAACATTTATCATTTTTATATTTTATTGTATTTTAGCTATATATTTCAATTACAGTTTTTCCATCTGCGTACACACAAAATCTTTACTCGTCACACAATCTCTGAAAGCTGACACTCAAACACACACCAAATCTGTAAAACCATACACTCGACTTTTGACTCAGTTTTCATTTTCATAAAACACTTTTTGTAAAACACAACACACAGTTCTCTCTGTAACACACACAAACATCTCTCTCGATTTCACTTTCAAACACAACTAATCAAAACGCCACATTAATTCATCACTAACTCCTCACATGCGCTTCACTGAGCACCAACCAATCAATAAATAAATCTTTGGTTCTGTGTAATACTGTAATCACAATCACAAATGCTTACAGTAAAAATAGTTTGCTTTCAATCTTGTTCAGAAATGTTCACAGGAGCTCATGAAAGAAGAGCTTTAGGTTTTGAATAACTGTGTGTTTGATATATCCAAAAATATAATATTACGGCAAAGGTGTTTGCAACATAAAACAAATGTTTGCTTTTGAGATGCGTTTGTGATATTTTAAATGCAGTGCTTCGTTTTGCAAGAGATGCGAGGCATTTGGTATTTTGTGTGCAATTCTTGGATTTGTGTGTCCAGTTTTGAAAAAAAGAGGCAAAGTTTTGAAAATGTGTGTGTGAGCAGTTGAAAAATAAGTTTTTATTAATCATTTTGATTAATGAGAGTAACCCTGCGTATCCTGATTTCTTGTCCTGAGGACTCACAGTGATTCCAGGACTCTAATCTGATTGGCTGAATGGATTTGATTGACTGTTAGTCAGCAGGTCCTGCTCAGAACACACTGTGACGTGGATCAGACGCCTCATGACTGCGTGTGTGTGTGTGTGTGTGTGTGTGTGTGTTTCAGGTGCGGTTCGTGCCTCCAGTATTTTCCCCATCCTCAGTGTCATCCTGCTGTTCATGGGTGGCCTGTGTGTCGCCGCCAGCGAGTTCGACAAGACTCGACACAACATCATCCTCAGCGCGGGAATCTTCTTCGTATCCGCAGGTGATCTGCGCGCTTCACCAGCTTTACAGAGTTTTAAAATCGCTTAGACACTAACAGAGATACTTGAGGCCCACTTAGTGGAACCATTCACTCAAACACCGAATCTTTAGAGCAAGTCTGCAAAACTACAAGCACATGACATGCTTTAAACTCTTTGCAACACAGTTCTCTACATTACACACATCATTCGAAACTAACAGCTCTTTTGTTTCATTTGGGAAACACTGCCATTTATGGCTGTATATACAGTGTACATGTGCACATGCATGTACAGTATGTGTGCGAGTGCTATACATTTCTGAGATTTTCAACTCAGCATACAGAGTCCTAAACATTCGGCACACATTAGAATGAGACTAACACACAAACTACAACATTCACACAGAGTAAGGTCACATTAAATATAACTTAAACCTGAAAACAAATAAACTAATTTGATGGTAAATGACTTCACGAGTTTGTGATTGATCAAGTTATGCTAGGATAGCATGTATCGGCATGGTGTAAATACAATGTATTTTTGTAATGCTTAAATACACTCATGAGCACTGATGCTTGCCATCACTCAGACCTGATTTATGCAGAAGTGATGAAAGTCTAAGAAAGTAATTTGGTCATTTTGAGCTCAGCGTGAGTTAAATCATAATGTAAATCAGCTCTTTTTCCACATGCTGTACTTGAAGAAGAGGAACATGTCTGTTAACCCTCTGGTGCTGTTGGGTCATTTTTGACCGAAAAACTTGACATTATCATGGACATGATTCGAAAAGATTAAATGGTCCTGAAAAAAATAGTCACCCTTGTATTGTTCGTGAATGAGGATCGTGAAACAAACGGAAAATGTAAGCAGTTAAAAAAAACTGTAACATTATATCAGTTAATGAAATTACGGTATCCGTAAAACCTAAAATGTTGCTACCGTATTTTTTTTGACAGTAAAATTCTGGTGCTGTTTTTTTACCGTAAATTTTACGGATTTTTTTTTACAGTGTGTGATTGATGTTCTCTGTGTGTGTGTGTGTGTGTGTGTGTGTGTGTGTGTGTGTCGATCCTCAGGTCTGAGTAACATCATCGGGATAATCGTTTACATATCAGCCAACGCGGGCGACCCGTCCAAGAGCGACTCGAAGAAAAACAGCTACTCGTACGGCTGGAGCTTTTACTTCAGCGCGCTGTCCTTCATCATGGCGGAGATGGTGGGCGTTCTGGCCGTTCACATGTTCATCGACCGGCACCGGGAGCTACGCGTGGCTCGCGCTCGGACCGGCGGAGGAGGAGACTATCTGCAGGGATCCGCCATCAGCAGAATCCCCAGCTACCGCTACCGTTACCGGCGCAGCTCGCGCTCCTCCAGCCGCTCCACCGAGCCCTCGCACTCGCACGACGCTTCACCCGTGGGACTCAAGGCGTTCGGAGCGCTGCCCTCCACCGATATCTCCATGTACGCGCTGAAGACTCCACACGGCACGCCACCGATGTACAACTCCGAGAGAGAGCCGGACTTCCTACAGGTGCACAACTGCATCCAGAAAGACTCCAAAGATGCCAATCGTCGCACCACACCTGTATGAGACACAGCGCCCCCTGCAGGTGATGATGATCTGATGATGACGACGAGTTTACATGTTCCAAGTCTCAAAAAAGAAACGTGAAATGCATGATTTTCTTATCTTCCGTAAACTAACACGTTTTCAACCGCGTGAGGAATCGGAGCGACAGCGTTTGGACTGAGAGCTCTTGAAATCTCTTTTCTTCATGTTTGTTTCATTTTGTTGCGCATAAATACTGTGAATCTTCGTGGCCGCTGTGAACCCAGGGAATAGAAAACGATCCCACTAACTGGCCGCGATTTATATGTCATTATAAACATATTAATGATACATGACTATATAAATATATATGAAAAGATACATACATGAATATATGAACATTGTTAATAAACCACACATAGACTTCTTGATTCAAGAAGACGCAAAAAACAAAAGAGCAAATCAGAAGTCAATAAAATCATCATGGATAATAAGAGCCGGATTCATGTCGACTCATTTGCATGTGTTTGTTCAAACCATCCTCAAAAATAGTTGCTAGACTAGACCAGATTAGACCAACAAACACGCTCAGGCTGGTTTTTCAGCAGCATCAGACTCAGATCTGCTGCAGGATGAAGACGGACACTGAGTGTGTGTGTGTGTGTGTGTGTGTGTGTGTGTG